>NW_020664409.1:30758873-30829872 GCF_002925995.2 Terrapene triunguis
AAGGAGGGAAGGTAGAGTGACCGGGGAGAAGGGAGGTGAAGTGGTGGGTAGGAATTGCTAAAGTAGGATAGGAAAAAGGAACAGAGTGGGAGAGGCAGGCTGTCTATCATGGTAGGATCTGCAGAAGCCAGTTGGGGGAGCTTGAGAAGGGAGAGGTGCAGATCCAAGAATAGAAAAGGGGGTAACAAAGAAAAGATGCATCTTCTCCTCTCCCTTGCATATGGGAATCACTGACACAAGTGCAGACCTGCCAAGTCTACCGCTTTTAGCCCTTTCTACTAGGAAGCTTGACTAATTTACTGCCTTTTCTGGTTCCCAGGTCAGTGAGAATTGTGGGTTTCGTATGAATTCTGAGAGCAGAGCATGTGTATGTTTTGAAATAGACCTGGCACTACAATTCTGAAGAGTTATCTTTTTACCCCACAACTTCTCTCCTACTTTATATTATCCAAATCTAGATTTCTCATATACTCTATCGCTCGCTCGCTCAAACTAATTCTAAGCAAATATTTTTCTCAGTGACTTTTAATGGCCACATGTTTCATTTAATCCCATTCATGTCTGAAATGTGTTTGAGAATGTGTTGAGGAGGGCGCTGTTATGTTTGAATTGTTTAAGGTGTTCTCTTGGATTAGAGGGCAAATGTTTTTGAAGACCGGGAAATTGGAAGATTTTGACCCATGACTTTCCAGTGTACAGACTTAAGATCTCATTCTGATTCTGCCAAGCACATCAGTACAGATTGCTGAGAATGGCCTGACACTTTTGGCATTGAGAGAATTAAGTTATGAGTCTTACTAACAGACAATTGTTCCTCCCATTATTTTACTTCTTAGGGCTTATCACCAGGGAATAGATGATAGGCATCATATTAGATTATGGCATAAACTGAGAAGCTTTGTGATCTTGTTGCTGTACCCACTGTCATTCCTCCTCTCTCTTCTCCTCCAGTTTGTTATCCCTCTTAAGGGGCAAGACCATGTCTTATCTGTGCTGTAATGTGCCTACCACACCTTTTGGGCACTGCAAAATAATATTAATTAATAATGGACTGGAAGTTTTATTTATTTATTTGTTTCATTGATATATGGCACGTAACTAAAACACTGTATCCCATCTATATATGCAATTATCTCCCCACATTAGCATAATTTTCAAATGGGAAGGTGCACATCTCTAATGGTGTTTGTATACTAGAACTGGTTGGGAATTTGTCAGTGAAATGTTTTTTTTTCCCAATGACGTTTTCATCAGTGAGGTTTCTCAGGCCCATGGTATGGGGGAACAAGGAGGAAGAGAGGAGGGGAGAAGGTGTGTGTCCTGCCTGGTGGTTAGGGCAGTCACCTGCAGTGTGAGACCCAAGTTCATATATCAACTCTAAATCAGACAAGAATTTGAACCTGGGTCTCCCACATCCCAGTTGAGTGCATAACCCCTTGGCTATTCTGGAGTGTCTCTCTCTCTCATGGGTTTGTTGTGTTGTGGTTTTTTTTTTTTTTTTTTTTATTTATAAGACAAGTTTGAAAGGTATTGTTTTCATTCCTGTGTGGAACAAAAACAGATTTCAAAAGTGCAACATTTTTTATTAAACAGGGTTCTTGTTTTATGGCCAGCCCTAATGTATACAGGAATTTTTGGAAATATATGAACAATTATGCAAATCTGCACAAATTCTTTGGCTGTGGCTTGTGGGTGGGAAGCATGTGTCTTCTTTTCTCTTTTCTTGCTGTTTGCAGCAGGAGGTCTCTGACATAGGTGGTGGCACCTCTTCCAGAACTCATTCATATACTGTATAACAAGGGCCATATAAGTACCCAGACATATAGCATGAGATAATTTACAGCGACTCCTTAAGATCTGATTGTGGCACTAAGGGGCAATGGAAGGGTTTGACATATGAAGCTCATCTATCCTAATACCAACAGGCACTGATGTGATGGGAAGGTAGGAATGTCAGCCCAGCAAGGCCCCTCCCTTAGCCACCTCCTCATCACAGGTTTACATCAGATGCACTGGGATAAGAAGGTTCCCTGCAGTAGTACATATCACTCTCCAGCATCCTTTTTAGCAGCTGCCAGAGTAACAAGAAGCAGATTTTGCCATATTCTGTTCCGATGCAGCTACAATGCTGTGGAGATTTCCTGAGTAGGTATAGGATATCTGCACACACACAAAAAAAAAGGCTAGAGAAAGTAGAGAGCATTTTATAACAGCTAAAACAAGAACCGTCCAATTTTGCACACAGCTAGCCAAACTTATTGCTCTTACCTTCATCACCTATACCCACTGAGCACAGTGGGACCCTGATCCGGGCTTTTGGGTGACACTTCAATAATAAAAGTGATTAGAGATCACATTTGGTCTTTAACAGTACCTTAGCTGCCTTATTTTTATGCTTATTGTACAATATAGCTACACATTAAAGGCAATTTCCATTCACACACATCTTCTTTAAAATACCTTAACTTGCAGCTGCTCTGTATTATTTGTCAAAGCTGCAACTGCATGGATCCTCCAGCTGAAACAGCTTCAGTTTTGACCTTGTGTGATAAATGAAAGGAGATGGGGGTATCTCCCTTTTATGGACACCTAGCCAGCCAGTAGCTATAAAATCCCTCTTTGTAGCTGTTCTCTAATTGCTCTGCCTCTAAAGGGTTAAAAAGTCTCACTGCTATGCATAGGTAAAAGGAAGTGAGTAGGCACCTGGCAAAAAGAGCCAATGGGAAGCCTAGAACTTCTTAAAATTGAACAAAGACTCCCCTTTTGTCTGTCTGTGGTGGCTCTACCTGCTGGAGAGGGGACAGGGCAGCAGTTATACTGTAAGAAGCTTTGGGCCAGGTATGAAAAATCCTCGGTATCATACCTAGAAACTACTCATTTAAAACCCCAGATATGCAAGTAGATCAGGGAATGTCTAGGAAGACGCGATTAGGTTTATCCCTTTTATTTCTTTATGGCTTGTGGACTCCTCTGTGCTAAGCCCAGGTGCTTTTGTTTTGCTTTTAACCTTTAACCTTTAACCTCAAGAAATCTATTCTTGGTGCTTAATCCTTGTATTGCTCTTATAAAATCTAGCAATAGCCTGAGTTCCCAGATTTATTAATAAAAAAAAGAAAGAAAATACAGTTTACCTTTTTTAAGAACAGAATTGGATTTTTGTGTCTTAAGAGGTTTGTGCACATGGTGTTTAATTAGCTGATGGCAACAGCTGATTTCCTTCTTTTTTTCTTTCTCAGCTCTTCCCCGGAAGGGGGGTGAAAGGGCTTGAGGGTACACCACAGGAAAGAACTCCCAAGTGCACCTTCCTGGGCTCTCAAAGGGGTTCTGCACTTGAGTGGTGGCAGCATCTACCCATCCAACGTCAGAGAAAAGCTGTAACCTTGGGAGTTTAATACAAGCCTAGAGTGGCCAGTATTAATTTTTAGAATCCTTGCAGGCCCCCACCTTCTGCACTCAAAGTGCCAGAGTGGGGAATCAGCCTTGACACCTTGCATGACTTTTAAATGACAGGACACTGAGCTGTCATAATGCAAATACATGTAAATATAACAGTTGTGTCATATTATTTTTCTTAAGACAAATGTTTGTAGATTTAAATCCACCACTTACTCCCATACAGAGATCTAGTCATTTAGATTGATATTAAAAAGTAAAGCAACAGTGTGGAGAAAAACTGTTGTTGTCTACTGTTTCAAACCAAATAGTTTTCAGATTTCTGCTAGAAAGTCTTGATTTCCTTTCTTCTCAGTGTCTCAGTAGTAGGTTCTGTCTTCTGGATGTAATTAAAAAGCTATATAAAGCTTAAAGAAAAAAACAGCCGACTTTTATTATCTGTTGAATTCTGGGTTTTAGGAGAGTGGATCTGTTGGCTGGAGGAATAGACTAAATATTTGTTTGACAGTATATAGCAACAGTGGCTATATAGCCAAGCACTTCATTTCATCTAGTGTTTAAAGCAAGTATCAAAGGAGTAGCCATGTTGGTCTGGATCTGTAAAAAGCGACAAAGAGTCCTGTGGCACCTTATAGACTAACAGACGTATTGGAGCATGCTCCAATACGTCTGTTAGTCTATAAGGTGCCATAGGACTCTGTCGCTGTTTAAAACAAGTGACTAGTACAATGCCCTGGGGCTAGATCCTCAGCCGGCATAGGCAGGCATAGTTCCATAGTAGTAAATGGAGTTACTCCAATTTACACCAGCGATGGAGCTGGCCCCTGTGGTCTATGCCCTACAGATTTCCTGTGTGTTCTTGGACAAGTCACTTTAACATTTCATTTCCCCATCAGGAATAATTTTTTCCTACCTTTTTTTTAAGTGCCCTGAGATCTTAAGAAGAAAATGTAAAGTAAGTGTAAAGTGTTACTTTGTTGTTGTTAATGTGCAAGTTACTCTTACCATTTCCAAAATGTTTTCTCAAACACTTGATGGTGAATTGTACAAGAGCCTTCATCCACATTTGTTTATTTGTTTGATTTTACTTAAAACAAATCTAAAACAGTTTGAGACTTTAAATGGCCAGCTTTTGTGGAGTGACAGACTGTAATGAATTTACTCCGTGTTAGTCAAAACACAATTTACTGTCATAAGAAGTAGACTGAAATAATATCTACAGTGCTCTTCAGTCATGTTCATTATTTTAATGAAAATAATATCAACAAGTACTAAAGTATTACTATTCTGCTTATATACATGTTGAATTTTACTAATAATGAAACTGTAGGAAATAATTTGAGTTCTTAAGATCCAGCCCAAAATTTGCTGAACGTCTTCTGCTGTGTGTGGAATATTTACCACTCCCATTAGTCTCAATGGGAGGTGCACGTGCTCAACAGTTTACAGGAGACACTTTAGTGCCTCAGAGAATCTGGCTCTCACGCAGCATAATACAGCTTAAATACTCATCGATAAATAAAATACTCATTGATAAACCTTAAATTTGATTGATTTAGGTTTCATGCTGCTAGCAGTGTTGCCTGTTGAACTGTAATATCACTCACTATTGTAACAGTTTTACTTCAGCTGTTTGTTTATTAATAGAAACTGTTCCCTCCAGGTCACCAGTTTTATCTGGCTCAGAATTACAGCATTTGAAAGTTGCTATAAACTCATGGCTCTCTTGGACTCAATGTACTTCGTAAGGGGCATATACCCATATAACAAAACCATCACCACAACTGGTACAATCTCAGCAGATAGCCAGGTTCTAAATGAGCATAAAAAACTAGCTATCCTCTCATAGAGGTGGTCTGGGCTGAGAAATGTCAGTGGGATTCTGGAGAATCCTGCGCTTTCACTTTCTTAACCCAGTCCAGCTCCCAGTGATGGTAATGGGAGTTTTCTGTTGACTTCTGTGGGTGCTGAATCAGACCACCCCCATACGTAAACATAAAAGAAGGACTTCATGGAGCCAGTCCACACAAATGCCTTTGCTCCATCATCCACCGGTTTCAAACCCGCTTAGGGGAGTATTTTGGACCAATGTTTGTTACTACTGTTGCATATAGAGAAGGCTATAGTTCTAGTGCAATGTAAGCTCGGAATATATTAAGTGCCAGTATTTGTGAGATAGAGGAAACCTTCCAAGCTACCACTTGAATGTTACATCTATTGATTTATTTTTAACTCCACATTGAGACCTGAATTTTTACCGAGGCAAATTAGCCCAGTTCAGCAGATTTTGTACAGTTCCAAATCAATGGTTTTGAAAGGTGTGTAGGTTAAGATAAATCAATATTGGTTTTGTAACTTTATTATACCGAAGAGGATTTATTTAAATGTTGCTGTACTTTGAAATTGATGAAAATGTTCTTTTGTTTTCCATAGAAACGTTCCAGAGGTCAAATATTGTTTGACAAAGTATGTGAACATCTAAATCTTTTGGAAAAGGACTACTTTGGGCTAACATACAGAGACATGGAAAACCAAAAGGTAAAAAAGACACATCAGCCAGGGTTTTCTTGAATTAAAAGGAAGTAGAATGAAAGTCAACAGAACTGGAATCTTGCTAACTGGCATTGATCTTGAGTTTGCATGGGATAAGATATGTGGCCATCAGATTTTTTTTTTCCCGGTGATCAATCCAGAACTGATGTTTTAGTCTTACCTCGAAAAGGATGCATCTTTATTTAATGCCATCTCCTTTTTAATTGTTTGTGCCTCCCAAGAACAGGAACAATGTTCTCCTGTCTTCCTTTTGCCTTAGAATCATAGATTATTAGAGTTGGAAGGGACCTCAGGAGGTCATCTAGTCCAACCCCCTGCTCAAAGCAGGACCAATCCCCAACTAAATCCCCAAATTGCCCCCTCAAGGATTGAACTCGCAACCCTGGGTTTAGCATGCCAATGCTCAAACCACTGGTTATTTATGATGTAAGAGAAGTTAATCATGTAGCTTTTCTCGGATGGTTTGTTCCAATACTGCCTTGAAAGTCAGATTTACATTCATAAATATATTTAATACTAAAAACAGTTTATTTAATGTTAAGGTTGTGACACAGACAGGCAGAAGTTAATTCACTATTGCTGCTAATTCCCTTTCAAGACTCATGTTATCTTTACCTGAGCATTATTGCTCAATTAGTACTGGGATATGATGATCTAAGATCCATGCAACATATACATTGTACACACATTAAGATGAGATGAGGAGCAGCAAAGGACCCTCTAAATATTTCGTTAAAGTATTTTGTTAACTCCCTTTTGATGTCTTGGTTAAAATGTATATTATAAAAGAGTCCCCTAACAGGTTTTCATATAAGTATGTGATGGTTTTCTCTCTTAGTGAGAACCCTTACTTTCTATATTTATGGACTTTTTAAAATGAGGATTTTGGCACTGATGCAAAAAGCAATTAAACAGGTGCTTAGTTCCATCCTGATTCAAGAAAGCACTTAAGTGTGTACTTAACTTTAAGTTAAAGCTCAAGGTAAGCATGTGCTTAAATTCTTTCCTGAACAGTCATGCTTTCTTGAAGTGGGGCCAAAATAAGTATGTATTTAGAAATCCTGTCAGATTATTAATAATAATGATGTTCAACATTTATAGATCTCAAGTTACTGTACAAAAGTGGCTAGAATAAGTCAATAATTAATTTTAAAAACATGTACATGATAGTGTCAGAGCAATAGTTTATTTTTAATTTCTACATATATTTTTAAATTTTACAATGTAAAAACAGCTTGTTCATCCTCCCCCCCCCCACTCCTCCCCCCAACATAGAAAAAACATCTTCCAGGCTGAAGATCTTTATGCTATATAAGAATCCACATCAATTTTTTCCATCTGAGTTACCTGAGTTACAAGTATCTGAAAACAGGGCTTTAAAAAGAAACCCTGAGGGAATCTTAATTGTAGTGGCATATTGTACTCTTGTAGCCTCATACTTTGGAGTTCAGACTAATTGATTCTGGGCAGCTGCCAGCTGATTAAGGGAAGGCGGGGTAAGGTGCAAGGGTTGTTCTGGGGTTTGTTTGGTTTTGGTTTTTGCTATATTTGTTTATCTTTCCTTGGAGAAAGTGGAATTTTTCCTAGGGGATTAACAAACTGCTTTTGTTATGAACTATATACATATTAAATATTAATTTGCATTGGTTAAGACAATGCTGAAGGTCAGGGACATAACCTCCCAATATCTGAGAGAGAAAAACAGGTACAACGCAGTCTAGACTGTGGATTTTAAACCATGCCGCCTGCCGAAATGGTAAGTGATACTATGCTGCAGTAAGATATCCCAAACGGAATTGTGAGGCAGTCTTCCTTGACTGCCAGGAAGCATGCACTGCAGTGGCAGTTCCCCATCCTTTCAACAGCTGTCTTGTACAGTTCTCTCATATACTTGACAAGCTCTGCTGGTCAGTGTGGATGATGGCACTGCACAGAACACCTCACCCTTTTGGATAGCTAGCACTGGAGGAAATTCTAGCAAGGGACAATGTCTGAACACCTCAATGGATTAAAGCCTGATTCCTGCACTGGGGCACAAATAGAGGAGAGGCTCATGTCCTCTTCCTTCTCTTTATGTACTTAAGCAGGGCCAGACTCTTCAGCCCCTCCAGCCTTTCAAGGTTTAAGCAAACAAGAGCCTCCTGGTGTGCTAATGAAAGGTCACTGGACATGCTGCCAGAGGATGCCTGTGTTCTAACCTAGTCTGCAGGTTCCTGTGATCTAAGAAGTTCTTACGACAACAACAAAACCCTTCAAGGAATCAGGGCCGGCTCCAGCATTTCTGCCGCCCCAAGCAAAAAACCAAAAACAAAAAATTGCAATCGGCGGCGGCAATTGGGGGGGAAAAAAAAAAGCCGCGATCGGTGGCGGCAGTTCAGCGGCAGATCCTTCGCTCCTAGAGGGAGTGAGGGAACTGCCGCTCCCGAATTGCCGCAGGTGCCGTCCCTCTCCCTTGGCCGCCCCAAGCACCTGCTTGTTAAGCTGGTGCCTGGAGCTGGCCCTGCAAGGAATCAAGTAAATGTATTAGCGTAAAATAATTGCTGTAGCTACAGTATTCCAAAGGAAAGAGATGGAGCAAGAAGTTAATTTAGCCAACAAATGTGGCATCTGCTGCTGAGTTTTTAAAAGGCCACTGAACACATTTAACGTTACTTTGTCTCATTTCAGTGCTGTTAATATCAATGTTTAAAAATAATTTTCACTGTATTTTTAGTCAAATTAAAAAAAAAATTTCTTTTCAGAACTGGTTGGACCCTGCAAAGGAAATCAAAAAGCAGATCCGAAGTAAGTTGTAATCAACCATGTGTCTGTGTGAGGAGATCTGGGAAATGTTTTAATAAGGAGAGCAGTGTTGATAATATGAAATACTTTTGAACAAAATTAAAACATTTATTGAAAAAAACTTCACAATGCTCTTTATAAAATTGGAAATGCTGCTTTCCCTGGTATTTCACATTGTTTGCATGTAATAAATGGTGTGAGAAAAGTCCTACATACTCATACAAAAGAGCTTCACATTAACACACTTTCCCAGCTTGAGAGAACATATTGCCAATATAAGTGACTGTATATAAAGCAGCAGTAACTACTGAGAGATCATCTTCCAGGTAGAACCCTACTAAGCACACTGACACAACACATATGGTTTAAGGCCTCCAGATGCAAATTCATTTATTAATCAAGTTAACCTGGTACTTAACTATTAATTTATTGCCCAACAAATATCCACCAAGCAAACTAATGGTTACCCAAAAAAAGATTCACTCTCTCTCCAAGCTGTGTGTCCCCCATGGCCATCTCCTTCTGAGAGAAATTAAACTCTTCACTGGAAGTGCCCCACACCATATACCTGCTATTATCTCGCCCAGTGCTCTGGGTGCCTTTTGGACATTAAAAATAATATCCCCCTTAAAAGATCCAAAAAACATCATAAATACTTCTCACCATAACAAATTGCTACCCATCCACCCACATCATCTGCCTACACCAAAACACATGTTTATAATTATATCAGGACTCTGCTGGACCAAGCAGGGAAGTGGAGGACGACCTGACCCCAAATATGACAATCTATCTAACCTGCTGTAAGGCACAGAGACCCAGAAAGAGTGGAGGACAAGGACAATTGAACTCCACTTAACTGCGCCATAAATAACATATTGCCTCAGTGGGAGATTTCAGTCCAATGTAGTGTGTAGGGGTGGATCACTGCAAGAGAAGCTCTCTGGCTGGCAGCCTGCGGAGCAGGAATATTCCTCACCCACACATGTGGTTCTTGAAATGCCCTCACCCCTTGGGCCTGAGTTACCAGTTAGAATGACTAGTGGGGTGCAAACCTACCAATCACTTGCAGGCCTGAGCTCCAACCTCACCCTCCCCAGCCTCAAAGACTGGTACTGTATGGGGAAGGCATAGCGGGGAGCAGCAGGTAGTTGGCGAAGTCTCTGTGAATATTGCACTCCCTCTTCAAGAGAAAACATCACTTTTATCATTAAGCCCCATCTCAAATGTTAAGTTTCATATTATTTATTCAGGTCTGTTTCTGAGTCTTTAGAAGAAGAATTGTTGGATGTTTTTCTTCATCTTTTTTTTACTCTCTAACAAAATCAATCAATTGGTCAGGATCATGAAATATAAATGTCTCATTGCTAAAAAGAACTTGACATTTACAGAGAGGGAAAAGTCTAAACTCAGCATTAAGCATTATAATCTTTGGGGCCTGGGTCACAAGATATAAATTGTTTTCTTTGAATTACTGTCATTTGGGTCACGTCTGGGAACACTGCTGGCCTTACATACCAAAACACGTAACTGTGTTAGTACAGATATCCCTCTACCCAAAACATCTTTATCTCGTTCCTGCATTTCTCCAATAACTTGAACTTTGTTCCTAAGATGACTTACTGTTTCACAAGGAGAATCAATTTTCTGCTTCATGTGAATATTTTAAAAGGCTCAGTTGTTAAATTTAGCTGTATGCTGTGTTAGTAATCCAAAAATGTTTTGAAGGGACCCTGTGTCAAGACTGCTAGGCTCAAAATGTGACCTACCTTTCTTTTCCTCCAATAGCTCTTTGGAAACCTGTTGTAATGTTTATAAATGTGATTTTATTTGGGCAAGAAAATTTCAGTATTCTCCTCCACACATCTTATAAATAATCGCTTTCAGCAGACTAGCATTTACAAGGAATTATATCTGGTAGTTTGTGTTTCTAGGATCAGGCCCTAAAATAGTAGGTTACCATTTCAAGATTCAAAGGATTAATTTAAACTTAGTGTGGAAAATTTCCCTTAGAGTATTTTTCATAATGATTAACTTCACCTTTTTCCAAACTATCCTAGATATTATATATACTATCTAAAAATGAAGTGCAATGAAAAATAATTGAAATCTGTGTTCCATTGTGTAATTGTTAATAGGATACTGAAAAGTTATCACAGGAAAAGAAAGTGCTGTAGACTTTGATAACAAGTTATGTAGATTGTTGATGCAATTAAGGCAGTCCAACTACATACAGTTGACTGCAATGTATTTAATGTGTGTTTTAGCTAAGAGCTAGACAATGAAAGATTGTGACAGCAAGAGACTAACCAGGGCAGAAAAGTCTAGTCCTACAGTTGACACTGGGAACAGTTAGAGTTGTCATAGATGACAGTGTTAATTTGCTTGGTTCAGATAATTCTGTTAAGACCTTTGGAATAGTAAAACTATCTTACAAGTGATCTATTTCATGAATGATTAAAACCACAATTGTATTGAATACTGATGAGACTATAGGACAAATGTCTGCTTTCAAGATTGCTCGGTTCCACTGCAGGCAGGAGGAAATCCAAGCCAGTATTTGAGAAAAGAATTTGGCCAACACTGTTTATAGAGTTGCTGGGTCTGATTCTCCTCACACCAGTTTAAAACCATGGACTTCAATAGAGTTATTCTTGATTGAAACCAGCATAAGCAAGAGGAGAATCAGGCCTGTTATACTTATTTTTTCTTACAGAATCATATTCCTGAGGCACACAATATGGATTTAATTTATTTCTTGTTTGTCAGGGGGATCTTCTCTCTCCCTTCTTTCTCAAACAAGGGTGTGTATCCAAAAATTTCACAGAGGATTTGAGGCTATCTTCCTCTGTATTAAATGTCAACCTCTTTTAGCATATGAAATCTATGTTCTCCAATAGATTCAGCAAATTAAGGCCCTGATCCTGCAGTGAGCTCTGTACAGCTGAAGTTCTTAAGGCCCTGAAATCATTTGGCAAGGAATGAACCACACAGATCTCATTGTAGGCCCTAAATGAACAGTCCCAAATACATGATCAAGAAAACTATATGGAATTTTAAGGCAATTTAAAAGTAGCATTTGCAATATATCAGAGGGGTAGCCGTGTTAGTCTGAATCTGTTAAAAGCAACAGGGAGTCCTGTGGCACCTTTAAGACTAACAGAAGTATTGGGAGCATAAGCTTTCGTGGGTAAGAACCTCACTTCTTGCATCTGAAGAAGTGAGGTTCTTACCCACGAAAGCTTATGCTCCCAATACTTCTGTTAGTCTTAAAGGTGCCACAGGACCCTCTGTTGCTATTTGCAATATAGTCGACATTAACACTTCCTCTCTTCTATCCAGCATAAAATCCAGTAGTAGAAGTTGACACACCTTCAAAACATACGTTCATCACAAATTAGACAGTGCAAAATACCTGTTAGTTGTGTTAGAATACACAGTAGAGTTTATAAAGAGGAGTTCTATTTCACATAGTGCCCACAAAGAATCTGTAACCATCATTATACAAGTGTGTTGGACATTTTTTTTAAAGTGTATTTTTCAGTTCAGTGCTGTATTTTAATAGGTTACCATATTTTAGAAAATAAAAGCATCAGGTTATCTTGATGTCCATTTCTCAATTCTCACAGTAATGTCACCTCAGATATTGGTTGTGTGCAGGGGGGTGATCAATTAATATGGGGTCTCTGTAGTAGTAATATAGGTGAAGAGCTATGTAATTAATGCAACAGAATCTTGGTTGCTGATAGGCTTTACCAGAGGTGGAGGGGGGGGGAGTTGTGTGTGGTTTGTTTGTTTTTTTGCTTGCTAGTTAGCCAAGCATTTGGCTTTTTTATCGGTGCCATTTATTAAACATGAGACATCGGTTTTCTAGGAATCCTTATCCCCTTAAATTTTCCCTATTTTTTTGGAATGTTCTTGGTATTTTTTTATCTATAGTTTTGAAAAGTAAGGTCCTATTAAAAATGTCTTATAAGATGTGTAAAGTTATTGCCTGTGACATGAGTTATCTAAAGTACTACAATTATTGTTTCCCTTGTGTTAAAAATTTGGGTCCATTTTTTTCATTAATGGTCTTTAAATTTGTCCTTGCAATTTCGTCTATATGATAATGTATGCCGGCTAAAGAGACAGTGTGTGTGCTAAAACAGCATTCAGACACTGCTGAGTGGGGGGTTATAGAATAGAATGATCTATTTTGCACATAATTGTGGTCACATATTGAAAGCCCATTTTCATTTTTAGCCTGTGGTGTTTCCAATGCTTATCTCCACGTTTTGTTTTGTTTTTTATTTTATTTCTATAGGCTACCTTTTAATATATCTAATCTCAGTAAACAGACTCTTTTCTTGCTCAATTTTCAGGGCATTAGAAATAAATTACTGTTCACTATGCAAGAAAAGAACTGTAGGCCTCAAACTGTAACTGTGAAAAGTAGGAAGGTATCTTAAATATTGTATACAAGAAGAAGAATATAAATCCTGTCATTACTGAATATTTGACTGGAATATTTCCTAATTTATCTTTTAGATTGCTAGTAACCTAACAGTGTGAACATCTTCATTTGTACTTGTGTAGGCAATTTCAGTGAAACTGTGGGTTTTTTTCAGGTGGTGCTTGGCAGTTCTCCTTTAATGTGAAATTTTACCCTCCAGATCCTTCCCAGCTGTCTGAAGATATTACCAGGTATTTGAAACAATAAATTCCTTTCCAAAAGTGCTTTTAAACACATTTTTGACAGCAGTGACATTCTATCTGTCTGGAAGCATGAATGTTTTTGTTTTACTATCAGCCGCCTTCTAATTATGAGCTAATGGGAAATATTTGATGTTCTCTTAGGGTATGTCTTCACTACCCGCCGATCCGGCGGGTAGCAATCGGTCTATCGGGGATCGACTTACCGCGTCTCGTGAGGACGCGGTAAAATCGATCCCTGATCGCTCTGCCGTCGACTCCAGAAATCCACCTCGGCAAGAGGCGGCAGCGGAGTCGGCGGCAGCGGTCGGCTTTCCCCCATCCTCACCGCCAGGTAAGCCGACCTAAAATACGCAACTTCAGCTACGGTATTCACGTAGCTGAAGTTGCGTATCTTAGGTCGGAACCCCGCTGTAGTGTAGACCTAGCCTCAGTAGAGAAAAGGTTGGGGTTTTTATTCATTGTTTTGACTTTCAAACTAGAAGACTTTCACATTTGATAAACTGATACCAAAATCAGGCTTTCTCAATACGTATTTCTAATGAGAAAAATTAATTCTAGCTTCAGAGTTCACAAACATTGCAGTACCCAGTCTTGCCTATTAGTGTTTTGTTGGGTCCTCTAGACACTGTGTGACACAAATACAACTATAATCATCAAACTGGACATGAACATGAACCAGGATTTCAAAAGTAAACATTACTTACCTCTTTCCCTCAATTATGTGTTTTCAAATTTAAATCCCCAGCTCTAAGCCTGTTCCCATGGTTTTGGTTCAGGGTTGATCCAAACCCCAGAAGTGGGTTAATTCCCAGCTTTATTTTTGGATACAGCCCAAAGTAGCAAGAATTCACATCAATTGGTCTCATGAGACTTCTGCCATTTGGGGGGCCAAAATTTCACAAGAACAGCTCAGGATGCCTTTGAATCTGAATCCTATCCTTGGTTCACCCTGAAAACCAAGTCCAGAACTAGATCCTAGCCTAACCTAATTTCTGGTAGTCCCTTCTCACTGTGAAGGACCTCTTGGGGCTAAGTGACCCTGGCTGTCCCAGTGGTGCAGCACCCTTCTGCTGACTTTTTAACCCATTCATGCAGTGCAGTCTAAAGCATTCTGCATCCCAGTCTCATGCAGTCTGGGCTGTTGTGAGATTTGGAAAAGACACCAGGCTGCAATGTTCACTTACACAAGTAGAAAGGCCCCGAGCTGCAGGGAAATATGGGGCCTCAAACAAAATATAAAACGGTGGCTCCCCTGTAAACCATTATTTTGCACAAACTTTTCTCCCCCTCTGTTTCTCCCCGTCTATCTTACACTTCCTAGTTTCACCTCTATCCTCTTTTTGTTTTTAACCAGATTGTTCACTTGCAACTTATACTTTTCTTTTGTCCAATTCAGACTACCCTTTTTTCACACCACTGTTGCCAACCACCAAAATCACGAGTCAGACCCCAAAAAATCATGAGATTGGCCCCCAAATCATTCAATTCTTTAATGTTTATGAGCTATTTTCTGACTTTTTTTTAACTCCCCCACATCATCATCATCATCATCATCATGGAGAAATGCGATTTTAGCCACCTCATCTCTACAGCAATTAATTCTGCCCCACCCTTCCATCACATTTGCTCCAGACCCACATCAACCCCATCCACCCAACCATACAACAATTCTTCACTCTGACCCTCCTTTGCTCCACAGCTGCTCCTCCTGCAACTGTGGAGGAGGTTCTCCCCATTGCTAGCCCTGGTGCGGCAGCATTAGAGAGGAGCAGAGGTGGGAGGAACCAATCCCTTTTCACAGGAGAGGGTTGGGGGAGAAAGGAGCAATCCTACAATGAGAGGCTGGGGTCTCTCTGCTCCCGCCTCCCTGGCCCCCTCTTGCGCAAATGGTATTGCCTGTTTCCTCTCTGCTCCTGAGGGGAGGGGAGAAAACGTTGCCCGCCTGCCTCCTTAGCAGCTCTGATTGGCTGCTCTTCCCCAAAAGGTGGTTGGTGAGAGAGGGCTTTTTTCCCATAGGCAGGACTGAAAATGGCTAGGGCTTGAGGTTTTTTCCTTCATAGTGAGATTGGCTCTAACAGGGTAAAGTCGGGTCAGTGGTAATAAATTGCCAGTAGTTGGCAACAGCATCTTCCCTCTTTCCCCAGGAGGAAGAGGGGGCTGCAGAGGAAGATTAGAGTCAGCATGGCCCACTCCTCCAGTGCCTTCTAGAGTTTCTCTGAGTATGTCTACACAGCATACTCGGGCTCACAGGGCAAAGGCTGCAGGGCTGTTTCATTGCTGTGTGGACTTCTGGGCTCGGGTTGAAGTCCGTGCTCTAGTACCCTGCTCACTCTTGCCATTGAGCCTTCAACCCCTTGCTGCTTGGTGTTAGCATCTAGCAGATGAGATTGGGGCCCCATCGTGCTAGGCACTGCGTGGAAATATATGAGAGGTAGACGCCGGCTCAGAATTTACAATCTAACTAGGCAATACAGGCAAAGGGTGGGAGAAAGGAAGACTTATGATCCCCATCATACATATGGGGATTCAGATACAGAGATTAAGCAATTTGCCCAAGGTCTCGCTGTAAATCTGTAGTAGGGTCAGGATTTTCTCCCTGTTCTGTGCCTTAGCCACTAAACCACCCTTCCTTTCTAGTTCCTCTGAAACTATTTTCAGTTTCTTCTATCTGGCCCTCACATTGCATTATTAATGGGATCATTTTTAGCAGCATAGCTACCCTTATGGGAAGTTGTCATTTGTTGTTTTTGCTTTTTAGCTAATCAATTAACTGATATTTCTAAAGTGCTTATTACTGAAAATTATAAATCAAATAAGAATGAATTGCTCAGGATATCTGTATGACAGTAGATACCTTAGTATAGTTAATATCGAATGGGGAATTTTCTCTGTAACTTATACCAGAGGTTCCCAACCCTGTGGGGCCATGAGCAGGTTTCAGGGGGTCCGCCAAGCATGGCTGGCATTAGACTCTCTAGGGTCCTGGGCAGAAAGCCAAAGCCCTGCCACGTGGAACTGCAGCCCGGGACCACAGACCCCACCACCCGGTGCTGAAGCTGAAGCCTGAGCAACTTAGCTTCGCGATGCCTCCTGTGGTTTGGGGCCGCAGGCAATTGCCCTACTTGCTATCTCCTAACACCAGCCCAGGTTTTTATATGCAGAAAAACAGTTGTTGCGTCACAGCTGGGCCGGGGAGTTTTTATAGCATATTGGGGGGCCTCAGAAAGAAAAAGTTTGAGAACTCCTGACTTATATTATAGTTATAAAACACAGAGAGTAGCCTATTTCATCAATGAATCTCAAAGTGCTTTACGAAGATTAGTTATTTAAGAGTTAGCACTCATTTGTTACATAGGCAAGCATTTATCCCAGTTTTACACATGGAGGAACTTGGGCGTAAATTGGGTGTTTTGCTCAAGGACTGTCAGTGGCAGAGTCAGGAAAAGACCCCAGAAATTCTTACTAATGACTGAACCACATCACTTCTCTAAAAGTGCTGGAAGAACTCCTATAAACTCTTGCTCTTATTTATTGTAGGTACTACCTCTGCTTGCAGCTGAGAGATGACATAGTGTCTGGAAGGCTGCCTTGTTCTTTTGTTACTCTTGCTCTTTTGGGGTCCTATACCGTTCAGTCGGAACTTGGAGATTATGATCCTGATGAGTATGGAAGTGATTATGTCAGTGAATTCCGGTTTGCACCAAATCATACTAAAGAACTGGAAGACAAAGTAATCGAGCTGCACAAGAGCCACAGGTGAGCAGCGGACCTCCATTCAGCTTCCACTCAACTTTGGAGCTTGAGCATCCTCCATGTGAAATATTAGAATCTGCTGCAAAATATTTTGAGGGAACTAACAGTTCTGCACAGGTCTTTTGGAGGAGTGAGACTGTTTTGCTAGGAAAAAAATGTTCTTTAGCATGGAAGATAATGATGCAAAGTGTGTAATGGCTTCTAGCTAAATTCTGACAGAATGTGTTTCCCATGTACCGAAGTTTATTCCATATTATTCTTGCTCAAAACTGATACTAGTAATGACTGTTTTTCTTCAGGGGAATGACACCTGCAGAGGCTGAGATGCATTTCTTGGAGAATGCCAAAAAACTATCCATGTATGGAGTGGATCTACATCATGCCAAGGTCTGGACTATGATTAAAAACTCTTTGTTTCATATTATGGGGCCCATTTCTATACCCCTTCTCAGCTTGACTAGTACTTTATTTCAGAAGGTCCTGTTGATTTCATTTTTCTTACTGATTTCAGTGGAAAAACTTCTAGATTAAGTAACTACTCAAGGTGAGCAAAAGTCGCAGAAATAGGCCCAAAGTGATTAGTGTGTCATGATGTAAACGCAGCTACATTTTGTAGTTGTTGCAGAATTTAACTAGTTGATTCCAGTTCCATCAACTGTTGGTACGCATGTTTCAAAAAGTCTGTGAAGCTGATTAAACAAACAAATCTTTTTTGAAAGCTGTGATCTGAGAAACAGTTAATGTATTGAGCCTCAAAGCTATTGACTGGATTTGTTTGAAAAATATGCATTTTTATCAGAAGACATCCAGACAATGATTGATTGTCATTTCATTCAGCTGAATTTTCCAATTTAATAAAGTCAATTATGATGTTTTATCTAGACAAGCAGACCACTTCTAACACTGCAAAAGTCTTTTGAAGCACTTTGTTAACCATACTGGAACTTAATCAGATTGGTAGTGATAAAGGGGCTGATGGTTAGCTCTCATTGAAAGAAGTGTATTTGTTTCAGTTAGCCCAATGAATAGGAACTCTCTTGGAATCAATCTCCCATGATGAAACTGTCTCTAAAATCATCAGTTAGCTTAGGTACATTCACAGATCAAGAGGTACTCACTCAGTGTGGTTGATGAGAGATCTCCAGTCATTTCGTAGTCTTGTGGGGGGGTTGTTTTTTAATTTTTCAGTTTCACTATTCAGAAAAAGATTCATTGATTCCAGCAACTGTAGAGTGAAGTCAGTAAATGTCCTTGGCAAATTGATGCTGGACAAAAGACCAGAGCTTTGGAAGAGCACCACATTTTTTGTGAAGGGTCAAATTACTGTAGAGCCATTTTCATTCTGCATCAGAACCTTTCAACAGCTGAGATAAATATGCTGCTTGGATCTTGAAAGGGCCTTCATCCATGTGCATGAGGCATTTCATAGGAACTGTGTATGTGTATTACAGACTTCAAGGTAATCCTTTGTAGTCTATTAATTGCCTACACTGAAATGAAAACGCTGTCTATGGCTCAGTGGACAGCGTTCTCCCAATAGGCATGCTGTTGCTTTTCTTGTCTCTTGCATGTATGCGCAAGATCTTGAGGCACGTTTGGAGCAAAGCTAGAACTGGAATAGGAAATGTCACTCCTTTCTTTGTAGTATTTTAACATCCTCCATCCCTCAGAGGGAGATCAACAAAGAACATTTGTGAGTTTTTGTGCAAAATATGTTTTGGTCTTTGATACCAAAAGTTAGTTACTTTGCAATAGGGCCTAGTTATTCTCTCAAAAAAATTATGTAATGCTGGAGAAATGCTGGTAACTAGAAGAGTACAACTATTGGAGTAACCTATTCTGTGCAACAAAGACCTTGTTACCCAGTTTTATCTGACAGAGAATGAAAAACAAAAAGGATCAGGGCAAAACTTTCAGTGAAGTTGATGTGTATTTATATCAAAGCTGCTTACTGTCTAGAGAAGATATCATAATAAAACCTGCATCAATGAGCTGAAGGCTGCAGACAGTCACTAAGTTAATTATTCTGTTCCTGGATTAAGCACACTCCTTGAAAACTGGACTGACAGTTGTGTTTATAAATGGGAATTAATATTTTGATAATTATGTAAATCGCCTACATATGCAAAACTGTACAAGTATGTGTAATGTATTCTCCAGTGTGGCTACGACCTTGCTGCTCTTTAGAGCTGCCTTGGATAGTCTCTTCACCCATATACTAAGAGCCAGAGTCTGCCACTCTTACATTGAGTAATACCTGCTTTCTCAAGTACTCCCATTTAAATCAGCAGGACTGCTTGGGGAATAGAGGTGGCAGGATCTGGGCCTGAAAGCAGGTATAACTGGTACAAAGGTTAAAGTTCAGGAAAGAAATCTTTTCTTAAACAGGTAATATGAAATAGTCCCTTGCATCTGGGACTTTGTGCGTGCATTTTGCATATGGACCTCAAGCCTTTATTTTTGAAAATATGGCTCAGTACGTTTAAACATTTCTTTGTTCTTAGAAAAATGAAAAATTGAAATACACTGCAGACACTAAATTTTATTTTTGGATAGTACATCCCAACACTGAAATCTAGTTTTATTTAGACGTCATTCCCCTTTGAGGGCCCCACACACATTATTGCTGTATCTCTTATTGATCTCTCATTCATGGTGCAGTACGTTTTACACACTGTCTAGTTCTTTGCTGTATATCTCACCTTAAAGTTCAGCATGAGCAATTTTTGAATTGCAGTAGAATTTTCAAATTGTGCGTTTCCTTTACATCTAAATTAACTATGCCTCTGGTCTTTTGGTTCACCTTAAAATACAGCCAGATTTTCAGTATATCTTTAATAGATGATTTGCTAGGAGACTAAAGGAAACCAATTCACTCATTTCATGACTGTCATAGTATGAAAGTTTTGTAAGTTCTGTTGTCAGATTGCTGTTAACTTAAAATTGTTTTAAAATAGTTTTTAAAAAGCCTCCAAGCTTTTTGTTAACCTTTGATAACCTTTTTGTTTCCGATGGTACTTAATAAGCTAGATGAAACAAATATAATGAAAAATGAATCCTTTACAAATTTCCAGTTGCATGCATCTGTAATAGTAAATGGCAAAGATAGTTTTTTAGACTATTTTGTAAGATTTCTAAAGGGGTGCTTTTGACACCTTAAAGTCCTGAGAAATGTGAACTGCAGCCTGGTTTCTCAGGCAAAATGAGTGACAGCACAAGCCCCATAAGCAAAGACTTTAAGGAACCATTCCATTCTAAATGCTGCTTTTTTTTTTTTTTTTTTTTTTTTTTTTTGCTATTTACTAATTCATTTACACTTGCAGAGAAATGAGGAAAGAAGAGTATTGGGCATAGGTGCAACTACATAAGTAAATAACCTTGGGAAGAACTAGATGTGAAACTGCACAAGACCAACAATCATGATGATGAGGGATATAGTAAACAGGATAGTAAAGAAATGTCCCTCGTCACTCCCAGTCTTATGGTTGTGCTTATAGCATTAGGGAGGTAATACTGTTTAACAAAGCAATTATCAATGTAGTTAAACCTCTTATGCTATCTTTTTTTCCTTTTTGGAGTCTTTCAGAGAAGTTTTTAACATTCGGTAAAATCTGTCATCTTCTTTGTATATGATGTTGTTAAATATGGCACCTTACAGCTTAGATATGAATAAGTAAGCAAGCTAAGGTTACCTAATGAGTCACCACAGCTAACACAGTTCAAATATCTAGCTCAGATAAGAACATGACATATAAAATTATGGAACTTTGGAAAAGGAGAGAAGAAATCAGCAAAGTATGTTGCTTACTTTTTCAGGATTCTGAAGGAGTTGAAATCATGTTAGGGGTTTGTGCCAGTGGTCTCTTAATATATCGAGACAGACTCAGGATAAATAGATTTGCCTGGCCAAAGGTTCTGAAAATTTCATACAAGAGGAACAATTTCTACATCAAAATCCGACCAGGAGAGGTAAGCAGACCCTGACACATATACTAGTAAAAGAAACTTATTCAAAGTACCTTGTGACCTCATGGACTGGTTTGTTTGCCATTGTTCACAAGTTTGTATCAGTACTCTTCATCTAAATTTTTAAGATGTATTGAATTTTTTTCCCCTTTTTTAGGAAAGATTAGGCAAATCCCTTATTTAAAATATGTCTAAAATACATTCTGGGTCATGAAATAACATGAAGGATGAATTTGTCCTGTTGCATTTAAAGATAACACTCTCATGTACCATGTCATAAATATTTTGTGAATGTGAATAATATGTTGATAAAATATTAGTAAATACACTTATTTATCGGGTGCTTCTCACTGTAGCTGGTCAGAGATTACACATGGTTTAAACTGGGGTCTGTTCACCCTTTCCAATCAGAGGAGCACATAGGCCACGCATTCAGAGCTTTACAGATATCCTGGAATACTAAATAAATGGAATAAAATATCTGTCCTTCAGTAATATTGGTACATAAGAATGTTAGTCGTTTCAGATCTACAGCACTCATCTTCTGAAGTGCTTGAAGGTGTTATGAACTATTGTATGAAGACTGCCCTCTGGTGGTTTGATTGGATGCATAGCATCCACCACAAACCCTTTCAATGACCTGCCCTTCTCATTTGCTTCTGAAGATATTCAACCCCATAGAGATAGATTAGACAGATGCTTCCCACTCTCATTTACTAACTCCAGTTCCTTTCCTATATACCTCCTTAATCCTAGTGGTCTCTGAAACCTAAATCAGTCTCAGGGGACTCTTTCTCACCTCAGGCTATTGTCAGAAAATCCAAATGTTTTCTCATCGCAGTTAAGTTGTTAAAACATTAGAGCAACAAATAGTTGAGAGGCACTAACCACATAATTCTTTCTCCTAAATCTCCCAAGCCCTTTCTTTAAAAGTCTGTTCTGTGCTACAATGCATAGAGCAGCCATCTTAATCAATAAACTCTCACTCCTCATTTGGAGTCCTAACAAACTATTCTATCATCACCCAAACTGGGATTTCAAGACAGGAATCAGGAGAATGTATGTGTATATATTTGTAGAGATGTGCAGGTATGTACATATGGGGTAATGAAATGATATAGGTAGAGAAAATTAATATGAAACTGTATCTAGACAAACTGGAGAAATGGTCTGAAGTAAACAGGATGAAATTCAATAAGGATAAATGCAAAGTACCCCACTTAAGAAAGAACAATCAGTTGCACACGTACAAAATGGGAAATGACTGCCTAGGAAGGAGTACTGCGGAAAGGGATCTAGGGGTCATAGTGGATCACAAGCTAAATATAAATCAACAGTGTAACACTGTTGCAAAAAAAAGCAAACATAATTCTGGGATGTTGTGAAGGGGTGGATTAGGCCCTGAGGCCCCCTGCTGGAGGCTTTGTGACCCTGCCACACTCCACCCCAGAAAAGGCCAGTAGAGAGGTTCTCCAGACTGTCTAGAGCAGCTGTGTGGGAAGCAGCCAATCAGGGCCCAGCGGGTCAGTATGAGAAGAGATGCAGGGCAAGAGTGAGGTTCAGTTCCTTGCTAGAACTGGAGGAGTGTGCATGGTGTGTTCTGGCTGAGGGAGCTGCACGACCTTGGATTAGGTAGTGCTGCCAGAAGCCAGTGAGGGTGCAAAGGATCCCTGAGCTGGTTGCAGGGACTCCATCAGGACAAGTCCCTGAGGTAAGGTGAAGATGACATGGGGCCATGGGGAAGTGGCCCAGGGAATTCGAGCAGTAGCATGACTTAGGCTATGTCTACACTACCGCAGTAAGTCGACCTACGCTACGCAACTCCAGCTACATTATTCATGTAGCTGGAGTCGATGTACCTTGGTTGAGTTGCCTCAGGGTCTACACCACGGGGGGTCGACTGGAGAAACTCTCCCGTTGACTTACTTGACTCTTCTTGTTGGGGGCAGAGTACAGGGGTCGACTGGAGAGCGATCTGCTATCGATTTGGTGGGTCTTCACTAGACCTGCTAAATCAACCGCCGGTGGATCGATCTCAGAGTGTTGATCCCATCTGTAGTGTAGATGAAGCCTGAGATAAAGAGACACAGGGACAGCGGCTAACTACAGGGTTCCTGGGCTGGGACCTGGAGTAGTGGGTGGTCCCCAGTTCCCCCAAGCTCCCCATTAGTCATTGGGGGAAGTGGCCTAGACACGGAGGTACCCCAGAGGGGGAACTGAACTGTAGAAGCCCAACTGAAGAGCCGGGGCCAGAAAGGTCCTGAGAGGGCAAAGACATTGCCTCCAGGGAAGGAGCCCTGGGACACCGTTCTATTCCGGAGCAGGGACAAACTGAGGCATTACTGAGGGCACTGAGAGAGGACCCTGTTGGACTTGTACCCCGGAAGGGATTTGCTTTGCTTTTAACACACAGACAGACTGTGTGTGACTCGGCTGGAGGGCTGAGTCATCAAAGAGACACCACAGAGAGTACAGGCACACACACTTGGCCGGAGTGCGGGGGGACTCACGAGAGGTGAGTATGCCCCGTTATAGATGTATGAGCAGGAATGTTGTAAGCAAGACATAAGAAGTAATTCTTCTCTACTCTGTGCTGATTAGGCCTCAATTGGAGTATTGTGTCCAGTTCTGGGCACCACATTTTGGGAAAGAAGTGGACAAATTGAAGAAAGTCCAGAGAAGAGCAACAAAAATGATTAAAGGTCTAGAAAACATGACCTATGAGGGAAGATTGGGAAAAAATGGGTTTGTTTAGTCTGGAGAAGAGGAGACTGTGGGGGGGGCGGGGGCATGATAACATTTTCAAGTATATAAAAGGTTGTTACAAGGAGGAGGGTGGTAAATTGTTCTTGTTAACCTCTGAGGATAGGACAGGAAGTAATGGGCTTAAATTGCAGTAAGGATGGTTTAGGTTGTACTTTAGGAAAAACTTCCTAACTGTCAGGGTAGTTAAGCACTGGAATAAATTGCCTAGGGAGGCTGTGGAATCTCTGTCACTGGAGATTTTTAGGAGCGGGTTAGAAAATGGTCTAGATAATACTTAGTCCTGCCTTGAGTGCAGGGGACTGGACTAGATGACCTCTCAAGGTCCCTTCCAGTCCTATGATTCTATTATTAGAAAACATGCTTTATAGCGATAGACTCAAGTAGCTCAATCTGTTTAGCTTAACAAAGAGAAGGTTAAAGGGTGGTTTGATTACACTCTATAAATACTCACACAGGGAACAAATATTTGATAATGGGCTCTTCAAATTAGCAGAGAAAGGAATGGCTGGAAGTGAAGCTAGACAAATTCAGATTTGGAAATAACGTGAAAAATTTTAACAATGAGGGTAATTGACCAGTGGAACAACTTACCAGGGGTTGTGGTGGCAATTTTTTTAATCAAGGTTGGATGTTTTTGTAAAAGAGACACTCTATTTCCAAAAGGAATTAATTCAGGGAAGTGCTATGGCCTGTGTTATGTAGGAGGTCAGGCTAAATGACGATAGTGGTCCCTTCTGGCCTTTGAATCTATATAAATCTAGAACTACTCAGTTTTTCTTTCTTTCTACCTAGTTTGAACAGTTTGAAAGCACTATTGGGTTTAAGTTGCCAAATCATCGTGCTGCAAAGCGTTTATGGAAAGTATGTGTTGAACACCACACATTTTTCAGGTATGTGGGGTTTCCTTCCTAAAGGTTTAGAATAAAGCCTGCCCCAAAAAAAAAAAAAAAAAAAAAACAATTGTGCTAATACAGCCAAATGACGTGGGATCAAATTATTACTCTCTGATCGCTGAACTGGAACCATATTTGGAAAGATTACTATTCCCAAAGTATTTGTAATGCTTCACCAAAATTATTCCAACTGTGGCTGGTCCTTAATTGGACTTTAAAATATCACATGATTTTGATTGCCAGCTTGATATTTTTCATTTCATATGCACAATGATGTTATCAGTTAATGTTTGTCTAACACCTACAGTTAATGGGCTGATTGGAAATTTGTCCCATAATTTCTGTACCCATTCTCTTTCTCACACACACACACACACACACACACACACACACACACACAACTTGTGTGGCAACTGGAAAATTTTTGGTAGACTTGAATAAAAATTTTAAAAAATGAGATTTTGGTTGATTTAAATATGAAACTGCAGAATTCAATCATGATTCTTGGGATACATATGTAGATGTTTGAATCAACTTATTTTATCCATCCCATAATTTTCATTATTTAATGTGCCTTGGGCATCTGAGGGATTTAGCAGCTGTGAAGATACAGCCAGGCTTTTGTCACCCAAAAATGCCTGAGAGACAGGTTGGGAAAGTGGAAGAAAAACACTAGCTGGATGTTTTTACTAAGGTAATAAGCAATGGGATATTTAGTAATGTTTACCTATGAGAGTGGGATTTTCAAAGGCACCAAATGCATCCAGTTCCCATTGAAAATCATCTAATTCCACTAGGTGCTATAATACAGTAAGTTTGGGCTTTAACATAGGTTGTGAACTTCTAATTTAATTTAAAATTGGTTTATTATTTAAAAATAAACCCGTATTTAATTTAAATGTAAAAATTCCAATTTAAATTACAAAAAAAAATAAATTTTAAGTCATCGATTTTTTTTATCCATCCTGTTGATTACATTTGGTTCACATTTGGAAAGTTTTCTTTGCAATCACATGGAGTAAAAATACATTACTCCCCTCCCCCACAGGAAGGTTAGTTTTTGCAGTACGACTCCATGGTAAGAAGGGGAAAGAGCAAATCCCACTACCTGTGTAATTGTAGAGTACAGGGGGCCCCAACTTCAAAAATTCGAACACCTGTATGCATGTAGGGCCTTGTGTACATTGAGAATCTGGCCTGACTGCAAGGATCGATGGCCAGTCTCCAGTGTAGCTGTATCAACAAAAACCTCAAATGTAGGCAAGGGCCTTATCCTGGCTTCAAGCAGCATAACTGACAGTCCACAAGAACATTGAATCTTTGTTTCTCTTTTTGATGATTAGAAAAAAACAGTGCTGAGGTGTCTCTCTTTATTTTAATAAGAGATTCATTCATTAAATAACCTCATTTTCCCCATATAGACTTTTTGTGAAAAACTCAGCCTTTCTGTATACCATTACAAATTACTTAGCCAGTGTCGAGGGCATGCTCTATGTTTCCCGTTACACAGAGGTTGACAGAACACAGATTAAGATAGGTAAAGATACACAACATTTTACTTTTTTTTATCCACAAAATAAATTCTTTGTGTGTGGAATAATATTTTTACTGTTCTGTGTGTATTAGGCTATTGTTACCGGAGGCACCGCCAAAGAAATTCCTTACACTGGGTTCCAAATTCCGCTACAGTGGAAGAACACAAGCCCAAACCAGACGAGCCAGTGCACTAATAGACCGTCCTGCACCTTACTTTGAGCGTTCTTCCAGCAAACGTTATACTATGTCTCGCAGTTTAGATGGGGGTAAGATCCTCTTAATTGTCTTCCTTGGAGTTTTGTCACAAATTATAATCATAAAGGACAGTGCTAGAGAATAGCTATAAACCTCTTGTGATCTCGTATCCCTTCAGCTTCTGCTGAATGAGACCTGTAAGTATATTCACGATGATTCTTTATTATAAGTAGATAGCCTTTAAATAAATATTAGCCCTTCTCCTGCTTTTAGTAACTTTGTACAGTCTGTAGCATAATACTTATGCGGCAAGAGAACCAAACATTTTTCTGTACGGTTGTTCATCTAGGTGGATTTTAAAAGGTTTTGATTCTGGACAGATGTTATGTGATGCTAAATAATCACACCACTGAGCACCTTTCTCCAGTTAAGCAAGCAGGGTGAGATTTTCAAAGGATCCTAAGTCACTTAGGCTCCCAAATCACCAAGATTTTCAAAGGCTCCAAAGTCACCAAGTCCCACTGACTTTCAAAAGAAGTTGTTCTCCTCTGTCACTCAGGGCCTTTGAACGTACCATCCACTGTCAGTTATATGCACTCAAGTCTGGATTACGAAGCTAATGAGCTAGTTATTTTCTTGAACTAAAGGGCTGGTCAGCTCCCCCTTGCTTGCAAGCGCACTGACTGTGTCCTGGAACCAATGCCCATCTGTTGGCTACCGGTGTATAAGGAGCACAAAGTATGATGGGACAAGACATAGAAATAGCACCCTGTTGACTTCTGCTCCATGCTGCTGATTTCAGTTACAGTAGAATCTCAGAGTTCCGAACACCTCGGGAATTGAGGTTGTTCGTAACTCTGAAATGTTCGTAACTCTGAACAAAACGTTATGGTTGTTCTTTCAAACATTTACAACTGAACATTGACTTAATACAGCTTTTAAACTTTACTATTCAGAAGAAAAATGCTGCTTTCCCTCTTTTTTTAATAGTTTACATTTAACACAGTACTGTACTGTATTTGCTTTTTTTTCCCGTCTCTGCTGCTGCCTGATTGTGTACTTCCAGTTTCAAATGAGGGGTGTGGTTGACTGGTCAGTTTGTAACTCTCTGGTGTTCGTAACTCTGAAGTTCTACTGTATGAAGAATCTCAGCAGGCATTCCCAGCAGCAACCTGCATAGGCCAACTCCCCCTTTCAATGCCTCCTGGCTCCCAGCTACAAAGATGGGCCTTACCATTCACCTTGCTATCCAGCCAGGATGAGGCAGAGGCCCAGCTCCCATGTGCTTCCTATGGCGTACCTGATCTCCACTGTAGAGCAAGAATCCCTTGCACTGAGAGGTTCCTTTCTAGGCCTCAGGAGGAAAAGAGATGATCTCGAGAGAAAGCAAAGATCCTCTTTGCTCGATCAGCTTTTTAATCCAGCCAAAGAAGGAGAAAAACAAATTTCCTAGCCTTTGAAGACTGTGAAAGGTACCCAGCCTAGTATGCCCCTTCCCTTCAAGATATGTTGCAGATGCACTAGCCAGAAAAAGGGATGAGTGAGTGCCTAGTGGAGTGGGTGAAGTTAAGCTGGGAGGGAGGAAGAGTAAGAGAGAGAGAGCTGAGTGCGCATGCAGAGGTGGACTGTGAGAAGGACGCAGTAAGGCTGGGGCAAATACATAATTTTAAAAATAGTGAACAGAAATATGTAAAGTTGAATGGAAAACAGTTACAATAAAATACACCTGTTGTCAGATTTTACATAGATAAAAACTCTCGCTGCCTTTCCCATCTTGGAATGTTACTAGTCCATTCCTGCCAGTGATGACTTTTTTATCCTGGACTCATAAAGACCCTTCTGAAGAACACTTCACAGAGTATGGGATGCACTAAACTGCATGTACAATAGTTTAAAAAAATTGTTTGGAGGAAACATCATTCCTGGGCTGCATTCCTCAGCCCCATCACTGCAAAGTACTTCTGGGGGCTGTTCAGAAGTGTTTGTGGGGGCTGCTAGCATCTGCCAGTATGTGTGCAGCAAACCAGCATTCAAAGTTTTCTCCAGGATTTAGATGAATTATTGGTTTTGTATGAAGGTTGTAATTTAATTTTCTGCGTGGAAATGGCATAAGAATATGATAGAAGTTCACAGGTGAATCATTTCTCTTCAATGAGTAACAAATAGCATTTGTTTCTTATTTCCAGTCTAGCATAGCTGCTAAGCATGATATGAGACATAGCTTTTTACGTAAACTAATTCAGATTATGTAATATTAAGGATAATATGGCATAGGTTAATATTACTTCCTTCCTCCTCCTTTTTCCTTCTCTGTAGCTCATGGAAATCAAGGTTCTGCTTCTCCTTTAGGTTAAACCAGCATGCTGTTCAGAAATCTAAACTACTTGGTCAGTTTTTAGTACTGTGCTGTTTCACCCCACATTCATAATTGGTTTTTGATTTTTTTTGTGTGTGAAAAAAGTCTTTTAAGAAGCTTTATTTGAAATGACTGCATTTTTAAAAAAATGAATGCTGACAAAAGGATATCACAAATGCTACACAGATGATACATAATGAAGACTACTGAGGTTAGGGGGAAAATCTGTGATTTTAAACATATTAGTGACAATCCCTCCCTTCTCCCCATGAAACGGATGCCAACGGTGCTTATCATTCATTAATTTGAATCCTTCTAATTCTAATATGCTTCATGCTGGTTACCAAGCAACTAGTGACCTGACTGCTGTGCATGTATCTCCAAGCACAAATTACCCTTCTGTGTTATTTTATTTTATTTATAATATCCAAACAGTCCCCGTCCCCCCCAAAGGTCATCTAAGAGACAAGAAATCTGAAATGCTTTCTTATGAGTGTATTAGGATCTGCCAGGTTTAAAATACATTAATTTGCATAGATAGACCTAGTAGGGTGGGGAAGAGAGGTCTTTTGGCATTCATTCAGATTTCATTGCATGAAATTGCAGGATCAGGGCTAGTGTAAACTTTCACATGTGCTAGTAATCTTATGGGTCTGAGCAATCCCATTGGATTAGGAACTGATTACATTCATAAAGTTATTCCTGTGCAGGATCTAGGCATATAGTTGTATTTATTTGTTAATCTGCTACTTCTTTTGGAATCATTAATATGTATTTAGGTTTATAGATTATTGAACATTTAAGACCAAAAATACTGAGAAAAGCCATATCCTGTTTGGCTTACTCACATAGATAGTCCATGGGCCTAAACACAATATTTTTGCCATCCTGTTTTTGAGGTTGTGGGCATATTTGACTGTCAGATTTTAATTCTGAAGAATAATAATAAGAGAGAAAAGCTGTTTCTTGCTTCTCAGATGTTATGCATGTGTTACATTAAGAATGTCATTTTGTGTAATGCAGTGCAGCTATATACAATGCATTTGATTTGCATTAAGTTATATTGTGACTAGAGATTCAAAAAATTCCTTTGTTCCTCTACCCATGGCTGAAGTCATAGCTATTTTTTCTTACATTCCTGGCCTACTAATATGGCAATGCATTAATTTCATTCAGATATTGAATCATGGTAAGCGCTGTAACAGCTTACTAACAGTTCAAAATAATGCGTAATGCATGCATTATGAATGTAGTGTGTGTATACACATACATCTGAAAAATAATGTGTGTATGTATGTCTATACAACCCAGACCTTTAAAGTAAGTACACAACACTTTTATTTACGTATATATGCATGTTTTTGGATACCTGAAATATATTTTCATGTTTTCAGCAAAATAATGTTTTACTAACCCAGCTTCTAATTTTATTCAGATCTGCAGAACAAGCTATTTCAGACTTTATCTCTTTAAATTATATTTGCTTTTAGCATCAGTGAATGAAAACCATGAAATGTACATGAAGGATTCTATGTCTGCTGCAGAGGTTGGTACTGGCCAGTACGCCACAACAAAGGGCATCTCTCAAACCAACTTGATAACCACTGTGACTCCAGAGAAAAAAGCAGAGGAAGAAAGAGATGAGGAAGAGGGCAAAAAAAAAGGAGAGGAAATCACTCCAGTCTCTGCAATACGCCATGACACAAAGGTAATGTTTTCAGGTTTACTATTTAACTCACCCAGCTGTGAAGTACTTGAAGCACCACAGTAATTATTAGAGAGAGAAGCAAAATTCAGTAAGGATAAGAAGGAGAATGTGTATTAAACGCATAACAAGAAAACTTTGTATGGTGCTATGTACTCTCTGAGAGTGAGTAGGTGATGTGTTTAAAGTTAATTCATGCTTTCTGCTATTTGGTTTAGAAACAGTTTGATTTAGCAGTCAGTGTGATAGGGCTTTCAACAGGGAACATCTAAAAGAAGTGGCATTTACATACTACACTTTTGCTCTTTTTTGTTTTTGTTTTATTTATTTATTTTGTTATTGTTCACTTTTCAATAGGCAACAATATTTTTCAGGGTTTTTTTGCACAGTTCAGTGTTTGAAGAATCACTTGGTTTTTTTTCTGGTCACATTCCATACCTCAGCACATACTTAATGGGCATATAATCTCTACACCTAACTGTTTGGCGCTAGTGTACTGTAGCATGTTTTTTTCTGGCTTAGTAAGGTGTTGGCTTCCCTTTTATGTAGTTTTGCACTGAAAAGCCTATTTTTACTGGCATTTCTCTACTCCTTAGTCATGTGGTATAGATTTCTGTCATTCAGCACATCCCATTCTCCTCTCCCAATAACTCTGGAATTCAATTTGCTCTATTCTTGATAAAGAGTAAATCAAACAGAGCAAATGCTGAGCTTCAGAGATTAGCACTGAAGAAAAAGCAGGTAGAATCAGGAAATATGCAGCCAAACAATCTTCCTGTTCTACATCAGAAAAAAATAGCGTGTGAAATATTTGTATCTAGGATATAATGCAAAGGGACATTTCTTGAACTTTGATGCTCCACATTTTCAAAAAGGGTGAGGCCCAGCCTGCTTAGAAGCACAAAATTGCACCTCCACATTTTATACCCACAAATGAATTATGGATACAAATCTGAGAGCTTGCACTTCTCACTACCTGAGATATGCCTGCAATGAGGTAAGTAATTAGAGGTTCAAGTCCCTAAACAGACACCTGCAATTAAGTTGCAGGTTCAAAAATTCAGGGAAAAAATGTACACATGCAAATTGTACCCCAAAACAGAGACCACCCTTTAGAGCTCTCTTTAAAAAATAATACCTTTGTAATTTTTAACAAGGATTGTGAATGGAAAGGACTATATTGAAATTCAAATGTATGGGGGGGGAGAAAATATCCACTGGAAATAAATGCTGTCCCTATGGGATTGTTAATTTAGGTCAAGCAGGAGGGTGAGTTGCAGTTCAAAGGAGACATATAGCTGGAAATTGCTAATGAGACTTTCAGAAGAACGTTGTGAAGTTACTTACCCACCCCCAGAATACATAATTTATTTTTCAAAAATAAAAATTGTGTTTAAGTAATCAGTTAAGAGGGCTGCAATTTTAAAATACTATTAAAGACCCAGTTCGGTTTCTATTGAGGACCATGGCAGTTTTGCCATTGACCTAAATGGGAATATGGATCAGGCCTTAAGAAGCAACTGGACCAATTTTCAATTCGATTCTTATTCAAAGAAATCTAAACTTTTGTATATAGTTTTTCAGCTTTTCTGATAAGGGATTTTACAGTTTGAATTAAGCATTGCAGGTCTAACTAGTATACCAGGAGAAATTCTAAATGTTAATTCTCCAAGCATGTAAATAAATTCATTAAAATATTACTGGCAGAGGAAGAATTTACAAATTATGACTTTTGGCTTCATATTGTAAAGAAATGTTTGTGTGCATATATCACATATAATAAAGTAATTTCATCCAGATTTAATCTGTTTGGACACTTCAGAACAGGTATGGACTTGAACATAGCACTTGAACATAAAATTATTGGCAGATAGTTAAAAAAGGAATTCATTTTGAATAATGTTTAAAATTGATGTTATATTAAACATAAGTATCTAAAATTTATAAAATGTTTTTACTTGTTTTTTTAAAATTCTGGAATGCTATGAAATTGGATGCAGCATTACCTAAATTAACTGGAATCAGGAAGTGTGTAGTTATGTGATCTGTTTGGATACTAGGCTAAAGGAAAATAATGGGGAAAATCAGTAATTTTTTAATGTAAATGTTAATCTTAAGGGGACCAGCTCCTGCTACTAACATGCGTAGTAAGGTTTACACACAGTAACCAGTGATAGTAGGATATGGCATTAAGGCCCCTTATCTTGCAATTGGCTCAGTGCAGGCAGGTGCCTGTTCCCACCTGGAGCTGGTTTTGGGATCAGGGTGTAAGACTGTAAATGCATGTGAAATGTAGAAAACTGGTCTAGGAAGACAGTAATAATGGGCGCAGTTCAAGTTGTCGCAGTTTGGGTAATGGAGCTGGTTCTCTGTTTCATTTATTCACAGTGGGCCATATTGAATTTGACCAAGTGTGTCTAAAAATAAACAAATATTATGATAAATCTACTGGCCTTTTTCTTTTCTTTCTTTAAAGAATGCCAGTGAGAGGCTACGAGGGAATGTGATAGTTTCACAGCACACTAATAGCGTGTATTCCCTCGTGGCAACTCACACCATTGTCTTGTTTTATTTGTTTAAATTTTAAATATTGTGTTGAATGCCCTTCTAACATTCTTGCATCTCAATGAAAGAGTAGTAAATCCTGCCTGTTCTTCATAGGTAGAGCGAACTTTCTAGCAAGAGTACTGGCTGCATTTTTTTGCCTGTGCATGAAGGGTAAAAAAAAAAATTACTCTTCTAGCACAAAACCAGAGGGATTTGGCTTTGTATGTAATTCAGCCCTTACCCACAAGGCTCATGTAGTTAGAACCCTAGCCCATAAACTGCAATGGTATTCCCTTGCACAGCCAGTGACGGGCTGTTGGGGACATTGCATCTGCATAGCCCAGGATCCTATGTCCCCTCCTCCAGTCTGCTCCCAAACCTCCTGTACTTAGTGGTCTGTTTGGGGCCAGTGCAATTGCTCTTTCCTAGGGATACGGAAGTCACACTGTGTACTCATGTAGCCCTTGGTGAGGAGGGCCATTCCTGGGCCTTCTGAAAAGTTATTTACAACTATTTTTGTAGGCAAGGCTTCTTTCCATGTGGCCAAATTGATTATGGGTTTGATGGCCCCAGTCACAAAACAGAAGTGGGACCAGATATTTAAATATACTGAGCAGATCTTCACCTGTTGTAAAGCTAGCTGAGGATCTGTCCCACTGTGTTCATCTACTGAGTATGATTTTTCTGCTGAGTTACCCATCCATGAAACTGGCATCGGCTGAGGTAGTAATTTTTCCCAAAACCAGAGTAAGTTTTCATTTTTGATCATCTTTAATTTTGGGACATTTTATGCTGTTAGATATTTTTCTGTGGAGGAGACTTGGGAAAAGACTATTGAAAGCCTTGATTTTTCAGTCATTTTGGGGGAGATTTTCAAAATCTCAGATGACAGACATCTTAAATGCCTTTTGTGCTTCTGAAAATCTTCCACTTTGTGCCTAGTCCTTGCCCAGGCTAATTTACCACTGACTTGACTGAGTAAGGACTACAGGACATGTCATAAGCAGAATAGTTATTAGAAGTTCTTTTCCTTGTTTCAATGCCTTTTTTTGTTTTGGGATTTTTGTCTTTATTTTTGGGGTGCGGGGGTTGTTTGTTTTTGTTATCCACGTACTTCATGTTTGAAAGCACTTATGATAGATAGGAATCCACAGCATCTGGAAGTGCACATAGACAAGGTTCCTTTAAAGGACTTTTATTTAGATCATGTACTACAGTATGACTGGACAGACAAATGTTGAATGAAGAAGTTGCTTTTGTAAGCTGCAACCCTCCATCACTAATAATTGGCATGCAGTGTGAGAATTTGTCTCATTTAACTCAGTGAAAAGCTTTGGTGTTAAAATTCTGTTTTGTATATATAAACACAGAAGAAAATTAACTAATTACAGTTTTCTTTTTGTCCTTTTGCTTCTGCGCCTTGTTTGCTGCTCTCTCTCTTTCATCAGTCATCTTTGCTTGGCACTGATTCATTTCATTCCTCATCAACCTCACAGTCTGGTCCCCCTGTATCTTCAACAAAGCTTCGTAGGAGATGTAAGGAGAATGCTCAAAACCCATTAAGTTATGAGTCATCTAAAGACATTATGCAAATGCACGGTGAGTCTGACTTGGACTCTGATAGAAAAGGAAGAGTTTGCTCTGCTGAACAAGACATGGCTTTTAGTTATAAGCAAAAAGCTGGTAACGGCGGAACACTGTTTTCCTTCTCCTTGCAACTTCCAGAGTCATTTCCTGCTCTCCTGGATGATGACGGCTACCTTTCCTTCCCTAACCTCTCTGAAACCAACTTCCTGCCTGAAAGTGTGCAGCATTACCTTCCCATCCGATCACCATCCCTCGTGCCTTGTTTCCTTTTCATCTTTTTCTTTCTGCTGTCTGCCTCATTCTCAGTGCCATATGCTCTCACTCTCTCCTTTCCTCTGGCTATGTGCCTCTGCTACCTGGAGCCCAAGGCGGCCTCCTTGAGTGCCTCACTTGACAATGACCTGAGTGACAGTTCAGAGGAAGAGGTGTGTACCTCGGCATAGAACACACTTCTTTTTGTGTTCAGTGCTTCAGTCCTAAACAGTGGTAGAATGCTGCAATAGTGGTCCTACTTTCAGAACCTCATTTCTGTCTGTGCTGATATGTAAGAGTTTTTTGTGTTGGGAGTGCAGCTTGGGTCCCAGGGTTAGGCACAACACTGTGAATGAGATAGCAGCTTGGTTCAAACTTTATCAGTTGTTGTGCAGTGAATTACACTTACGATTTGCCACAAATCAACTCTAAAGAACAATATCTGAACTCTCTCTCTTCCAATCAGGTTTTTTCTTCCAGTTAATACTAGTTTTTACTAAAGACAGTAGAAGAGTTGTTTAAATAACGAGTAGTTAAGTACAATTGCATGGATAGTTACATATCAAACAACTAATAATGGGCACTATCCCAAATTTTGGGGGTGGTCAGAATCCAAACCAGAGTCAGAATTTTGAAAATGGCCTTTAATTTTGTAACAGGACAAGCAAAATCCCCAGTTCCTAATATCCCAAACTTTGAATGTCAAAATCTGGATCTCGTCTTTGTGGCTTGATCCTGTCTCTACTGTAGATTCAGCTAGTATCCCATTCAGTGCAGCATTCCACTGAAAATTTGCATTGGTACGTTTTTCAATTGCAACTGCAGCATTTCCTAGTTACCACTTGCTGCTTTAAATTAGCACTACCAAAATTAATACTTTTTGTCAGTAAACTGGATGGCTTGTAACAAAATACAGCTAAAGCAATTTGCCTGGCAACAAAATCTGTAGTGCTGGTGAGAAATTTGGATGTAATTACATATAAGAAGAAGAAAGGGAATCTACTTGACTGTATAACAGATACTGAGTAATTGGTATCTATTTTACTCCTGACCCTTTCTATGCTGACAGAGTAAAAGCATGGGGTCAGATTTTTAGAATCTTTAGATGCACAACTACTTGCCTGTTTTGTGCATACAATTGTACCGTCCTTGCAGACACAAATCAGGTAATTGCATATATAAATTACCATTAGCCATTTGTACATGCAGTTCTTAGTCTGACTTGCTTTGTATGCACATTCTGTTCATCTAAAGATTTTTAAAATCTGCCTCATGAGTTTCAGCAACATTTGGCCATAGGATTGTGATTCCCTTTTATGGAATGCCAGAGTTACATCTGTTTGCACCATAACATTTTCTTCAGATGTTTTTGGTTCCAGTCTTTAAGAAAAAAACCTGCAATTTAGGATGAAAGGCGTCCAAGATCCATTTTACTGTCTCATTTCATGTCTTCACTTTGCGATAGCATTAAATTTCAACTTACAATAGCTCTGCACTCAGATGATTATAATAGTAAAAACATCATAATATATTGTCTGTTATAGAAGCAGAGTGTATAGCCAAAAATAATAATAAGGCAGTGTTTATATAATCTATTTGTGTATTCTTCTTTCAGTCTTTTGGTATTAGACTTAGTGGTCAAAGTGAATATCATGATAACAATGTGTAAAATAAACTTTGCAATTTAGCCCTTTTGTGATAATGGTTACCCCAGAATCCGTACTTGTATGGCAAATTACACAGACTTGTGCCTAATCCAGGGTGTATTTCTTGTTCAAAATATTGCATGAAAGTTAATATGTTTTGAAGTTGGGCATGTCTGCATTACATTGGCAAAACAAATCACAGCAGTTATTGTCACAAACTAGAGGACAAGCAACTGAAGCTTATCAGAATATAGCTATCTTTTTTCTTTCGTATCCCCTAGCCTGCTAATAGTGCCAGCAGCTGCATATCATTCAGAGCACTACAGTTGGTCTATAATTTTAACCAGCCATTCTTTTAACTCTCTGTTCCTAGTGAAATCTGCCTTGCTGAGCCTCTTAAACCTCCATTTCACTGCTTTTTAATGACTTCAAATCTTTATTTGACAAGTTGTTCAATAACATCAACTTTTAGCCTCTTGGTGTAGATTTGTTTATTAGTAAATTTGTCCATCGTGATTATAGACTGATTTCTATATTTCATTTAGAATTTCAGTTTCATTAAGGAAGAAATAGAAAAAAACTCTGTATAAACATGTACTTTAAGTTAACAGTAGTGTACCCAATGATGTGCATGACATATTTAAGAGCTACAATAAGTATCCTGCCCCTGCGGACTGTATTCTGATCAAACCTCTTCTTTGACCACATTCTATCCTGAGACGTGCATCGGTGGCAGGCTGTGTCCCCAAGGGCAGAATTTGTCCCTTTATATTTCATTAGCTGTACGATTCACACCTTAGTGATTAAAATTCTTGATAGCCGTTTCTTTCCAAATCGTAACTGTTGTAATAACAATCTGTGCCAAAATTTAGCATTACAATGTCTTCGCCCCAGAATATTTATTATTTTTAAAAAAATAGCTGGACTCATCTATTCAGATGTTTTTAAGTTACAAGTGTAAATTGGATTTTAGTTGTACTGTTTTAACTCAAAAACAGTTTTGCTTATAAAATTGTAATGTCTGATCTTTTAGTTAGTATAAAAAATGAATGACTGCTTTACTAGCAAGGCAGCTACTTTTACAGAATCTTTTTATAACACTTTATGTTTATAATCAATGTATTTTGATTTATGATTTATTCTGGCACTAAACTTTCATACAAAAAAAGTAGCCTGTCCAGTCAAACCCACTTACTAGAAAATTGTATATACTATTTTGTATGTACCCCAGTAGACCAAAATGACTTAATCAGTTCTGGCGAGCATATGAATAATGCACATTCTGTACCCTCTATTCAAAATAAGTAGTGATAGCCAAAGGCAGTGAAGGAAGTATCAAAAGTGTCTTTAAGCTAACATTAAAATTGTCACAAACTGACAGAAGATAGGAAGTTCAAAGTTGAGTCTGACCCTCCATCCGTACCTTCAACCGTGTTGCCTTTTTTCTCTCTCTTCATGTTGCTGAGACTTAAGGATGAAGAGTATTGTCTTAACTATAAATTACCTGACTTTTATTACTTTATATATAGTCTTATGACCATTTATGATCCTTGGTCAGTTGAAGAACTCTCATTGATTTTAGTGAAAGTTGTGCATGCAGATCAAGGGCAGGTGACTTAATGATATTTAATTTTTGCTTTTAAAGTCGTTATTTTGATGATCTGCAACCCTATTAACCATGTTAACAACCACTTCATGAGGAGTTACCTAAATTTGACTCTATATGTGTTAAATTATTGACACTCATATTGTCTATTCCAAGATGTACTTGACCGTGTCGATGTTCTACTTGTGCAGCCTAAAAAGTAGGGGTACATTAGGCTGCATAATGCTGTGCTTTGTTTCATATTTACCACTTGTACTTGGTTTGGTTTGGGGTTTTTTTGTTTTTGTTTTGTTTGTTTTTTTGGGGGTCAGTATTTTTAATTGGAATGAAAAGTGTTTAAAATTGTATTCTTTTTTGAAATGGTAATTTTGTTCCTTTTTAATATTCGAAACAATATCGGCAGCTCTATCTTAGCACTAACAAATGTGGGGTGAGCCATACAAATGACATAGGTGGACTGTAGATGACTGTGTATATACTTATTTGAACTCCTTGGTAATGCAGACAGCCTCGTAATGTTTAAATGTGGGGACAATAATAAAATCTGTACAGATGAGGGGCTGAAAGTCAGGTGACTGTTAAAGTAGCTTTTTTTTCTTTTTTTAATTATCATCTTTTCCCCCTCTAACTACAAAATCAAACACCACCGTAACTATGTATACTAGCATAAAAAATTGATTAACAGGATTGTATTTATTTTTATGTTGTGGGGGAAAAGTTTGTTAATTATATATATTTTTACAAGGTTTTAGTTCTTTAAAAAAGCCACCTGGCTTTCTTAAGAGGAAAAACCTGTGATTCAAATAACATTTTTTCAGGTAATGTTTTGTTTGGCTAATAAAGCTGTTATGATAAAGCCATGTACTGTGTACGTTATGCCTTGAGTCTTCCTCTGAGTCTGTTCTGTTTATTAAATATAGCATTTTTTGTTGCTTCTTTAAATTATATATGGTTTAAAAAGCCACACCACAGGGATGTAGACTTAGCAATTCAAGCTGTGACCTGCATTTACTGACAAGATGGGTTTATTCTTTATTCCTGCTTACCTCTTGGAACCTGGTTACTTGTGTAACAAAATAGACTGACAGTGAACAGACGGATACCGCAGCTGATGGTGAAACTACTGCCACAGAGGTTTGTACAGTCACCAGCATATAGTTATCAAAGAATGTAGCATGTAGCTTCACCTCTCTCAGATCCTGTATATTAGCACTATTCTGTGCCTCTGTTGCTGCAGTTTAGATACCTTTCTATATATGTGTGTGTGTGTTGAAGAGTTTGATTCCTTAAGTTTCAAACTTCCATTCTAAATTCATTTTATTTTGGGTTTCTGTTTGGAAATTTGGGTAAACTACTTTGTGTATTGTGTAGGTAACAGATGGTAGTAAAGTAACTTGAACAAATGCTGTTTCCCTGGGCTGTAATGCTGACTGAGGTTGTGTTATCTTGTTTTTAAGATGAACATGTTAAGGAGAATTAAATGTATAAAAAGGGAGAACAGACAGATATTCAAAAGTTTCTCCTGGGAGAATTTTTCTCATTCTGGAATGTACTCAAGTTTCCTCAATCATATGTGAGACTGTGCCTTGAATTCTGTTTAACATGTAACATTTATAATACATGTATTGTTACATGTATTATTTTCAGAGGATGAAAATAAATAGCTTAGCCCTCTTCCTCAAATAAACAAACAAAAACCTAAAAACATATACAATATTGTAAGTATACTGAATACACAAAATTCAGCCCTATTACAACTCCAGTGAAGAGGGTGTAACTTCTCGTTAATGGAGTTGCAGCTGCATACACCAGGGCTGAATTTGATACAATATGAGGTAAAGCCGCACAGTGTTATCACATATATTATTAAAGGGTTTCAAAATGATCCAATCACTATTTCAAATTATTATAATTTAAATCACCATCAGGGAAATATTCTGTATGCAGCATATCAGTGGCAATCAGATCTTGCCTGTAAATACAGTAGACTTGAATTGAGTGATAAAGTGAATGTCAAATACAGAATTTGCAGTTATTTGAATAATTAAGAGTAAATTTTAAAATATCAACAAGAAAATAGTGGCCCAAAAATCAGCAGAACCCATTATGAAACTGACATTATGAATGTTGATACCAGTAGAAAAAATAGAATTCTGTATTGTGTTTCCTGTCTAAAAAATTATTTTTAACTATACAGAAAGGATATATTGAAAACATTTAAGCTAAATTTTCACAGGTAGAGATTTTGGAACCCTGAACTTTTGAGTTCCTAACATGGTGTCTTATTAGGGACCTGCTTTTTCAGAAAGCGTTGAGCACCTGACAGCTAATAAGGGCCTGATTTTCAAATGTCTCAAGTTGGGCACTCACAAACTGAAGCAACCAGCAAATCATCAGTCACTTTAGAAAATTTAGGATCCCGATGAGTATGCCATTCCAGAGTGCAGTTCCTATAAGTGGATCCAATGTAGCTAAAATGTGTGTATAAAAACACTCAGAGGGAGAGAGAGAATGAATAAAATTAGTGAAATAGCATTTTATGGAATTAGATGATGCTCCAGCTTTGTATGCAGCATTGTGCACTGTTACCCTGCTTCGAAGTTTGTAGGAGACTGCTAGTGGACCATTATTTATAACTTTTAAACTCGTGGGTGTCATGTAGATCTGAAGCTCTTACTATTAGCATTAAAGTATAATACAACATTACATCTCAGTAGGAAGTCTGAATGCTGGCTCATAAATGGATAGAGGATCTGTGAATATTTGAGCACAAAGACATACAGAAAAAATGAAGTTTTAATATCCTTTTTTCACATTTAGCAAGTTTAAAAGAAGGCTCTTGTATTAGATATGAGAACTATGCAAGGTTGGGTTGATAAATGTGTCCACCCATTTCTCCAACGCTCTCAGTGGAGAGAAAATGTGATCTTAGCATTATAAATTATACGGATCAGCTTTTGTCACCTTACATTGATTTGTGTTGGTAAGGTTTTGTTTTCAAATCTTTCCTATGCTGGCAGTCGGATCAAGAGGAAGATGGAGATCTCAAGGCACAGGTACAGAATGGAAGGCCATGCGCGTTACTGAATTGTGCGTGTCCGCAGTGTTCATATCTCTCAGCATGCCATTTGCCAAGTCTTTGTGAAGCAATGCATAGAACAGCATTTTGTATCCTTTGAATATTGTGTCCCTTACCTTTCCCTTTCTTTTCACTTCTTTCAGAATAGTCTGATTAAGCGAATAAAGGGTGAAAATGTGTATGTCAAACATAGTAATCTTATGTTAGAGGTTGGTATTGGTATATACCAGTGCATGTACTGTACATGTGTGTTGGTTTTAGTGGTAAACCTGTGGATCTGCACTATGATGCATGAACCGTGTACTCCCACCTGCTAATAAATTAAATGGCTATTTTTTTCTCAGATTACGATGGCTTTCTCTATCTTGTTCCATAAATGTGTGTGTATATATGTTCAAAGTTTCTTTATCAGGTATAGCTTATAGTGTATACGGGTAAACTTAGGAGTATTTTATTGCTCACATGAACTAGATTTTCTGTGCAGTTATCCTTCAAAATATCACATTTTCACAAGTGTTGTGTTAGTGCCGTGATCCCTGATCCCCTAAAATACTTACTACCTTCTTCACTAACCAATTTGCACATTTTGATTTTTACATTTTGGCAGCTTAGGTGAATGTTACAAAATGCCCTTGTTTTTATATTATCCAGGAGCTAGATAAAAATCAAGACGACCTGATGAAACACCAGACCAATATAAGTGAACTGAAACGAACCTTCTTGGAAACCTCCACAGACACTACAGTGTCTAATGAATGGGAGAAGAGGCTTTCGACATCTCCAGTTCGGCTTGCTACAAGACAGGAGGAAGCTCCTATGATTGAACCACTTGTGCCTGAAGAGGTCAGTGCCCACCTTTTCATCAGACTCAGAATCATAGAAATGTAGGGCTGGCAGGGACCGTGAGAAGTCATCAAGTCCATCCCTCTGTGCTGGGGCACAACCAAGTGAACCCAGACCATCGTTGATAGATGTTTGTCCAACCTGTTCTTTAAAACCTCCAATGATGGGGAATCCACAACCTCCCTTGGAAGCCAGAACTTAACTGCCCTTAGAGTTAGAAATTACCTAATCTTCCCTTACTGCAAATAAAGTCCATTACTTTTTGTCCTGCCTTCAGGGGACATGGAGAAGAACTGATCACAGTCCTTTTTATAACAACCCTTTAACGTATTTGAAGATTATTATCAGGTTCCACTCTCCCTCAGTTTTCTTTTCTCAAGACTAAACATTCCCAGTTCTTTAACCTTTCCTCGTAGGTCAGATTTTCTAAACCCTTTATCATTTTTGTTGCTCTCTTCTGGACTCTCTCCAATTTGTCCACATCTTTTTTAAAGTGTGGCGTCCTGAATTGGGCACAGTACTCCAGCTGAGGCCTCACCAGTACCAAGTAGAGCAGGAAATTACCTTCTTTGTCTTTCATACACACTCCTGTTATTATATCTGTCAACTGCTCTTGGTGCAGTCTCTCTAGGGATCCCAGCTTTTTCCTAACGGTCCCGTTAAATTCATCTGCAATTAGACCAGTCCATAATTTCTTAACTTAAATTGCGTCTACCAGCCTTTAAACTCCAGGGCTTACCGTCTCCTTTTGTCAGTTTCTCAGAGGTCGCCTGTTGCCCCTCTTCTATCCCAGACCTTTCTGCCCCCTTTCTCTCTCTGTTCTCCATCCTTTATAGCTGGGCTTGTTTTCTTTATTGGTCCGATCTGTGGGTGCATGTTTCCACGACTGGCGGTTCTAGCAGCTGTGCTGGGGTGTGGTCAGCCTGATTGCCTGTAAGCAGGAAAGACTCTCCTCTCCCTTCTGCATATGCTCAGTATAGGGTTTGCAAACCCCATTACATAACCCCAGAATGATTATTAGGCTTTTTTGCAACTGCATCACATTGGTGACTCATTCAATTTGTGATGCACTGTAACCCCGAGATCCTTTTCAGCAGGACTACTCCCTCACCAGTTATTCCCCATTTTGTAGTTGTGCACGTGATTTTTCCTTCTGATATGAAGTACTTTACACTTACGTTTATTGAATTTCATCTTGTTGAATTCAGACCAATTCTCCAATTTGTCAGGGTTGTTATGAATTCTAATCCTGTCCTTCAAAGTGCTTGCAACTCCTCCCAGCTTGATGTCATCTGCACATTTTATAAGCACAATCTTCATTCCATTATCCGAGTCATTAATGAAAATATTGACTAGTTTTGGACTTTGGACTGACCCATGCCATGCACCACTGGATACGCATTCCCAGTTTGACAGTGAACCATTGATAACTACTCTCTGGGTACAGTTTTTCAACCAGTTGTGCACCCACCTTATAGTAATTTCATCTAGACCACATTTCCCTAGTTTGCTTATGAGAATGTAATTTCGGACTGTGTCACAAAAGCCTTACTAAAATCAAGATATAGCATACGTACTACTTCCCCCCCGCCCCCATCCAATAGGCCAGTAACCCTTTCAAAGAAGGAAATGAGGTTGGTTTGGCATAATTTGTTCTTGACAAATCCATGCTGTCTATTCTTTATCACCTATTACCCTCTATGTATTTTATTTGCGGTTGCTCCCATTAGGTGCTAGGTGCTTACCAAGCACTTGAAGGCATTCTCTGTTCTGAGGAACTAGCAATCTAAAGGCAGAGGTCAGGGAAAGGGGAAGAACAGTAGGCAACTTGTATGCAATTTACAGATGACTCAATAAGATTCACTGTAAGCAGCATGGCAGAGGTAGGTCTTTAAGAGGGACTTAAATGTGGATAGGGTTAGGGGGTCTGATGAGCTGGGGGTGGGGGGTGAACCAGCCCAGAGGGCTTCATGAAAGAAGGCATGGAGGCAATTGTATGAAAATCTGGCAAATGTATGGACAAAGGTCAGGAGCATTAGCAGAGCAGAGGAGGAGGAGGGGGTGGCAAGAGGGAGTAGGTAGGGAGGAGCAGAGTTATTTAGAACTTTGAAGATGGCGATGTGTTAGTTATGCCCAATTTGCCAGTTTCATAATCCAGACTAACATTTTGTAGGCACTAACTGTAAACTACGTGATAAATTTTCATTTGCGACCAGCTTGAAAGGCTAGATTGCCAAAAGTAAAAAGCTGGTGCACTAAGTGGTCAGGAAATGCTCGTAGAAGAACTTTCCAACAAAAATGTGTCTTTTTAAGTTAAGCATAAATTGTGTGGTTTACGATATTGACAGAAGTGCTATTGTAACATCAAAACAACCTAAGATACTAGGCTGCCTTACCATTCCTAAGAGTTCAAAGAGAATGGGGAATATGGAGCCTTCCATTAGTTTGAATCTAGTCCAAGTCAGTAGGGACTCAGAGTTGTTACCAGGGTTTCATGAGAAAACTCATACTCTTAATCCAATTCCAGAAGTATCATCACTAATGTCACTAACTGTTAATATTAAAGTCCAGTGACTGAATGATCATGGAAACTGAATACCTGTTGGGTTGTACTTACAGAAGGACGTGTGACAAAGTTCCTCCTCTGCCTTGGTGGGTGTCATGAATATAAAGGGAAGGGTGACCACCTTTCTGTATACAGTGCCATGAGGTCCCTCTGGCCAGAGGCACAAAATCCTCTTACCTGTAAAGGGTTAAGAAGCTCAAGTAACGTGGCTGGCACCTGACCAAAAGGACCAATAAGGTGACAAGATACTTTCAGATCTGGGGAGGGGGAGGAAAGGCTTTTGTTTGTCTGTTCTGTTTCACCCCGTTATATATCTTTTGCATAAGGCGGGAATCTTGTCCCCTTATTGGTCCTTTTGGTCAGGTGCCAGCCAGGTTACTTGAGCTTCTTAACCCTTTACAGGTAAGAGGATTTTGTGCCTCTGGGCAGGAGGGACCCCATAGCACTGTATACAGAAAGGTGGTCACCCTTCCCTTTATATTCATGACAGTGGGTCCTGCGCTTTTTGGTAGAATTGCTCACCTCAGAGGTTCACGGCAGCCCTCAGTTTGGCCGCTTCTGATAGAGGCTCAAACGTGCCATTTGCTCAGCTAACCTCATCACTGGCCAGCATGGGGGAAATGGAGAACAATCCCCACAGTCTCTGTGTCCCATCTAGTGGGTCAGGGACAGACCAGATCCCTTTCCAAATTACACCTTCCCTTCTGATGTTTCTCACAGACCAGGTCAACTCCTCCTGTGTCCAATCAGGAGTTGGGGGGTTGGAGGGAACCCAGGCCCTCCCTCTACACCGGGTTCCAGCCCAGGACCCTGTGGATAGCAGCTGTCTACAATGTCCCCTGTATCAGCTGCGTGACAGCTACAACTCCCTGGGCTACTTCCCCATGGCCTCCCCCCAGCACCTTTTTTATCCTCACTGCATGATCTTCCTCCTGAAGCCTGATCGCGCTTGTACTCTTCAGTCCTCCAGCAGCACACCTCCTTGCGCACCCCCTCACTAACTGATGGGAGGTGCTTTTTAAACCAGGTGTCCTGATTAGCCTGCCTGCCATAATTGATTCTAGTAAGTTCTTAATTGGCTCCTGGTGTCTTAATTAGCTTGCCTATCTTAATTGGTTCTGGCAGGTTCCTGATTGCTCTAGGGCAGCCCCTACTCTGGTCACTCAGGGAACAGAAAACTATTCATCCAGTGGCAAGTATATTTGCCTTCTGCCAGACTCCTATACCCCACTGGTCTGGGTCTGTCACAGACGGAAATGGGAAAATGTGGAGAAGCTTGCACTTGTATGTTTGGAAACACTCCTCAGCTTCCTGTTCTTTGAATACCTGAAGAGAGAAACAGACTCTCACTCAGAAAAGCCCTGGATCCCAAATATTACAAGGAACTGCTTATACAGACCAAGGCAGTGCATTCAGGGATTGTGTACAATCTCAGACTTGTAAGGAAGCCTAAACCAGGAATCAGAAAGGGATGATCCTAAGGATCTTTCACCTTGCATCCAATATTTGCAGTGCTTAGACACTATGGTGATTGGTACCCTACAGATGCCTAAGGAAGAGTCTCCTAAAAATGCAGCTACATAGTAGGAATCCAGTTCCAGTATAGTAAAAAGGTATCATTCCTAAATACTGGGTACATCTATACTTACTTCCTGGTCCGGATGTAAGCGATCGATCTTCTGGGATCGATTTATCGCGTCTTGTCTAGACGCGATAAATCGATCCCAGATCAATCCCAGAAGTGCTCGCCGTCGACACCGGTACTCCAGCTCGGCGAGAGGAGTACACGGCATCGACGGGGGAGCCTGCCTGCTGCGTCTGGACCCGCGGTAAGTTCGAACTAAGGTACTTCGAATTCAGCTACATTATTAACGTAGCTGAATTTGCGTACCTTAGTCCGAAGTGGGGGATTAGTGTGGACCAGGCTACTGTATTTAAGCTCTGATTCAGGAAGTATAGAGCACAATGCGTAGCTTTAAGCATGCGAATAACCCTGTTGATTTATGTGGGGCTACTCAAATGTTTAAAACTATGCATGTGCTTAAGTACCGTGCTGAACTGGGTGTGGCCTTACAAAGTAAATTCTGTACAGTTCTGCAGTAAGTAGTAACACCTTTTTCTAACAATGTGGTACAGTAACTTCTCTGCCTTTACATTTCCTAAATTAACTCTTTTTTCCCCAAAGAGAGATCACACCGTCTAACATCAGATAAAGTTTAATCCATATAAAGGTAACCAAGCAACATTAAATGTATTAAATCTCTGAGTGCCTCTTCTATAAAACATAATTTCTTCATTGATGGTTTACATGAATATGAGAGCACAGATTGTGTCCCCTTGTATTGAGAAAATCCTCAGAGTTTATACTTGGAATAGCAGCTAATGACACCTTCATGAATGGGGCGGTATCTTTATAGTCACTGTAATCTGTTACGTCAATACATCAGTGGTAGCTACAATTAGCTGGAATGCTCTTGCTATCCTCCCCAAGGGATGAATTCCTATGAGCAGATGACAAAGCATTCATGACGGCTTTAGAAATCGCACTATGCCAGAGTCTCAGTTTGGCAGCCTTCTGGGATACAGTGCAAGACTCATCCGTTTACCTTGGCTTTTTAAAATCAGTGGCTGGGAAGATATTTATTATCAGTGGAAGAGGTGGTTATTGAAATGGCTTTTTTTCTTACTACTATTTGATAGAAATCATTTTGGTTGTCATTTTGATAAATGTGCCCAAATACGACAGAGAGAGGCTTGATAAAAATGTATAAGCAACTAAAAATCCCTGTCTACTTTGTTTTGAACGCACCATAAAGTTATTTATCTGAGACTCTAGGCACCTTAACAAAATAAAAGCCCAAGCCCATACGTAAGACAAAAAACCAGCAGTAGCAAACAAACTCCCCACAAAAATAGCCATCCCCCCCCAACCACCTAAGCTCTCTCAAAACCCTACATGCCACCCAATTTCACCAATGTTATGCACCTCAGTTCTCTCCAAAATCCACCCAAGTAGATGAGGTTCAGCAAAATGCTCTAAAGATTCACAGATGTGAGGGCTCTTCTGGACCAATGGTGAGAGGGGGAATTCCAAAGGCGACGGGCCCTCACTAACCATGACATCTCAGCATCCTATCTCTCTTATAAACCAAAAGGATTTCTGCTCAAGTATTGCCCAGAGAGGTGGGTGTCTGTCAGGCAGGTTCCAAGCAATTTATAGGTCAAAATCAATACCTCAAATTCCACTTGGAAACCCACAGCCAGTGCAAAAATGGGAGAAGATACAAGTGCACCCAGATTGACAAAGGTCAAGGAGTATTCAGATGCTGTGAGAATTGTCTTATGACAACAGTCTTCCCTCAGATAGTTTTTATTATTATTTCTCAGTCAGATAGGGTCAGATTACAATACTCTTTCTCAGATAGAGTAGAATATTTCTCTACTGTTAGCCCCACTGACTTTAACAGAGTTTTTCAACAGGAGTCAGGGTATCACAGTCTGACCCATAATAAGTTTCATTCAGCTCAGCACACCATTTCCCAGGTGTTACCCTTGTCTTCCCCAAATTATTATTAACTTAAAATTGTTCTAGGCCCTCTACTGACCCATTTGGTAACATCTGACACAGGAAACTGGGAGGTATTAGTTTTTAGTATCACCTACTGATTTTTGTGATCTGTATTGTAAATTAAGTCATAATGGCCCCGTTTACTTAGACTAAGTACCACTGATCTCTCTAGTGCATTGAGTGATACAAAATAACATAATTCTGTGTCCTGGAAATGTATGGTGTTTAAATAAATTGCATGGTTCCTCTGGAACACGATATATTAATATGAGTTTTGATAACCTCCAATTTCACTTGCTTTTTAAAAATAACATCATCAATTCAAAGAGATACACAGTCTACTTAAATCTCACTTAAGAATTGTTTAGTATAGTTAAAAGTAACACCTAAGATTACTATAAGGAAATGTATAGTCCATTAGTCAGTTTCACACAACAATAGGCGAAAGACTAACATTTTTAAAAATAGGAAAATGTGATTTAAAAAACACACACACAGCTTTTGTCAGTGAGGTTCAAGCAGTAGTAGCTGTTTGTTTCCTGAAGCTCAGTGACTTACCTTTCCATGCATGGTTTGTAAATGTTCCTTATTTTGTCTGTTTTTTCATTGTTAAAATTTGTATTCTTCTCAAGTGACTAAAACATGTAGAATACATGTCACATTAAATGTTGAAAGATTATCCTTTTATCACTTCAGCAATAATACTTGCAAAAAAGATAATAAAGAATAATACACTGGATGTTATAGTAGATGGGGATTTTTCCACAACTCCCTCTCTCCCTCATCACACTTCAGGGGATGTTTGGTCAAGAAAATGCATTGCCCTAGAAGTAAGGGGGAGAGTGCATGCCTGAGAAATGTCCCCACCCCCGTCTCAACAAGTGAGATCGTGGGCTGTTGGTTGGACCAGAAAAGGGGATGGACCCCTCCTAGAAGGTATGGATGGAGTAAAACCCATGCGCAAAGATGCAGAAGCCGTGTCCCGCCTCCTGGGGTTCTTGCCTCCCATTGGCTGGCTTTGGGGAGTGGGGGGACTGGGAGCCGATTGGTCCATCCACACCCCTCCCAACAATTTAAACTTTCCCCTGGACTTCACGAGCCTCTTGCCTCTTCATCTGCTCTCCCCTCCCTACTTTTAGCTGTAACCACAGTGAGTTTTGTTTCCAGAATGCTGGATAGGAAGGGATGGGTCTGACCAATCACTGTTTTGGGGGATCAGGATTTTTTCCCCACACTGGGCCAAACGGTCAGTTTCCAAAGGTTTTTTCACTTTCCTTGCATCATTGTGGCGGCACAGTTGAGGAACAGAAGAATAGGATTTGGAAGTCTGTTAGTAAGAGAATGTTTAGTTTGTCACAATTTACAGCCTGTGTCCAGTGTGCATAAAGGCTAAACGGGCCAGGTACCAGTGGTAAATGAGACCTAAGTTTACACAGACCGAGATCCCCCATTTGTAACCTCTATCCCCCTCATGGGGAGTAGGGAAGTGGGTGAGAGGACTCAGAAGTGGGCTGGGCCCTGTGGGACAAGTTGTTTTTGGTTATATGGTGGGAGCCCTGTAACGCCACAGTAGACCCTGTTAAATGTCTGGTATATGAGATGGGGTGGTTATATACCATCCATACCCAGTTGTAAGTTAATAAAGTTGTAGCCTGCTGCTTAAAATCCATCCCAGTGTCTATCTTTCATTCACCTGTGTGTCCTGAGCAGGGGTACTCCTGGATTTTTTATTTATTTATTTATTTTATTGCTTGGAAAGTTCTTTGCTACAATCATTCCTGTTTAATTGTTTGCTAGTGTTGTGGAAAATTGACCACACGGTTGATTTTGGATCAGACAGCCTGAGGCTCCTTTATTGATCAATCAAACATGCATGCATGGGGGAGTCAGCTAAGGCAGCCGAACACCCCCGACAGATAAAATGCAAGAGATTATATAGGATAAAACCACAAAAATTACATGTACTTCCTTAAAGTTTTACATCCATATAAGGAATAAAGCAAAACAAGTTTTCCTGTTTTTCTTAGGGTTTTTTTTGCCCTTTGCGTTTTCTTGCTCTGTCACCTGACATCTATTAATCATAGTCTGTTACAAAGGTTAATTCTACTTTTATAATTTCTACAGTTAGTTCTGCTTTTATGATTTCTGTCTACTCTTCTCCTTTTACTCCCCCCCCCCTTTTCTCCTTCCTCCAGGCCACACATACAGTTCACCTGACCCTACATACAGTTCACTTGACCAAAGTTTAGGCGTTAGAGCATTTTTCCTCCACACTAGTTTCTCATATGAAATAGTCTGGCAATGAATGGTTTGCTTGTACGTTAGAAATGTATGAAACATAGATAAGTTTGTATATGGTATGGAATAAGAATGCATTTCAGTTATTAAAACTGTCTACTCCCCGGCCCTCTCTTATTCATTAGACCAAAGAAGAAAAAGAAAAATCTGAAAAACTTATATTTTTGCAGAAGGGAAGTACTACATTCCTGGAGTCGCAGGTAAAAACGAAACATACTTTCTTAAAATGCAATCAAATAGACTGGCCCGGAGTTACTCTTTTGCTATCATTTTCCTTTTCAAAACCACAACATTATGTTAAAAAAAGCTCCACAAGTAGGTATGTTATTGTGGGCAGAATGCTGGGGAAGGAGAACAAGTATCCTCCAAAGTTTTTGTCTACCTACTAGAGATTGATTTCCCTGTGGTTAACAGCCTTGGGTGAGTGGATTTGGGGGAGGGGAGAGTTCTCTAACTGTGCATGCATTTGCAGAGTACAGAAGTCTCACTGAAAATGTTACAGTGAATGAGGCAATGTTGTCATTAGAATGAATTTCCTTTATGGTGTCAAATGAATTCAGATTATCTTGATGATTAAGTTTGAATTCTTACTGATTTTTCCATTAGCCAAGAGAGATAGAGAAGAAGCTGCAGGAAGGAGAATCTGCTGGCACTGTTGTTACTTCTCATCAAATCATTTTCCAGAAAAGTGTTCCATCATCCTTAGAGGTTATTTTTAATGAATTTTATTTAAACCAGTGCATTGGTTTAGTTGAATAAATTAAACTATTGTAGGGATAAATAATTGGACACTGTGTACATTGCAACTAGGGTGACCAGATGTCCCAATTTTATAGGGACAGTCCCGCATTTTGGGTCTTTTTCTTATATAGGCTCCTATTACACACACACCCCGTTCCGATTTTTCACACTTGCTGTCTGGTCACCCTAATTGAAACTAAATCACATAGCATACTTGTATATGTATATAGGCACATTGCATTTGTATATTATGTTCAAACAAAATCCACAATACTCAGGATATTTAATATACTGTATAGCTAAATTTAAATAATGCTAAGGGAGTCTGATTTAGTCCCATAAAAGCAAGGAAACTCAGTTAAGACTCTGGCATATACAAACATGTGCTGTCCTGAGACCTCAAAATACTTTCACAAAATAATATTTACATGGGAGTGGGGGGGTGACTGAATGGGCTAATTATCCTATTTTTATAACTTGACCTTTATTTTAAAGAAATAGGGTATTGTTATGGTGCATGAGCTTACAGCCAGCCAGGATTACTCAAAAACAGCCAGTCAGATGTGTGTTTAATTTTTTTAAAATGCTACTCAGCTGCAAGTTATCAGAGTAAGACTGTGCCACATTATAAATGGCCTCAAACGGGGGTCACAAAAGAAACTCTTCGCAGATTTGATGTTGCAAACAGTGATGCTGTTTAATTGCTGCTGTACCAGGTACAGCTATTACATGTTCTCAAAATAGCTACCTCAGATTTCTTAAGTTTTAATATTTTAGTGTTCCTAAAACAAAAATAAACAATTGGATAATCTAATGTAGCTTTTATATTTCAAATATAGGGCACTGAGGATTGGGTTATTGTAGACAAAATACCTACTGAGGTAGTTGATGGTGAATCGAAAAAAATTGTGACATACAAAGTAATGACTGTGCGCAGTAAAACTGGTGACATTCCACCTGAGATATTAAAATCCAGTACCATTGAAATGCAAAGCTTTGAGGACTTGGAAAATGAAATACAATCAAAAGAGGAGAATAAACAGAAAATGTACACCTTAGGAAAGTCCTATGATGCTGTATCCGGGAAAATTGTAACCATGACAAGTAAAGCTAAAGAGGGAGAGAAAACAGTGCAGTCATCACTAGAAGCGTTTCAAAAAATGGAGAGGGGAATGCCAGAATCTGTGAAAATCATTCCAGTAGTGGCTGAATATGAAATTCTAGAGCCCATCACAGACGAAAAAGCCAGGAGGGGATCCGATGTACAGAGTACAAAAAGAAAGCTGTCCGAATCTTTGACACCTATAAAGGAAGCAGAGTCTCAGTTGCATAGTCCTGAAGAGGAAAGTTTGAAGAAAGCACAAAAGATGGACCAGGATTTTCATGGTGCACTGGGAAGCTTGCAGTTTGGCAGAGCTGAAAAACACCTTGACAGTGAAGCTCTGAAAGCAGGGGCATTTGGTCGGAAAGATAAGAGCCTGTCTGAGTGGAGATATTCCAGAGAACAGCCATTTACCATTGCTACTGCTCACTATGTTTCTGAGTCGTCTGCATCAAGAGTAGTGGTAACAAGTGGCTTTGACTTTGTGCCACAATTTAAAGATTAAAGCATGACTTTTTTAGGCAATACCCTCACACTACCCTACCTTTCGGTTCTCTTGCTGCTTGGCTTTATGTTGACAATAGCCAACCCAGCTTATTTTTTTTTCTCATGGTTTAAGTCAGTACCACAGTCCAAAGCAGGCATTATAATGCTTTAAACTTTTCAAATTTATTTAGAGATTCATGTTGCTGAAATGTAGTATTGCTGCTGTGGCTTGTAATGGGGGGGAAAAAAGGTTTGCTTGAACCAGCAAAATCCCAGTGCTAACAAGTATGCTTTTAAATTACTGCTTATAGTCATTACAGATTTGTGCTCATTTATTTTCCCATTCTTTTCCTGTTTTCAACCTGTCTGTGTCCTTGCAACCTTATCCTCCTTTCCTCTGTCTCAGCCTAGAGTTTTGTCAATTAACATATCTGTGTGTGTCTGTCTGTCTCTCTTTTGTGTATGACTCTGCATTTCTTTGTCCACTTAGACTAAACAGTCCTCCAGTGAAAAAACCTTGGATGGTTCAGATATCTTCAGTTTATTAGAGTCTGCAAGAAAACCAACTGAGTTCATAGGAGAGGTTACTTCTACTTCACATAGCAGGGCTCAGGTGGCCGTTTGATTCCATCTATGAATTTTATAACTGCACACTACTGATTTTTGTTTTTCTTTTGTTCCCTATATTTGCACATAAGTGTGTTTGACTCATAGATATTTCAGAATCTGCATGGTTAATATTAATGCAAATGCTTGGTGTGCCTTTTACTTCCTAAGCTAGATCACAACCAGAAACCTCACAAGAAAATCAAGTACTATTCCTTTTTTTTTTTTCTTTTGTCATTTTACAGGATATTTTATTTGCGTTTAGAATGCTAGGGCATTGATACAAACAAAAAGGATAGTATGAGATTTCTTCTCCCCTTTTTAAATGCTGATTCATGGTGCGCTTTTGCTATAATAATTACCTTAAAGTGAAAACTTAAGCAACTCAGGAGAAACAAAATGGCAAACTTTAATATCGTTTGTTACTTATATTTACAGTACATTGGCATTAGGAGCTGGGTTAAGTTTTATTTTTCACTTCTGACATTTAGATCCATTTCCCTACAGAGAACGGAAACAAAGACCGGCCAGGAGATAAGTGTCAGCGAAATGAAGGAAGAGATTCTGCCATATCAGGATGCAGTGAAGAAGGTTGTGCAGGAGACTGTATTGGTCGAGGAGAGATATGTGACGAATGTGCATGCAAGTGGGGATGCTGTTAAATTGGCTGGAGATCAGCTGGATGCTATGGCACAGGCAGTATCTGCTGTTGCTTCTAGTATGAAAGGAAAGGAGGGTTCAGCTGTGACTGAGGGGGCTAAAGAGGAAAAAAGGGAGGAGGCTGATAAAGCTGTAACCAAACGGGAAGAAATTGCTGCTGCTGCTTCTCATCAGCAAGAGGAGGAGCAGAGTGCAACAGTCCACGTTTCCGATACATTGGAAAGAAAACCTCATGTTGAGGTAACTAGTTATTAATAATCAGTTATTTCTGCATTGAAGTATAAGGCAGTGATACTCAGACTGAGGCTCGGGAGCCGCATGTGGCTCTTTAATGAGTCTCCTGCAGCTCTTTGCAGCACATGATATTAAAACACCATGTGATTTAATTATTAATCAGTCAGGATATTTTTGCTATATTATTAATCAATTGTAGAATACTTGGTCAGTCATTTTGCTGTGAGGGGAAAAAAAATCTATCTATATCTAGATATAGATATAGATATATAATATAGACACACACACATACTCACATTTTATATATATAAAATAAATGAAACAATGAATTTACACTACCGTGGCTCTTTTGGGTAACGATGATTGCTAATTTGGTTCCTGACCCGCTAAGGTTTGATTATCACTGGTATAATGTACACAATATTGGACTAAATTAACTGCACTGATGAAGAGTTAAATAAAATATACACAGGTAGTAGATTACATTATCTCATCTTTATAGTGGGCAGTTTGTTTCTCCTCTTATTTCTTTCTTGCATGGCAGTTCTGAGGCTTGTTGCTGGTTTCCATTATCGACAACATCAGGGCCGGCCTTAGGGAAAATGGCGCCCTGGGTGAACTTGTATTTTGGCGCCACTGGCCCCCGCTGCCTCCCTGGGCTCCCCAACCCTCCATCACCCCCCAGGCCCCGCTGTTTTCTTCCCCATTGCCCTGAGCTCCCTTCTGCAGCCTCACACCCCAGGCCTGCCCTACTCCTTTCCTTTTGAGCATGGCATCCCCCTGGGCGGTCGCCCACCAGTAAGGCCGGTCCTGGACAACATGCAATGTATATTTTACCTAAAGGAGTGTGCAGTGCTGAAGACTGATGTCTTTTATGTAACTGATCATAAGGATTCAGTGTCCTCTGCCTGTGGAAAGTTCATTAAGATTTATAGAGTTCACTTGTCCAAATGGAACAGAAAATAATACATTCTTCTATGTTTGTCTCAATTGTAAATAATTTACCTTGTTTTAAACTACTAAGTTTTCTCATTTTAGCCTCATTAGCAGGATTTCTAAACCTATTTGTACTAAGGTGTTAAAAACCTTCATATTGTTTTGCTTCTCTTTCTGAGAGGTAATTACAAGAAAATGAACTTGTAATGTCAATCTGTTCTACTGTATTTTAAAATAAGCAAATTTTTAATATTTGCATCTTTTCTAAAGTCGACTTTCATGAATTACAGCTTAGCATTAGATATAAAAACTGCCTTGGAGTATTGTTAACATATATACATGTATGGACCATTATGCTGACATTTTTTTCCTTCCTGTAATGCAGAGCACATTTATTTTATTTTTTTCCACTCCCCAACAAAAAAAAAATATCTCTGAGAAATCCAAAAGCTTTAATAAATGCTCCAATTACTTTTCCATTGAAGCAGTCACCAGTTGTGAAGACTGAAACCATCAGCTTTGGCAGTGTTTCTCCAGGTGGGGAGAAGCTTGAAATGTCTACCAAGGAAGTTCCCATAGTTCATACAGAAACAAAAACCATTACATATGAATCATCACAGGTAAGAAACTCTGCAAGATCCAGGACCTAATTTACCAAGGGCTAAAAAAGTACCTGAGTGTCAGCTGCTTTAAATATGTTACAGTTTTAAATAGTAGTATCACCCATAGTAAGTCTATACTAAACAGAAGAACTATATAAATATGTAGGTTTATCTGAAGGTACTCTTATTCGTACCAGTATACAATCTTTTGTGAACACTGCTTAGACTACAGGACTTCGATGTATATGTTTAAACATATATCCTTAAAAAACTGTATGAGACACATTGTAATACAAACAGAAGTACTGTTGTAAACTTATGAGGTGATGCAAAATTCTGAAGTAGAAATGTAAGTAATGAAATAACATCTAAGTCCTATGGGACAGGTCTGACTGGTCTCCTGGCCATTAAAGAACCACATGATTCTTTTTGTAAGAGTATTACAAAAAGAATATTAAGATATTCTCAATACAATAAGATATTCATTTTGGTGTTCAGATTAAATACCAACTCAAGCAATTACCTTTTACCTCTGAATTCTCCAGGCAGTTCCAGTCCCATGTAGAATTCTTTACTTCATGTTCCAACTGTTGATGTATATTGTTAAGCAGCTGCTGCGTTCCACTCTAGAAGTGGCCACAGTAGGTACTATTTGCAAAGCACTTAGAACACCACCAGGCATAATAGAAATGCTGTTGTTTCAGTCAAATGGAATAGCCTGTCAGCTATAAAGGAACATCCCAGCAGCAATTAGTTTATATCATCAGCCACATTCTTTATGCAGAAGTCTAGAGACAGGAAAGCTCAGCCAATATCTCCATTTTTCACGAACAATTTGTGGCATTTTTTTTCTTTTGGCTATTTAGGCAGATTCTGGTGCTGACTCAGAGCCAGGTGTGTTGATGAGTGCACAAACCATCACATCTGAAACTACCAGTACTACAACTACTACACATATCACGAAAGTAAGAAAATGAGGGGTTCAGTCCTTGAATAGATGTATTTTCAGAACTTTGACATGACTGTATAAATCAATATTTATTTCAGAATATGGATGCATGCTAATATTTTCTGTGTGAAATCCTATCTAGCGTATATACTTATGTAGTCCCCACGGCAGTAGTGTCTGAGCACCTCACAACATCCCTGTATGAGGCACAAAGAGATTAAGTGGCTTGCCCAAGGTCACCCAGTAAATCTGTAGCAGAGAAGGATATTGAATCTCGGTCTTCCAAGTCCCAGGCTAGCACCCCAACCTCTGGACCATCTTTCCTCCCTAAGCATAACTCCCATTAACCTCACCGAGTATGTCTACACAGCAAAGAAAAACCTACGGCTGGCCCATGCCAGCCGACTCAGGCTGCGGGGCAGTTTGATTGCTGTGCAGGCTTCTGGGTTCAGGATGGGGACTGGGCTCTAGGACCCTATGGGGTGGGAGGTCCCAGACCTCAGGCTCCAACCCAAACCCAGAAGTCTACACAGCAATAAAACAGCCCCATAGCCCAAGCCCCGCAAGCCCGCGCCAGGTGGCACAGGCCAGCTATGGGTGTCTAGTTGCTGTGCAGACATACCTACTGGGGCCAGGATTTAAGCCTATCTGGGTGAAATTCATCTCTAGGCAAAGGAGTCACACAAGGCCACACCCCATTTAAGAGCCCTCACAATAGGACTTAAGTGGGAGCAGAGGCTTTGTGTTTCTCCTGTTGTGCGTGTAGATATGCTGTATATCCATGCTTTTCTTCATATGTTGGAAGTGTTTCTTTGAACAAGCAGCACCACTTTTAAATGAGTGTGTTTATTTGTATTTGTTCCTCTCACTTTTAGACTGTGAAAGGAGGCATTTCAGAGACAAGAATTGAAAAACGAATAGTCATCACAGGAGATGCCGATATTGACCATGATCAGGTAGAGTATATAAGCTACGAAAAGCTGCCCTGAACTGAAAACTACCAAAGAGGGAATATTTAACCTTAAGCTTTAAAACACTGTTCATACTGGCATGCTTTAAACTGGATTAGTATTTAAATCAATGATAGTATATTTTAATCATTTTTCCTCATTTGTAAATTGTGTAATTTCTCATGAATCTCTCCACCTTGCTACTGATCATGCATGTTCCACCTCCTTTTTGTTTTTGCCCTTCTGTGGTTTCCTTGGGCTAGGCGCTGGCTCAGGCAATTAAAGAGGCCAAAGAGCAGCACCCTGACATGTCAGTGACCAAAGTAGTGGTACATAAAGAGACAGAAATCACACCAGAAGATGGGGAGGATTGACCCACAGGTAAGAGGAATAGATGATTTTCCTAGGCACTCACTGGGCTGGCATGCAGCAAAGGCATTCTCCTTCCATAATTCACCTCTAACTCCTTATTTCTCTCACTGGCATTTGCAAAAACCATGTGAGCCAAGTATTAATTCTGGAATTTACCTCAGATGTAAATTATACACATTTAGTTCAATGTATTTTTCTTTGTTTAATAATGTCAGTTAGAGAAATGGAAATTTGCTTTTGTTGGCTCTCTGGATGTTACTCATCCATGCTTTAATGTATTCCTAAAATGTCTAACTCTGCCATCAAAAATCTGTTGTCTGTTTATATATGTGACTTAAGAACAAAGGCATTTTGTTCTTAAAGGTACAATTTTAATTTCTTTTAAAATGCGGAGGGAAATAATTATAGCTACTTACCCTATTTTAGGCACAAATATGGCACAATTTAGGGTTTTAATTCAAACTTGTAAAGCTGTGTGGTCCAATTTTCTTTTTTTAACCCCAAATTAATTGTTGTGTCAATATTTGGATGTCTTGACTTCCTTGTATTTTGTAAGGACATTTTGTGTTTGAAAGTGGCATTGTTTCTCAGGATGAGATAATAATGCAGCTTTTCTTGTGTCAAGCTGTCTTCAGTAAAGGCATGCTCTCCAACTAAGTTTGGCTAAACAGTCATCTTGATAATATTGTATTTACTGTATGTGCAGAAACATATCATGCATACTAACCTGCTATGCAAGAGCTCTTAATGACAGCATCATCCATAGGCTGCTTTGAATGCTGTATGCACACACACAAAAAGAGGCTGCTTGTCTAATTTGTCTGAAATGATAGCAGCATCATATTCTTGAAGCACTATGTATTCCCTAGCATTTGGTATAAGTAACATTAGTATGATGTGCAGCATCTCTTTGAAAGTTTACTGCTTTCCTGCTTTGGATGAGGAAATATAAATGCCTAAAGCAAATGTGAGTAAGACCACTACTACTTATTTTGGAATATGGAGCCAGTCCTTAAGGAATGAGCACCAGTAACAATTATGGTCTTCTGCTAATCAATTCAGAGAAAACAGTGAAGTGGCCTGATCCAAAGCCCACTGAAATCAATGGGGGTCTTTCCAATGCACCTTGGATCAGGCCCAAGGTTGGCAGTTACTTATGCTGGAATCATGCGGTTATAATATTGTTGTCACCTGAAGTATTCAACATGAGCCCCTTTTCACCTTTGATTTGAGAGAGAGAGGGGAAACTCAGTTGTTTCAAGTAATTAACTCAGTTCTCTTTCCTGCAGGAATAATTTAGCTTGCATACGAATCCAGTCATGCACACCCTTAGGAATACCAGAGCCTATATGGAGTCTCAGTTCTAACCTGACTGACTTGTATCTGTCCATGGAAAATTTCAGTACCGAAGAATTGATCTTAAACGCTAATAAAGACACTGGCAGAGATATTTTCCCGTATAAAGCAATCTGAATCAGCATCAGTAAAACAATATTGCATGAAGCAACGATAAATTTACAGAAAAGCAGCATTTTAAATTTTCATTATATCTAAGTTTTCAGCTATACCTGCACGTTCATAACCAATATAAACAGTGATCTAATGTAACACACAAACAGTTCATGCCTTTCACGTTTTATTAAATCTAAACATATTAAAATTTGTTAGGTGGCAAACCTTTTGTTTATGGATACTGTACATGAAGATTACCCTAAACTGCTAGAAGCTGTAGAGGTACTGTGTATAATGTTTTATCACACATTAGATGTGCCAATAACACAGTTTATTCAGGAAACAATTTGAATCTTGTATTTGTTTTATCTGGTTTTATTACTGTTGCCTGATAAAAAATGATGAATCTCTAATCTTATCAAAATATTCAAATTCTTACAAAATGTGCTTTACATACCTGATTTAATAACTTGTGAGGTAGTAAAGATTTCAGCACATTTACTTGACTTTAAGATTTTTTTTGTCAGCATTGTTCAGCGTTAAAGTCAGAAAGTTTCCAGTCACCCTTCAGAAGTTCTAACCCTGTAAATTATATGTAGTTATTTTGGAGAAAGTCTGTATTTTCCTTAGTTTATAGTGTTACAAAATTATTACTCTGAAATAACCTTGATGGTTTTTTATTGACTTCCCTTTTGTTCTCAGAGAAAAAATGTTTCATTTCAGAATCTGGTCAGCAGCATTTACTATCTAGTTCAGAGCCAAGCCTTAAACTGTACAGAACATCCACTGAAAACTCATTAGTATTCCGTTATAATATCCACTGAAGGGATATAGTCTCCATTACACTCTCAGCTGCGTCACAACACATGGTGAATGTATGTTTCTGCATAGTGAAATAAAAGTGGTAAATGCATCCAAAATTGTATTGTTCTGTGTCTAAAAGAATCCAGTGTTTTTTATATTCAAAACCCAAGTAATATCTGTATGATATCAAAGGCTTTATTCATCTGCATAGTAGATGTGTCTTGTCTTACAATGGACCACAGTACGCCGTGCAGACAACTGGAATTTGCAGGGGAGCCTACGGGATAATAATATGAAAATGTACTCCTTTGAGTAAAATGATGTTAGCAAAGGAAAAAGAACATTATGCTTCTTTTTTCTATAGCGGTGTACTGTGTTTCAATTACGTTAAATGGAAATTATTTGTGTTTGGCTAACAAAATTATAATGAAAATGTAGCATTGGCTCAAGATCTGTTTTCTTTTCTATTTTTGCTCTGAATCATGGATGAATTATCTATTTAAGAGAATCCTTCCTTTTCTGTTTGCTGTTGCTTGCTCCTTGACCACACTTGGATGGCGTTCCCTTGGGGATTTAAGATGAATTTGTAGAGGCTTAACTCACCCTTCAATCCATAAACCCTGGTAGGATGCAAGAAATAAATACAAGTGAACTTGTGTACATGGGGCTCCCTCTCATTGACTTCAGTGGAGGGCAGGATTTGGCCCACAGATTTGTTACAAGTATTTATTTTCTTAATTTAGAAAGAAAAGAGAATATATCAAGAGAATAATCTGTAGTTAATAATTAAAAAGAAATCTCCTGAGGCTTTGACTGCTCTACTCTGTCTCTCTAAAATGATGTTTTCAATCAGCCATTCTTCATGTCTTTGTTGTTTAAGACCTCCCTTTATGTATCTCCCCTTCTAGCACATCAGTCATCTCTCACCTATTACCTAATGAATAATGCAAAGATTGTGTTCTTATGTTCGTATTTTTGGAGCTCTCTTCCTGACCCTCTTCCTAATATAACAGAATGTGTCTATAAATTCTATTCCTTCCTAGAATTGGATTTCTTTCCTCCCCCCTCCCCCCCCCCTTCAGCTACAGAGAGAAGAGGTATCTACCCTGTTTCTCAGCAGACTACATTCCAGGCTCTTGCTTCTGCATTAAGAGTTTAAAAATAGACTCTGAAGCCATATTGATCTTCCCTCAGGTGGCCCTTACCTTGTCAGCTAAGAAACAGCATTATGTTACCTCAGAGATGTGAGTGGCTACTATACTGCCTTCTGTCCAGAGTTACCCTTAGCATTATATTTTAGCATGGCTTGAGGGAAATGTACTATAGTGATTATGTACAGTATGTATGCTGTCTGAAGATACTGTATCTTTGAGGTTAGTCTCCTTCAAAAGCTAGGGTATGGCCTAAGCATGTTACAGAGTAAGAGAAGATTAGAGTGGATTGGCAATGACATCTCAGTCATTGTTAGCAGCAGACCTTTGTTTGGGGTAATTCCTCGGAATGGTCCTGGGAATAATAGTTTTGATTTTTGTTAGTGACTGTTTCTTGGGTTGTCTGCCTAATGCTGTGCCACATGAAATAAAGAACACTTTCCTGTTTCTACCAGATGCCTTTTGTCTCAGTCTCTTCTCACTTGTCCAGCTCTGAGCTGTACGACAGCCCCTACAAACAAACTGTCACAAGACCTGCACCATTACTAACACAGACCAATACAGAGAGAAATCTCACTCATTACAGCTGGAATAATAATTTCAGACAATACAGCACTGTCTGAACGGGCTGTTCTGCATCATTAAGATAAAGGATCCTGATGTGTAGGTAAAAAAGAAACGTAGCAGGTGTCACTATTCTAGATACAGAAAGTATAAATACAATAAGCTCATAATCATTAAAAACAAATACTGTCCTTAGGAATCAGTTAGTATTGATCTGTCTTAAGCTTTTTGAGGCTATTACCACATAAATAATAAGTAATGTTGACCAAGTTCAAGCATTACAGGAATTTTCTGATGGGCCTCTATATTCAGAAATTAGATCAGAACCTGAACCGACGTCTTCACCCATATTCTTCAAACAGACAAGATTTGTTCAGATGGAGGAAGGGTGGGGGCTGACAAATATTCACTTTGTCAGCTCCCATTCAGATATTGTTCCTTGTTAGCACATTTTCAGGTAAATTAGACAATGAGGCCATGCTTCAGTCTTGCAACCAACTTGTAATTCAGGAAAATCTGATACCGATTTCCTTTGTTTTCTCATAAAAGATTGTGGGACACAATCCGAATTTCAGTATTTCATTTAATGTCATTTATTGGCTTTTCCATGTAGTTGTGAACCATAGAATCTTCCCAATTCAGGAGCATTAGTGGTGAGATATTAGTATCCCCATTTTATAGATGGAGATTGAATGCACAGAGAGGCTATATGACTCGCTCAAGAAATCTGTGACAGAACTCAACCCTGATCTTCTGAATCCTACTCCCGTGCCTTAACCTTTCTTCAACTTGAGTGCTACTTTAACTTATGTAAATATTTTGTTTATACACCCATTGTTATAACATCTGGGCACATGGCATATGTTATATATAAAATATTGAAGCTGCCAGCAGTAGACAACACTTCAGATTACCCTTGCCTGTCATAAAGAAACATAACCGTGCACAGTTAATAATAATAAATGGAGATATACCTATCTCATAGAACTGGAGGGAACCTTGAAGGGTTAATTGAGTCCAGTCCCCTGCCTTCACTAGCAGGACCAAGTACCAATTTTGCCCCAGATCCCTAAATGGCCCCCTCAAGGATTGAACTCATAACCCTGGGTTTAGCAGGCTAATGCGCAAACCACTGAGCTATCCGTCCCCCAAATGCTTGATCAACGTTGCCTTGCATCATGCTTTGATAGTCTGTCAAACCTTGGGTTACTATCAGCGACCCTATTCTAAAACCCCTATACCTTCATTCTTCAAAGGTCTGTCAATACTAGCAAGAGGTCTTTAGCTGATTTCAGCCATTGCCGTGAAACATAAGGGAAAAAGGCAGCATCTAAGGCAAGCAAGTCCCAAACCATGTAAGGGTGATTGGACTGGAAGAGGGGTCTCAACCTTTTTCGTATTATGGACACCCCTCCCCTCCCCACCTCACAGTTTTGAATCCATGTCATCCCTGCAGCGACTATAGTGCCTGGTTACATGAAGTAAAAGTGTAATATATCCGGCCAATATTAAGGAGTTATAATGAAAACAAGCTACTTGGTGGCATCTCTCTGGGAAGAGGTTTTTTGTTCATTAATATTGAATCTCTTCATGTCTGCAGCCCTTATTGCTCTAACCTCTCTCAAGATCCCTTTGCAGTTTAGTTCTGCCTCGCTGTATGTTTTATAGGTCTCCAATTTTGGTGGTGTCCACAAATTTGACCACAGCCGAATATATACCAAAGAAACTCCCAAAGAAGAGGGACAAAAAAGCAGTTGTTCAGGGAGATGCTTGTATCTTTGAGTTTAGCTGATCAAAAAAAAACCCCTCTGGAAACCCTGGGAGTTGTGGATTGAACTACAGCTAGTAGCAAGAAGCACAGCTGCTTGAATAAGACAAATGGTTCCACTTTGTGACAGAAGAAACTACATAGAACACCGTGAAGTGCTCTGTGGACCACCAGGCTTAGTTGCAAATATTTACTAAATATGAGTGCCAAGATGAGGGTTCATTCTGTCATATAATTTCTATGTGGAAAAGAAAATGAAGGATTGTATTAATTCAGTAACTCCCAAAGAGGGCATCATTCTCCAGGTGCCAATGCTGCTTGAGTTAAGCGTGCACAGAGGAAGCACCTTTATCACTAAAGTTTGTGCCACTTCAGAAACAAGAGATTCTTCTTCGAGTGCTTGTTCACGTTGATTCCAATCAGGTGTGCGCATGCCGTGTGCATGGTTGTAGGAAACTTTTTCCCTTAGCAGCTCCCGTCGGGTCAGCTAGGGAGCCCCCTGGAGTGGTGCCCTCGTATATATGACCCTGCCAACCTGCCCCCCCCCCCCCCCCTTCAGTTCCTTCTTACCATCTGTGGCGGCATTGGAACTGTGTTTCGCTTGCTTGCAAGTGTTCCCTTAGCCTAGTACCTAGTCCTACCCAGTTTCTTGTTTTAGTAGATAGTGTATTGTTGTTTATACTTAGTATAGAAATTGGTGAGTGGGATTGTTCCTGTCCCCTTACCCTGTCTTGGGCTTCAGGGCATGCCTCAAGCCCAAGAGTTTAAGTCTTGCAGTGTATGCCGAAAGCCTATGCCTAATAGCAATCCCCACAACTCAGGGGAGGTGCATCAGTCTGAGCGCTGCAAGATTTGTAAGGCTTTCAAGCCTAGAACTAGAAAGGAGCATGACTTCCATTTAAAACAGTTACTGATGGAAGCCACGCTCCATCCAGCAGCACCTGACTGCCAGGGCCTGGTGCGGAGCGCCCCGGCGTCGGTCCGTGAATCAATGCCGAGGAAGGATGCTGGCACGAGAGATCCCTGGCACTGCAGCAAAGAGCAGGGCCCTGGCACCGCTCCACATCTCTGGTGCCCCACAAGCGCCATAAGAAGGGGGACAGAGGGCGCTCTCCTCAGAGAGCTGTGAGACCATCAGTGGAGGCTTTGCTGCTCCAGAGGAAAGACTCAGCTCCCAAGCAGCAAGAGCTCATGCCATCGACTCTGGCACCCCAAACGGCACCATTGAGCCCAGCACGTAGTGACTCTCCAGCGGGACAGGTGCCTACCCCGGTCACTTTTGAGGCTGCTAAGGAGCTCATTGAAATAACTGCACCTCAGCCCCCAGCCATTAGAGAGAAACCTCCAGCACCGCCTAGACAGGTACCGTCTAGAGGCAAGCCCGCAACGATGAGGCTCTCCTCATTGCTGGGCCGGCACCGTTCCAGGTCCCCATCGCCGTAATACTCCCCGGCACCAGCCTTGGTACAAGATCGCACTTCACCAGGAGCACGACTATCTATGCCTCCAGCACCGAGGGCCAGCACCGACACACAGCACTAGAGCACAACAGTTGTTCCCCGGCACCGGACACAAGGCACCGGTCTCAGGACAGCTGGCACTGTGTGACGGGTTGGATCACAGAACCCCCCTTGGGAGCTGCCAACTGATGTGCCAAGACTACTTCTACCTGCTTTCCTGCCCCATCAGCTTAGGACTTCAGTGCCCTACCTGGTTTGAGCCAGACCCGCTAGCCTGCTGCAAACCCAGACCCAGGTCTGAATCACATCCCCTAACAGCTGTAGGCTTACCTGAAAGCAGCTAACAGAAGTGTTCTTGTCTTTAACACTCAGGTGCCCAACTCCCGATGGGGGTCTAAACCCAAATAAATCCATTTTACCCTGTATAAAGCTTATACAGGGTAAACTCATAAATTGTTCGCCCTCTATAACACTGATATGTAGAGCTGCTTGCCCACCCAGGTATTAACACATACTCTGAGTTAATAAGTAAAAAGTGATTTTATTAAATACAGAAAGTAGGATTTAAGTGGTTCCAAGTAGTAACAGACAGAACAAAATAAGTCACCAAGCAAAATAAAATAAAACATGCAAATCTATGTCTAATCAAACTGAATACAGATAATCTCACCCTTAGAGATGCTTCAGTAAGTTTTTTCCTCAGACTGGACACCTTCCAGGCCTGGGCACAATTCTTTCTCCTGGTATAGATCTTGTTCCAGCTCAGGTGGTAGCTAGGGGATTCTTCATGATGGCTCCTCTCCCTCTTTGTTCTGTTCCACCCATTTATATATCTTTTGCATAAGGCGGAAATCCTTTGTCCCTCTCTGGGTTCCCACCCCCTCCTTCTCAATGGAAAGACACCAGGTTGAAGATGGATTCCAGTTCAGGTGACATGATCACATGTCACTGCAAGACTTCATTACCCACTTGTATACAGGAAGACTTACAGGTAAAACAGAGCCATTTGCAGTCAATTGTCTTGGTTAATGGGAGTTATCAAGATTCCAAACCACCATTAATGGCCCACACTTTGCATAATTACAATAGGCCCTCAGAGTTATCTTTCATATTTTTAGTTTTAGATACAAGAGTGGTACATTTATACAAATAAGATGATCACACTCAGTAGATTATAAGCTTTATAATGATACCTTACAAGAGACCTTTTGCATGAAGCATATTCTAATTACATTATATTCACTCATTAGCATATTTTTTATAAAATCATATAGACTGCAACATCACACACTGATCCTCAACGTGATCGTTACGCCACCGATCCCTGACCTCCTCTTCACGGCACCAACCGCCAGCGCAGGGGTTGTCGGCACCACCGTGGTCGTTTGCCCTCAGGATCTTCGGACTCGGAGGCCGACTTTTATTAGTCAAGGCGCAGTAGACATAGATCTGATAAGTGCCGAAGAGACGTACAAGCGGCATGGCAGCCACAGTGGCCCCTCGTCGCACAATGGCCCTTCTGGACCCCCTGGGCTTACCATCAGGCCCAAGGCACCCCGTCGAGGGCTTCTAGGTCAGTAGCCCTGGGACGTCACTGTTCATGCTACCCTGGGGAGACCGTCTAATGTATGCCTTCCCGCAGATACCATTCATCCACAAAGTGCTGCTTAAGATCCACAGAGACAAGGCAGAGGTAATTCTGCTAGCCCCTGCGTGGCCACACCAACATTGGTACACCACGCTTCTGGAGCTATCAGTGGACACTCTTATCACACAGGACCACGGTCACCTCCTTCACCCAGACCTCCAGTCCCTCCATCACATGGCTTGGAAGCTTCATGATTAAACCCAATGGAGCTCCAATGCATGGAATTGGTGAGGGAGGTGCTGCTTGGTAGCAAGAAACCTTCCACCAGGGCCACTTACCTAGCTAAGTGGAAAAGATTCTTGTGCTGGTGTGAGCAGAGTCGTGTACCTCCACTTCAGGCATCTATACCATCCATCCTGGAGTATTTACTGCCTCTGAAGCAGCAAGGTTTGGCTGGATTATCCATCAAAGTACACCTCGTGGCCATCTTGGCGTTCCACCCGGAGAGTTGTGGCGCTCGGTATTCGCCAACCCTATGGTGGGCCATTTCCTGAAAGGTATGGAAAGGCTATATCCACAGTCCTGACCGCCGGTGCCTGTTTGGGATCTCAATCTGGTCCTCTCTAGGCTAATGGGGGCCCCATTTGTACCACTGGCTACATGTTCCCTTCTGTCTCTCTCATGTAAGGTGGTATTTCTGATTGCCATCACATCAGCCAGGAGGATGTCAGAGTTAAAAGCGTTAACCTCCGACCCCTCCCCCCCAGTCTTCCATAAGGACAAAGTACAACTCGGGCCTCACCCAGCCTTCCTGCCCAATGTGGTATGCCAATTGCACACTGGCCAAGTCATTTTTCTACCAGTCTTCTATCCCAAGCCACATGCTAATGCACAGGAGCAGAGGCTTCACTCGCTAGATGTCCGGCTTGCGCTAGCATTCTACGTTGAGCGCACGAAGCCTTTCAGGAAGTCGAACCAACTGTTTGTAGCAGTGGCAGACCGGATGAGGGGGCTTCCAGTCTTCTCACAACGCATTTCTTCCTGGATCATGGACTGCATCTGTACCTGCTATGAACTTGCCAAGGTCCCAGCCCCGGCTATTACCGCCCACTTGACATGAGTTCCAGCCTCGTCCGCCGCTTTCCTGGCCCAAGTGCCCATCCAGGAGATTTGCAGAGCGGCAACCTGGTCTTTGGTGCACACATTTACTACCCACTATGCCGTCACCCAGCATGCTAGAAAGGATGCAGCTTTCGGCAGGGTGCTTCTCCAATCCAATCTGATTCCTTAACTCTGACACCACCCCTGGGGGAGAGCTTGGGAGTCACCTGATTGGAATCGACGTGAACAAGCACTCAAAGAAGAAAAGATGGTTACTCACCTTCTTGTAATTGTTGCTCTTCGGGATGTGTTGTCCACGTCCATTCCAATACCCACCCTCCTTCCTTCTATCGGAGTAGCCAGCAAGAAGGAACTGAAGGGGGAGTCACGTCGGCAGGGTCATATATTGAGCGCCATGAGCGCACCACACCAGGGGACTCCCTAGCCAACCCAAGGGGAGCTGCTAAGGGAAAAAGTTTTCGATGACCGTGCACGCGGCACACACACACCTGATTGGAATGGACGTGAACAACACATCTCGAAGAATAACAGTTACAAGAAGGTGAGTAACCATCATTTGTGGCTGGCTTGCTCCAGGTTCCTTCCAGTAACACAGTGGAAAACATGATTAGATTTCCTAATCTAGGAATAAGTAGCTTATCGGACAGCAAGTAACACCATTACCACCTATGCATCTTATAGTTCCATCTCAAAGTAGAGATTTAAGTGGAGGTAAGCAGTAGGTGTGACACTGCTTATTCTTACCGAGCAACCACAAAATACTGTATTCATTATCTTGAAGACTAAATAGTACATTTTATTGGAAGTAATAGTAGCCACTTAGTAATTTTGTTAAATATTCTTTGTGCTTCTTCATATCTGATTTGTTTCCCTTTCCTTGCTCCTATTCGAGTGCACAGTCATGCTTCTCAGACTGTTGGCTCCAGGATTTAAAAATACTAATTTGAAAGAAGCCGGATCTGCTTATATGTAATCCACAGTACCCCCTCTCCTTTCATCTCACGGACCAGAGTTCAGATCTCACCATTATAGTCTGATGGCCTCATTCTAGTCTGTAACATAATCACCATTCCACATAATTAGGATTAATGGCTATACTGGAGAGAGAGTCTTAAAGGAAAGTAATGAAGATGACAGCAATACTTTTAGCCTCATTACTATTTTACTTTTATCTTTAGAAGGTTTTATCAGGTCTGTTTTCTCCAGTACAATAGCTTAGCTAACAGCCACTTTATGTTCAGAGAACACTCCTGCCTCTCAAGATGTACCATGATTTTTTTATTTTATTATAAGAAATTGCTCTGCTATTTAGCAGGAAATGTTACAATGATACAAGAGCTCCTCCATTCACTCACACAAACATACCCCAACAGTGGTGCCAGCCTCAGTACTATTCTGCTTTGCAAAATTCTAGAACATTTGTTCTAGATTCTGGATTCTAGAACATTTTACTGGTTCTAAGGTTGCTTCTGAATCACAAATTGTACTGTACTTTTCAACATGGCTGGATTAAAGTTCATCTTGTATTCTAAGCCAGTCTTTATTATTATTATTATTATTATTATATATTATTTATTTTATTTATTATTAAGCACCGACAGTGTGTGTTTTCCAGGATAAGGTCCAGTCTTATTTCTCAGGGTGATGATAGTCCCAAAGATAAAGCTTAGATAAAACGCATGACAGGACCCAGAGGATGGATATACACAGCATCCAAATTCTTCTTTTAGAATGGGGTCAAAGGAAATGATTTGACATTGAAGGTAAGAAAAATAAAATGTGAAAGTACAAAATCAAATATCCATGAGTCTACAAAACCTCTTCCAGTAGGAGGAGTCAGGCCGAACACTATGTTCATCCCTGGCACAATGAGTGGAAGTAGCACAAGTAGTGCATCTCTCAGCTAAGTGCCCTTCTCACAGGGACTTTTAAGCCAATAGGGGCGTAGTTCTGCAGGCATTTATTCCATTGATCTAGACCACAGCATGCACATAATTCACACAAGTGTAAATCTTGTTACACAGCAGGAGGGGGTGTTGTTAATCTACCCACTAGCACTTAGCACCTCCTAGTTCCCTAGCTACTGATGAAACACAGACATGTGCACCATGGTCATAGCTCCAATGCCAAAGCCTGTCAGTGACACTAACCTGCAGCGCAGTACTGAAACGGACTGCGGTACAGCTTCTGGCTGCAGCAAAGCAGGGCTTCCTTTATGTCATCCTTGGAATAGACAGACCATCACTTAAGTCATAATTACATATGGAAAACTTATAAATGGTTAATGCTAAGCACATACCTGTGGCATTACTGTCACAAGATGGTTGTAATGTGCTGATGTACAGTGTTTTTAGCATTCTCCTGTGTAAGTGTATACCTGACATAGGAGGACTCTGTGGGGTAAGGACAGCAACACTCTCCTTCCTCCTCCTTCCTTGACAAATTAATCTGGACTTTCCATGTGCCTCTACGCTAGGAACATACATTCATGGAAAGGTTGCTTGAATCCCTTTGTGGGGAAATAAGAGGGTCAGCGTAACTTTCTTTTGAAGCCACTGTCAAGTTGCCAATACATACAATTTTCAGAATTTATGCCTGTCCTAAAGATTTGGTAACTTGTTGTAGTTCCAATCAGACTTCTGAGCAAACCTAAGAGTTTATTTTTTGGAGGATTACCCTTACAAAATTGCTGCAATTTGTATGAAGTCATGTTGCCTCATATTTTGCTAATAACCAACTACATGCATGTCTGCAAAGACATGTCTGAATATCCATTATTTCATGATGCTTCCCCATAATGGACAAATAAGTTGCCTTTCTTCATGCCAGAATCATCCTTGGCAATTTCTTGACCATACATGAAGG
>NW_020664409.1:30844872-31106838 GCF_002925995.2 Terrapene triunguis
TTTGAGGGCTTGTGTGTGATTTAAGATGTGCAGAGCTAGTCTTGTGCGGTCCTGACGCGGCAGGCAGGCTCCCCCGTCGACTCCGCGTACTCCTCGCACCGAGCAGGATTACCGGAGTCGACGGCGAGCACTTCCGGGATCGATTTATCACGTCCAGACAAGACGCGATAAATTGAACCCAGAAGTTCGATTGCCTGCCGCCGAACCAGCGCGGTAAGTATAGACAAGCCCTCGGTTATAACTTGCATATTTGCTTTGGGTTTTAAGGAATTGTTATAAAAATTAGGCTTTGGAAATAGTCACAACTTACCTATTTGTGGATTAATGTATGTGGTATAACCCCGCCCCCCACACGACTGGAGAGGTAACATTTCAGAACACCTGTTTGAAATATGATCTGGTGTTCTGTTTATAAAGCTGCTCTTTTACGGTCTAAGTTTCATGACTATGCCATGAAGAATTTTAATGTACAGCTATCTCTTTGAAAAATTGGAATAAATTGTACACCAGTAACCAGTGCAAAGGGAGTACCATTCATGATATTGCTACAATGGATGACTTTGTGTATACTGTAAACTATTTTTCTAATACTCCATTTAAAATTTTAAAATTAATTATCTGTATCTCTGACATTAACAAAGCAAACCATAAATTGATAGGGCCAGATTCTCAGCTCATGGAAGTCAGTGTAGCTCCATTGGGATCTGACCAATGTTATTTTTAGATGCTTCCAGGTAGCCCATATTAATGTATAATAGCTGCACATATTTGATATAGAAATTATATCATAAGCATGACTCTCAGATGATCACTGTACCAAATCTCCTTAATGTTAGGATATTTAATGTTGTGTTCCTAGTGTATCCAACCTCATGCTACAGCCTTTAATACCATGCACTACAGGAGAACCTCAGCGTCATGGACATCTCGGGAATGGAGGTTGTCCGTAAACTCTGAAATGTTCGTAACTCTGAACAAAGCACAGTTCGGGCTCCAGATGCAGCAGTTGTGACTCCAGGCCAGGTTTCAGCAGCAGCTGAGCTCCCTACTCAGTGCCAGCTTGAGTTTTCAAGCTTGTCCCCCGCCTGGGGTGGGTGGGTGGATGTGTGTGAATGAAAACAGCGTGGTCCCTCTCCCAGACGAAGGAGGGTAAAAAACAGCACGTCCCAGAAGGGAGGAGGGGTTAAAGGGGCGCAGACCCCAGCGCTGCTCCTGGTCTGCTGGCTCTGGCTGCCTTTGGCTGACAGTCCCAGCCTCTTGCTGGAAGTGGCTGCCCTGCATGTGGGGACAGGCAAACCAGATGGGCCTACCTTTAAGCTGCAATACAGGCACTGTGCAGTATTTGCTTTTGTCGCTGCCGCTGCCTGATTGGTTACTTCCGCTTTCAGTGGTGTCCGGTCAACCGGGCAGTCTGTTAACTCTGGTGTTCGTATCTTTGAGGTTCTTCTGTACTAAAAACAAGCAACCATTGTCTATCTTGATATAAGTGTGTGCTCGACGTAAGATAAAAATTAAATGGCCTTGGTTGACAAAATATATGATGGATGTTGCACATTTGCAAGGAAATACTTTTGATAGTGAAATGATAGCAACATAAATTCACTAGCCACCGGTTTCTTTATAAGCTGAGACATTTACAGCTGATGAGGTTAATAATATTGCTACCTCATTCTTACGTCTCACAATTTTTTGTCCAATAGAGACTTACTGGAAACAGGCTGTTTATTGTTTAGACACTCAATTATGTGAGCTAAATTGCTGTTTTCAGAATATGTTAGCACTATTCCCTCAGGCATCAATGGGCAGAAAATTAAATAGCTAGCAGAAACATCAACAACAAGCTGTTGAATATATTCGAGGCAAGAAAAATCTTAGCACTGTGGGCTGTTTTAATATGCTTGTGTTTTATCAGTTATGGCGGTCTGCAGTTACATGTGCATTGTGTAGAACTTCTAACCTTTGGTTGCTTCTATCACCAAAGAGGTTCCTTCCTGACATAGATAGCAAATTTCATTTATACTTCAGTCAGACTGATGACCAAAAATGTACCCAGAGCTGTCCCTTAGATATGGCAAATCGGGGCAACTGCTCCGGACCCCATGCTTTGGGGGTCCCCGTGCTTCAGTGTGCATGTGTCATGCGGAGAGCTAGGCCAGCCAGAGCAGGTGGGAGGTGCCTGGGGGACCTGGCTGCCCTAGGGAGGCTAACGGGGCCTGGCACTGGCAGTGGGAAGCATGCGTTATATTTCTTTTTTGCCTGCCACCGCACCAGCCGCCAGCATCATAGAATATCAGGGTTGGAAGGGACCTCAGGAGGTCATCTAGTCCAACCCCCTTCTCAAAGCAGGACCAATCCCCAAACAGATTTTTGCCCCAGATCCCTAAATGGCCCCCTCAAGGATTGAACTCACAATCCTGGGTTTAGCAGGCCAATGCTCAAACCACTGAGCTATCCTTCCCCCTGCCAGAACATGCCAGTGCCAGGCTGACCCCATCCATTGCCCTTCCACCCTGGAACCCTCCCTTTTCTGGGACCCCCCAGCACAGGAAGCCCCCTTGCCCCAGCACAGGTGCCACCATGTGACTCTCCATCATCCTTTGCCCCCCTCCAGCACTGATGTCCCCTCTCCACACCAGATTTCACCTCTATAAAAAATGTTAAGGAGGGCCCATATAGGCTGATTTGTCCCGGGCCCTGTACCCCTCTAGGGACGGCCCTGAATGTACCCCTTCCTGATTATTCTTTCACTGCATGACACAAGGCTGAGCAAGGGTCGTGCGGTTCTCAAAAGTACAGTACTAGGTGACCATAGTAATCTGTGCATTTGTAGAAAGAGATGGTGGCCTACAACATATTTATAGATATTGCAGTGTTTGTATGGTAAGGATGAAAGACCTCCATAAAGGGAATGAAATATGAGCAATGGTACCTTATCTCTTTTACAGACTGGTTATCTCTTTATTTTTTGTTTTTTAGATACAGTTTCACATTCTGTAGCTGCCAATATTTGAATGATGCTTTCTTTGTCTTTTGGCACAATATACCTAATGAATGAACTTTCTACAAGTTAAAATGAGTAACTAAAGGTGTTCTCCATATCTGCACTTGCTGTGGACACCTGAGACATTCATAGGTTGATTTAATACACACCAGCAGTATGTTCTGTACACAAAACATTTTTGACTCAGATACATGGTGAGTGGTGGTCATACTGCAATGGCAGTGCTGCATGCATATGATTTCTTTGCACACTTGGAATGTCTACACCAGATTGATGTGAACATCAGTAGTAATAAGACATGGTTGGTTTAGGGATGGATGAAACTTGAACAGGAAATGCTTATGTGGAGGTAAAAAGTCATGCAAAGCCCACTGTAATGAAAGGGAGTCTTTACATTGATTTCAATGGGATTTATGTCAGTCCCGTAATCCAAGACTGGAAGAGCTGCTCTTCAAATATGGAATTAGTTGGGACATCGTAGCCTGAACTACTGTACAGATATCCTGAAAAAATGTGCCCCCTTGGCATGTGGCTCCTTATAATATGTACAACATACATATAGTTAGGGAGAAAGTGCTACAGATACTCAATGCTGAGCAGTACACATCTATTTGTGCCTCAGATGCAAGGTCTCTCAGTAGTCTGGAGAAGTAGCTATGTATTAGGGCTTGTCTACACTTACTGGGGGACCGACGAGTGGTGATCGATGCATTGGCAGTCAATTTAGCGGGTCTAGTGAAGATCCACTAAATCGACTGCAGATCACTCTCCCGTCAACTCCTGTACTCCACTGGATCGAGATGAATAGGGGGAGTCGACGGGAGAGCATCTCCCGTCGACATCACGTAGAGTGGACCCCACGGTAAGTAGATCTAAACTATGTCAATTTGAGTTACACTATTCACGTAGCCCAAATTGCATAGCTTAGATTGAATTTCCCTGGTAGTGTAGACAAGGCCTTAATCTGTGTCACAATCATACTTGTACTTGGGTTGTAGAATTACTCAAAGGTTTTCCAAAATGGGGTTTGGGGGGTAGATGTTCTCTTCTTCCCAATGTTCCTCAGAATCTAGCTCTGAATCAGTGTCAAAATAATACTTGTAGGGGAATTGTGGAGGAAAGAACACAAGGGGTAATGCTGAGCCATACCTTCCAAGAGGTTGAACAATAAATGTGGTTCAGCTGTAAGCCACTAATAGTTGTGATAATGCGACTTCTGCAGCCTTATAAATGGCATTTGCATGCATGATTGTCACAGGTGATTGATGCAATGTTATACAACCTTACCTGATTTTGAAGTATTTAGTTACAGCAAGCAAAGAAGCTTGGAAGACACAATTAGCAGAGACTGTAGCTATATCAATAACGGCTTTGGCTGAAAAGCTAGAGGGTGTTCAGGGCCAAAGTATCCATTAGGAAAAGCAGACTGTGAGTAATGTGGAGATAAGAGAGCTTGATGGTTATTCAGTCTATTTTTACTTATAATGACTGAGTAATGTTAACTTGCGCCACACAGGTTGGAAGTCATGACTGTTGGAAATGTTCCATTTTGTTTGAGTACATCCTGTAGTTTTGAAAAGACTCAGTGATCAGTGAAGAATGGTCACAAAGTGTAACTGGAGCCAAGCAAGCACAAATGATTTGTAGCTATTTCAGTGGCTACTTATTTACACAGCTTTCAAATAGTAAATTTTATATTTGCTGTATTATGTGATTTCACTAGTAGTCAAACGCAGTATCTGTGCCCACGTTCTTACTGTGGGTTTCCACCCACATATTGAACTGATCTATCCTACTGCACATATATGTGTCAGAGAAAGTAAATGTTGCACAGTTCTTTCATTGTTAGCCCTGTTAAAAATACATATTGGTAATTACAGCACAGGCACATTTTGTCAGCTTCTTTTTTGACTAATGTTCAATGAGCTAGTAGGTAAGCATCCCAAGCTGTTTTTTAAATACAAAGTACAACTATGTTACTTTTTATTAGGAAAGGTATCTACCAGCAGCCAGCACTGTTAACGGGGTGGAGGGAGGGAGGGGGATGTACAGCAGCATTGCCTTGTGATTGTTTTCCGACATTCATTTTATAATACAAGCACTTCAGATTTCAAGTGTTCATGAACATTTTGCAGCAGCATGTGGTATTCAGCAATACTACACCCCACTATGGGAGACCATTTAATGGTTGAACTCCTTGATGTGCATAGAGGGGCTGTGAAGCTATCTCTGTTGGTATGTGTGACTTTATCCTTAATAGTATGTTTTCTACATAACTCACCATGTTTTATCTTAATGGTAGTAAGTGAAGATATATACCTAAAATTGTTTGAAACCCATCTAGACTGCTGTACAACTCTATCAAGAATCCAGTTCAGTTCTATCTGTATTTCTAATATACCATTTTTCTCAACAATGCATGACTAAACATAGCTTTTGAGACATTTTCAAGCCTCAGTACCAATATCATAACCAGGCTGGTGGGCTTAGGGTGCATCCAAACACTGAGGATGACCTGAGCAGCAGAACCATTCAAGTCACTTGTGCTCAAAAGGACAGCCAGATATAAAAGTATTAAAGGCCAACTCATAGAGATATTAGTTCTTATTTCCCTAAGCACTTTATCTTTCTCTTTTGGGCTCCAGGGGGTCATGAGTGAACTTCATGGTTGCAGAAAAGGCGATGCTGTGGCTCTCAGGTCTTTGGGCACTGGACTCCAACTGGTTGCATGTGGGAAAAGAGAGAGTATGTCTTGGATGTCGCTCTGGTGAGGGTAGATACATAAAAGCCTGCCAATGCTTGCCTGAAATACTCTACCCTGTTAGCAGGTGATGATCCTGCAGAGAAAGGGATTGCTGGTTCACTGAGATACTTCATAACACCTCACATATCTAAGAGAGTCAGGAGCTGGTCTCCAAGAAGAGAGGAGGGTCTATGGTTTGTGTGGAGTAGTACTGAGGTTGGACCTCTAGGAGCAGCTGAGTCTAGGGAGGGTTTGAACTGTATGCTGTTATCTAAGGTTGAAATTTTTAAAGAAGGCTAAGGGATTTGGGCACTTAATTCCTTTAAGATCTTTTGAAAATCCCAGCCTAATTGTTTATTTCTTTGTTAATGAAGCCAACCCCCTGGAAGGAGGTGGCTTTTTACTCTACGCAGTGTGAATTTTGTTTTAGAGCAAGTTGGAAAAGGCATCTCCCCACAGACTCTTCAATGTAAATATTATTATGTCCTTTAACAAATTGGGAAACTGGGGCAAAGAGATATTGAAGTAGTGTGTTCAAGATCACATGGCAAGGGAGATGCAGAGCCTGGTTCAAAACCCAGATACTCCAAAGGAATGTCTTAACAATTTGACTATGCTTTCAAATACCAAGCTGATACCTACCAGATGATGATGTTGTACATGCTTATGGTCTGAGTACATTTAGGGGATTGACCAGAGCTTATAAATAAGGAAGTGGTAATCTCAGAATCAGAAACATACATACAGAAAATATGACTATTGAACACTCAGTCTGCTTAGCTTGGCCTTTACCTACAGTTACTCTTTCTGTGGAACTCAGTTTCAGTCATACTATTTTCTCTGGGTGTTCTTGAGCAGATGACAATCATTTCAACCAACAGTATATCTGGTTGTGTTTCCGTATGGGTTTTGCTGTGTCCACATAATCAAATATTTGCACCTCAAGGCCCCAAATGAAATCAAGATCCCACAGTGCTAGGCACTGTACAAACATATAGCCAGAGTCAGTCTCTTAGCTTAGTCAGTCCCAGCGCTTAGACCCTAAACTGGCAAAACAGACAAAGGGTAGAAGGAGCAATAGAGGCAGAGAGAGGTGAAGTGTCCCCGGTCACACAGGTACTCAATGGCAGAGCTGGGAACAGCCCACTGGTCTCCTGAATCTTAGTCCATTGCCCAATCCTCTGGAGCACAAAGGGAACTACCTTCATATTACTGTCTGGTGGCCTTGCATTTCATTATTTTAAATTCATGTAAAGGGTACAGAGAGCCTTGGGTAGAGCCTTGAGCCTTTTGTGCCTTTGCATAAGTCTAAAGAAATACAATATGGATAAGCTCTCTGAGCTCATACGTCTAAAAATAACTAATATTTCATTATTCTGACATATGATTTTTCAGTCTTCAGAAAAGCCTCATATTTCCTGATTATTGTAAAAAGGAAAAGTTAGTACATAACGCACTTATATTTAAGGAAGAACCATACAGCTACCAACTAATTAACCTGATGTCTCTTCTGGGCAATGTATTTGAACATAGTAAAGGAGTAAAGCACATGAGTATAATGTATATGAACATTTGGAACAGACCTTAGGTCTCATAACCAGCTAATGTAGATTTCTTTGGTCATGCCAAGTAAATCTAATAGCCTTCTTCAGTATAGTCACTGAGGTCTGGACTCTGCAACCTTTATTCACATTGAGTCATACTAAACAATGGAAGTAGCCTCATTGAAGTCAATAGGATTATTCACATGATTCAGTACTGTTCTTGCAGAATCTGACCTTGAGTTAGTAGGGACAAAGAAGGCAATATGTTTGATTTCAGCAAGTTGTCTAATGCTTCATAATTTTTAATATATGATCAAATCAGACTGATATGTAATTGTTCCTTCACCTTACAAGAAACAGGGCTCAGGTAGTTAATTAGCACTAATTGCTTTTGATTTATCACTTGACAGAGAGAACAAGGATGGTGGTTCATGCATTAAGATGCACAGTCAGCCCCATCTTCTGCAGGCCTGATCTAATTCCCACTGAAGTCAATGGAAGTTTTTTCCATTGACTTCAGTGGGGGCTGGATCAGGCCCCATGTGCAGAAGGCTGCTGTAGAATGTTGGAGGGCTGAATAGGAGGGGGTAATGAAAATAGATAAATCCACTGAAATTTTGTTTACATGTCATTTTAATCTCTCTCTGGGTCTCAGACTCTATTGCAATGTTGTGACTCCTGAAATGCAGAAGATGCAAGAGAATGTTTAAACCCAAAACAAAAAATATTGATTTATAATATCATTTTACCCCAAAATGACCTAAATTTGGGGTCTAAATAAACCTGTAAGCACTTTAAAAATATTTGTATGTGTTGTGACAAAGTTCCTCCTCTATCTTGGTGGGTCCTGCACTTATTAGCGGATTTTCTTGCCTCAGAGATTCACCATGTGGGTTGGGGAACAGCCCAGAGACCTTCCCCTCTGGAAGAACCGAGTGTCCAGGTCAATTGGGAGGTTTGGGGGGAACCCAGGCCCACCCTCTACTCCACAGGGCCCTGGGCTGGAACCCGGACTGCAGCTGTCTATAGTGTCTCCTGTAACAGCTGCATGACAGCTACAACTCCCTGGGCTACTTCCCCTGGCCTCCTCCAAACACCTTCCTTGTTCTCACCACAGGACCTTCCTCCTGGTGTCTGATAACGCTTGTGCTCCTCAGTCCTCCAGCAGCACACCCTCTTAGCGCCTTGCACCTCTTGCTCCCAGCTCCTCACACTCACACCACAAACTGAAGTGAGCTCCTTTTAAAACCCAGGTGCCCTGATTAGCCTGCCTTAATTGATTCTAGCAGCTTCTTCTAAATTGGCTCCAGGTGTCCTAATTAGCCTGCCTGCCTTAACTGGTTCTAGCAGGTTCCTGATTACTCTAGTGCAGCCCCTGCTCTGGTCACTCAGGGAACAGAAAACTACTCATCCAGTGACCAGTATATTTGCCCTCTACCAGACTCCTGTACCCCACTGGTCTGGGTCTATCACAGTGTCTATAGTCTTAGAGAGGAGTATCTTTAAAAAATAATTTTAAAAGTTAAATATAATTCTCTTCACTCCATGAATTCATCTCTAAAAATATACAGTTAGTTGTCCAAGAATTTTTAATGTAGCTGATATGTCAGTTTTGCCTATAGAGCAAGTTAGAAATTAAGGGCCCAGGGCTGCTTCTCTTGTAATCAATGGCAAAACTCCCACTGACTTCAAGGGGAGCAGGATCTGCTCCTAAATGCAAATATCACCCAGTTATCCCTGCATTGAGTCCAATAACTTGTGTTTGACTAACCTACATCTTCCAGAAAGGCATCTGGGTCATGATTTGAAGACTTCAAGAGATACAGAATCTACCACTTCCCTTAGTAGTTTGCTCCAATGTTTAATCACGCTCATTGTTAAACATTAGTGCTTTATTTCTGATTTGAATTTGTCTGGCTTCAGCTTTTAGCCATTGGATCTTGTTATGCCTTTCTCTGCAAGACTACAGAGTGTTTTAGTACCCCATATTTTCAACCTATGAAAGTGTTTAAACGCCTCTCAATCTTCTTTGTGATAAGCTAAACAGATTGAGCTCTTTAAGTCTCTCGTGGTAAGTCTCCAGCCCTTAAAACATTTTTGTGGCTCTTTTCTGAACCCTCTCCAGTTTTTCAACATCCTTTTTAAAACATGGGACCAGAACTGTACGCAATATACCAGTATCAGCCTCACCAATACCATATCTTGGGGTAAAATCACCTCCCTACTCCTTCTCACTATTCCCCTGTTTATACATCCAATAATCATATTAGCCCCTTTTTGCCACAGCATCACACTAGGAGCTCATGTTGAGCTGCTTGTCCACTATGACCCCTAGATCCATTTTCAGGCTCACTGCTCTCCAGTATACAGTTCCCCATTCTGTAGAAAAGGCCTACATTTGTTATTCCTAGATGTATAATTTTACATTTGGTCGTATTAAAATGCAGTTTGTTTGAATGGACCCAGCTTATCCTACAATCCAAATTGCTCTGTATGACTGCCCTGTCCTCACCATTATCTATTTCTCTACCAATCCTTTTTATCAGCAGTGATTTTATATTTCCTTCTAGATCATTGATGAAAATGTTGAATAGTGTCAGGCCTAGTACTGATCCCTGCAGAACCTCACTAGAAACCCCCATTCAATGATAATTCCCAACTGACAACAACCTTCTGAGATCTATCAGTTAGCCAGTTCTTAATTCATTTAATGGGTGCTTTCTGATATTGTACAGTATTATTTTTTAATCAGAATGTTGCATGATACTAAGTCAAAAAACTAAGTATATTACATCTATGCTGCTACCTTTATCAGCAGTAACCTTATCAAGGAATGAAATCAAACTTGTTTGATAACATCTATTTTTCATTAAGACATGTTGACTGGCATTAATTATATTCCTATCTTTTAATTCTTTATTAGATTAATCCCATATAAGATTTTCCATTATTTTTCCTGGGATTGATGTTTGGCTAACTGGCCTACAGTTATTCAGGTCACCCCACTTGCCCATTATGAATATTGGCACAACATTAGCATGCTTCCAGTCTTCTGTAATTTCCCTGGTATTCCAAGATTTATTAAAAATTAACATTAGTGGGCCACAGATCTCCTGATCCAGCTCTTTTGGGACTTTTGGATTCAAATTATTTATGTCTGCTGATTTTAAAATGTTTATCCCTAGTAGATGTTGTTCAACATACTTGTTGGTTACTAATGGACTGGAAAGTATTTCATCATCCTCATATGATATGAGTACATCGTCCTGCTTCTTTCCAAATACAAAACAGAAACATGTATTTAATACTTCTGCCTTTTCTGTAGCATTATTAAAAATTTTACCATCTCCATCTAGTAACAGACCTATACTGATGGTAGGATTTCTTTCATTAAAAAAACCCTTATTTTTCTTAGTCCTGCCAGTCATGGATTTTTCCATGATGTCTTTAGCTTCCCTCATCAATTTTCTACACTTCATAACTTCCAATGTATATCAATAGCTATCTATTTCCCATTTTTTCTATTTGTGATATATTGTTGTTTTTTTTATTCTAATTGCTGCCTCCAGTTCACCACTGAATTAGGGTGGGCTTTTATATAAAAAGTTGTCTCTTTCTTGATTGTGGAATCATGACTTTTTGGCCATCTAACAAACTCTTCTTAAAGAACTCCCAATTTTTATTTACATTTTTTCTGTCTAAATTTTTCCTCACAATCAATTTTCCTCAGCTTTGGGAAATTAAATCTTTTGAATCACTAAGTATGTATATTACCAGTTGGGGCTGTCCTCTGGTTGCCAACACTGAATGTAAACAGGTCACAATCACTGGTCCTTAGGCAACCAGCAAGTTCCAGTTCAGTAACTAATTCATTTCTATCCATCATAATTCAGGTACAAAGTAATTACCCCATGTTGTGTGCAATAGCTTTTTGTGTTTCAAAATTCTCTCTCTATTTCTAGAATGTCTGATAATGTTTTGCTACTGGCTGCATGAGTCCTCCAGCATATATCTCCTAAACTGAAGTCCCCCAGAATAACAGAAATTTTCTTTCCATACATTACAGACACATGTTTAAGGAGTGACTCATCCTGTTCTCTAATTTAATTCAATGGTCTGTAACAGACACCCACTTTATTAGTTAGCACATTGAACCATAATCCATTTAAAATTCTGTGGTTCTAAGTTATCAGTAACTCTAAAACAGGAAACAGTATCTTTAAAGTAGGGTACCACCATTCCACCTCTTAACCCATTCTATCCTTAGTACCGGGTTTACAATGGTTGCAGTGCTGCCTTGGTGCCGGGCCCACGCTCAGTAGGGGCCCTACCCCCACTTGGCCTCTTCCCCCGAGACCCTGCCCACCACTCGCTCCTCTCTGCCCCCTCCCCTCCACCTGCTGCTTGCTCCTCTCTGTCCCCTCCCCCTGCCTGCAAGCCAGCCACTGGCTCCTCTCTTCCCCCCTCCCCCGCTTCTCCCCTACCAGCAGTGGGAGGAGCCTCAAGGGGAGAGGCTGAGCAGGGGTGGGGCTTCAGGCAGAGCATGGGCAGGGCCTTGGGGCAGAACATGGGCAAAGTGGGGCCTCGGTCCAGGTGCCAGGGCTCACAAAAGGTTAATCCGGCCTTGTCTATCCTTCCTAAACAGGTGATAACCAGTGATTTTAACACTGCTGATGGGCTATGGAACTTTTTGTCTATAGTTAGAATCTAGTCCAGTTCATTAAGGGCTGAAAGTTTTTCCATCTGTGACATTATCTGGTTAAACTATGACCTTGTAGATCAGAAGTGATTATTCCCACATGTGGAGTATTGTGTCCAGTTTTGGGCCCCCCACTACAAAAACGATGTGGACAAATTGGAGAGAGTCCAGTGGCGGGCAACGAAAATTATCAGGGGGTGGGGCACATGAGTTATGAGGAGAGGCTGAGGGAACTGGGCTTGTTTAGTCTGCAGAAGAGAAGAGTGAGGGAGGATTTGATAGCAGCCTTCAACTACCTGAAGGAGGGTTCCAAAGAGAATGGATCTCGGCTGTTCTCAGTGGTGGCAGATGACAGAACAAGGAGCAATGGTCTCAAGTTGCAGTGGGGGAGGTTTAGGTTGGATATTAGGAAACACTATTTCACTAGGAGAGTAGTGAAGCACTGGAATGGGTTACCTAGGGAGGTGGTGGAATCTCCATCCTTAGAGGTTTTTAAGGCCCAGCTTGACAAAGCCTTGGCTGAGATGATTTAGTTGGTGTTGGTCCTGCTTTGAGTGGGGGATTGGACTAGATGACCTCCTGAGGTCTCTTCCAACCCTAATCTTCTATGATTCTATGATTGTTGCTACCACTGTTATATAATTGCAACAAATCTTGTACAAAATGTGGCATGTAAGATGTCCATGGAAAGGTTATGATTCGCTGAATATGATTTGCTATTTGTATGCATGTATCGTTTTTGTATTTGAAGTTATGAGTATTGGGCTCTATACCTGAATTTCAAATGTTTGCTCCTGAGGTAACACCCACAATTTATTTAGCCTGCACATCTTGAAGGGACTATTCAAATTAAATGGCTCATCAAGGTACACTTAACTCACAATGGACCATGGGAGATGCCTATCTACAGGTAATGGACTTTCCTGATATGACTAAGGGCTAGTCTACACTGGCAACGCGAAAGCGCTGCCACAGCAGCTCTTTAACTTGGCTTGTGTGGTCGCGGCAGAGCACTGGGAGAGAGCCCTCCCAGCGCTCTAAAAACCCACCTCCATGAGAGGCGTAGCTCCCAGCGCTGGTGCACTGTCTCCACTTGCGCTTTACAGCACTGAAACTTGCTGTGCACAGGGGTGTTTTTTCACACCCCTGAGTGAGAAAGTTGCAGGGCTGTAAATTGCCAATGTAGACAAGCCCTAAGTGAAATTTTGCATGGACATGTGACTTGCCCATGTGACTCCAAACTCCATCTTTTACGTGTAAGTTTGCAAAGTGAGAACAATGGGATTCCCTTCAGTTGAGATGAGGTGCTGGAAACATCTCCATTTTGCCTCTTTCCTGCTCAAACCTCTGGACTATGGACTTATACTAATGGGAGCATTCTAACCAATGGACTGAGGACTTTCCAATGATTTGGAAGCAACCAGAGACTTAACAAGCCAGCAGTTTGTTCCATCACTGCTACAAGCCTGAACCAAGAACTTTACAATTATTGTATGTATTTGATTCCTTTACCAATTTTAACTCTCACCTTTCTTTCTTTGTATAAATAAACCTTTAGATTTTAGATACTAAAGCATTGGCAACATCATGATTATTGGATAATATCTGAGTTATATATTGACCTGGGTGTGTAGCTGGTCCTTTGGGATCAGAAGAACCTTTTGTTTGATGAAATTGGTTTTAAATAACCACTCATCATTAAGTTCAGAGTTTTTGGTGGTGATACAAGGATTGGAATGCCTAAGGAAACCGCCGTTCTGATTTCTTGTTAGCCAGTGTGTTGAAACAGAAGTTTACTTGTGTTGCTGGTTTGGTATATCTTATGGGAGAATAACCACCAGTTTTGGGGTGTGTCTGCCCTATTTCTCAGCAGTTTGTCCTGAATTTGGTATTCTCAGTTGTGACCCCCCGAGGCACAGTTACACCATCTAATGGATGTTTGGTGCCCGCTATATGAGAGGAGTTTGGTGGATCTCATTCCAGCTCTGACATCACAAAATGACCACCACACTTTGCATGTACTGTCAGACTCAGCAGTGAGACTTGAAAATTGCATTGTCATGAATTACTCCTATTACCCCTGAAGGAAGTTCCCCATCAGAGGAAGTTTCCCATCAGATCAGGACTGGGTCCCGCTGGCATGGCAGGGTGTATGGGAAGCATGCCTTTCATGAGCACTAAATCATGCTTTTTTTCCCTAAGCTGAAGTTCATAGTTATTTGTAAATAGGCAAACTCTCTCATTAAAGTTTATAAATGTCACACATGGAGCTGCACAAAACTTGGCAGCTATGTGAAGTGATCCATCTGTCTTTAACATATGCTTCTCCAAACACTCTCTTCAACTACTTAGAGAAGCCTCCTTAAATATATTGACATTAGGAAAAAAATCTCCAGAGGAATTCCTGTAATCTCTGCAAATTCATGCCTCTCTCTGAACTGTTGTTGACTTTATAATGATGAGGAAGTGAAGCAGGGGAAGGGAGGAGAGTGATTTCCTACTTTATTCTACTTTTTGTTTGTTTGTTGTCATGTACAAATAGTGGCTGATACTAATGCTTTGTAATTATGGAAATTTAGATGTATATACAAAGTTGCTGTTGTTAGGCCCTTGGTTTCAGTATTTTCTTTAATCAGTGATTCCCTGGTTATTAAACCATATGCTTTCACAGAGAGGAAATCATGCTTTGCATCAGTTGTTGCAGGAAATAACTGTAGCACCCAAAAGTATGCAAGGTTCTTCATAGAACAAATAAAAAAGACACAGGGTCTTATTCTTTGCAGACTTTTATAACACACCTTAACCCAGTGTGGTTCTTTATTCCTCACTAGTTTGTGAGGTTCAGAAGTCTGCTACTGGATCTTGATTCCTAGTTAAGGGCCCTTGTCCTTTAGTGTAAACTATATGGATTCAAGTGTTTAGATTCAGTGGACTTGGGTTCAGTCCTTGCAGGTGACTCCACCAGGGGTATTGACAGCCTTACATCTTATTTAGCCATTTACACCTGTGGGTAAGAAACTATACAATCAGAATTAAAGCACTTTGTATTTGCCTGCACAGGTGTAAATGAGAGTATAAGGCAATGGAGACTCTGGCCCACTGTTCCTGCCATAAAGACTGTACAGTCTAATTTTAGACATGGGCTACTGTGCAGTTAACAAAGAATTGGGAAAGGGGGATGAGGGCTATAGTAATATAGTAACATGATTTCTCAGTCATGGAATATGCTCACTTTGGAGGCAATGTCTTCTGCATGAATGTCACAGACCAGAAGCTGCTTTCACTTGTTTTTTAAACAAAATAATTAGCTTATGATAAATGGCACTTGTTTATATTTTGGCATGTTCAATTAGATTCAGTCCATGGGAAAAACATTGTGCAACGTCAAAAGTACACACATTTTGTAACTAAAAATAAGGATTTCATACATGGGCATTGCAAGATTCCTCACTATGGTTTTCTAGCTACAAATCTACCTTGAAGCAGAACTAAACTGGCTCACCCTCCTTACTCCTACCCCTAACACATACACTATCCAAGAAATTTGCTCTAAACCTAATCAAACTACTAGACTAAGACCATCAAGTAAATGTTTGACCAAGGAGTAAATGAACTCTTCCATTAACTACGTACTGAAAAATCTGTCTTGAAACTGAATTGCAAATGGACTAAAAACTGACAACTGGTCTTATAGGGATATATGGCATGTGTGCTGTGTAAATCAAAAATATATCTGACCCTGTGCTTAAGGAACCTGTTCATAGCGATAAACCAGCCATAAAAGGGGGCCAGCCTCTTTATACAGTGCATTCACTTCATGATTTGCACAAAAAAGGGAACTCAGCATAGAAATAATAATTCTTACTTATTACTTTATATTTTAAGAGTGTTTAAAAATATTAACTATTTATCAAATGCAAAAGTACCCCTCCAATAAAGCAATCGGAACCACTCAAGAAATACCAAAGTTAAGGTTGAATGTGTAATCTGTATGTTGTAATACCCCCTTTAGTTAGGACAAAGAGTCCCAGCATGTGGAGCATCAAACCTGTTTTCTCCTGGGAACTGCTGCTCCTACTCATTGCCATCCCTTCCGCCCTTCCCATGGGTGATGCTATACAGTGGTGCTCCCTACAGTCTCTATGGCAACAGGCAGGGAGCACATTGCTTAGCATGGGGTGAAGAAAGAGCATGAGGGAATGTGCAGCTGGAATGGGCAAGGAGACAATGGGGAGCCCAGAACCGGGGGGTGGGGGGGGGGGAAGGGGAACAGCACCGAAACAGTGAAGAGAGAGCAGAGGGATGCCAACACTGGAAGTGGGGAGACAGAAGAGAGAAGATCACTGGGGGAAGAGGTAATTGGGATTGGAAGGGAGGCAAGGACTGGATGTAGACCAAGAGAACTGAGAGTGAAAGAGCAAGAAAGGAGGAGATGAACAATGGGTGTGCGAGAGAAAAGAAGAGTAAAAATGGAAAGCAAAACCAAAATCAACGAGTTTAAAAAAAAAACCCAGGAGAACAGGGCAAAGAACGGACAGGGAGAAAAGACATGAGTATGCAAACAGCTAGATATGGTAACTTTGCTAGGAAATGTTCCAAAAGGGTGAGCTGGTAATCAAAAATGAGCCATTGGGAACCATTAAGAATACAATAGAATGTATACTGTCCCACAATCTTAGATACACATACAACCTTGTGTATCTGTGGCACAAAGCGTACATGAACCTCTGCTAAGAGAACTACTTAAAGTAAAAACTACTTAAGCAATGTTAGTGCAGTATAGTAATTTAGGGCCAGAGTGAACAAGGTCTCTGGGACAAAGGATTTTGGCTGCACTGTAAACACAGTAGGGTACACAGCCCCTTAATAATGCACAGCTTAAGGATCCTCCAATCCTGTAGAATTTTGGGAATCCACAGAGGCATTTTAACTCTACTCCGCTCCTAAGCCTCCCCCTTCTTCCTGGTAGAATAGCTCAATCAAGGGCTGTGCTGTCATTCCCTCCATATTGCAGCCCAGCCCTCCCAGGGTGTCTTCACGCTATCCTCTTCTCTAAGGATTCTAGAAACTACAGAGGGGAGTTAATGCTGCAAGAAACATCATTAACTCCCACGCAGATTTCAACTGGGAAGTCTGCCAGGTTGCTAGGGGAGCATCATGCACAAAGCATCTGCTCCCTGACTCCATCCCCCTCTGCCCTAGTAAATTCACTTACATCCCATGGAAATCCAAATGTAGTTTGCCATGGGAGAGTATGCTGAACAAGTTTTGCTACCCACCCCCTTAATTAACTTTGGGCCCCTTGTGTTTATCTTCTTATTCTTTTGCTTATTCTGCACAGTAGAGAGAAGCATCTGATCCAAGAAAACTACTGTAAATGCAAAAACCTACAGTATGTTTCTGCAACACTAAAGGTGCACATTTAAATGCACACAGGTCAGACTATGAAAAGATTAAGATTTGCATAATAAAATTAACTTGCATTGACATTGTCATATTACATTTTTATTAGGTTGACTATTAAATATTTACTTTAATATGTAGTGGGCTAAATTCTGCCCTCCGATATGCAGCTGCAACTTCTATTAATTTTTAATAGGGTATGCAAGTACAATTTACATTCATTTTGATGGGAGTTGTGTGAGCATATAGAATGTGTCACTATATGCTATTACTGTTACACTCCTCTGCTCTATTACATATGAGGAAACACAGAGAAAACAACCAGATTGTTAACATTTTATATAAGATATGCAAAATAGTCTCTTATACTTAGATTTAAAATAGTTAACTATTGTTTTAAAATTAAGTGCTTTTATTACATTATTGTTATTATAACAAGGTAGACTTCTTTGACCTTGTGAACAAATTCAGATTAGGTCCTGTAGGTATAGATATGTTTTTAACTGGATTAACTGTTTATCTCCATTTGGGTAGGAGATTTATGAGTACAGATTGGGTGATGTCTCTGAGGCTTTGTGGATTCATTTCTTGTTCCAGTTTGTGGTATGTAGTCTGAATTTCCAAGGACATTTTTTCAGAGGTAACAGTACTATTGCAGAGTACCATCAGTGCCTGAACACTTCTCTTCCTGCTGGTTGGTACCGACTCTTTCCTTGACCACTGGAATTACTTCAAAAAATTCTGAGGGGCCTGATTCTTCTCTCACACTGGTGTAAATTATGAGAGAGTCCTTTGAAATAAATGGAATTATGTCAGCATAAATCAGGAGTGAATGAAAATCAGACCCTGAAAGTCCACTAGAAGGGAGTTGATCACTTGGATGGAGAGTCTCCACAGATTTATGTTTCCTGTCATACAGACCTTATGCCCTTGTACAAACAGTTCAGATACTTCCATGGTGCTTGACATCAGCTGGGTCAGATATTTCATTGCCATTACACTGATTTATACCAATTGAGGATTTTATTCATAGATTCATAGATTCTAGGACTGGAAGGGACCTCGAGAGGTCATCGAGTCCAGTCCCCTGCCCGCATGGCAGGACCAAATACTGTCTAGACCATCCCTGATAGACATTTATCTAACCTACTCTTAAATATCTCCAGAGATGGAGATTCCACAACCTCCCTAGGCAATTTATTCCAGTGTTTAACCACCCTGACAGTTAGGAACTTTTTCCTAATGTCCAACCTAGACCTCCCTTGCTGCAGTTTAAGCCCATTGCTTCTTGTTCTATCCTCAGAGGCTAAGGTGAACAAGTTTTCTCCCTCCTCCTTATGACACCCTTTTAGATACCTGAAAACTGCTATCATGTCCCCTCTCAGTCTTCTCTTTTCCAAACTAAACAAACCCAATTCTTTCAGCCTTCCTTCATAGGTCATGTTCTCAAGACCTTTAACCATTCTTGTTGCTCTTCTCTGGACCCTTTCCAATTTCTCCACATCTTTCTTGAAATGCGGTGCCCAGAACTGGACACAATACTCCAGCTGAGGCCTAACCAGAGCAGAGTAGAGCGGAAGAATGACTTCTCGTGTCTTGCTCACAACACACCTGTTAATACATCCCAGAATCACGTTTGCTTTTTTTGCAACAGCATCACACTGTTGACTCATATTTAGCTTGTGGTCCACTATAACCCCTAGATCCCTTTCTGCCGTACTCCTTCCTAGACAGTCTCTTCCCATTCTGTATGTGTGAAACTGATTTTTTCTTCCTAAGTGGAGCACTTTGCATTTGTCTTTGTTAAACTTCATCCTGTTTAACTCAGACCATTTCTCCAATTTGTCCAGATCATTTTGAATTATGACCCTGTCCTCCAAAGCAGTTGCAATCCCTCCCAGTTTGGTATCATCCGCAAACTTAATAATCGTACTTTCTATACCAATATCTAAGTCGTTAATGAAGATATTGAACAGAGCCGGTCCCAAAACAGACCCCTGCGGAACCCCACTCGTTATGCCTTTCCAGCAGGATTGGGAACCATTAATAACAACTCTCTGAGTACGGTTATCCAGCCAGTTATGCACTTTTTGTCTGGTATCTTAATCTAGTCCTGGTCACCAGAAATAAATCTTACTATGTACAGTTGAAAAGCCTCCTTAAGCCACAAAACTCAGCCACCCATTCATTAAACTTGGGATAGAATAATGTCTTCTCAAATCCATTCACCAATATCTTCTGAAGATTGTTATATGGTGATATTGATAAGCTATCACAGGGGTAGGCAACCTATGGCACGTGTGCCAAAGGCGGCATGCGAGCTGATTTTCAATGGCGCTCACACTGCCTGGGTCCTGGCCACCGGTCTGGGGGGCTCTGCATTTTAATTTAATTTTAAATGAAGCTTCTTAAACATTTTAAAAACCTTATTTACTTCACATACAACAATAGTTTAGTTATATTATAGACTTATAGAAAGAGACATCTAAAAACGTTAAAATGTATTACTGGCACGCGAAACCTTAAATTAGAGTGAATAAATGAAGACTCGGCACGCCTGAGCTATCATTTCCAAGGTCTAATGACTTCCATTATTCAATATTATAAATATAAGTAAGATCAATGCCCAGTGTTGCATTCCTAGTGGGGTGTGCGCAGATACTGCTGACACAGAACCTTAAAATGACCATCAAGGTGTTGTGATCAGTAACTAAGGTACATTTTCAGCTATATAGTTGTGGAATTTTCTTACACCAAAAATTATGGATGGAGACTCTTTTTCTTTGTACATGATTCTTCTAGTTCTAGAGTCAAAGCCAATCAGTCTCTCCTTATCTTCCTCATAAGCGATACCACAGTGCCGTCTCCATATGCATTGCAAGCTAAATTAAGACTGTGTGTCTTAATGCACAAATACATTTCTACTGAATAGCTGCTATTTTCACTTATTAAAAGAAGTACCATTTGATCATCCCCAAAATTTGTAAACTCTTTAGCAAATCATGTAAAATTGATTTTAAATGTATGCTTTCCCCATGTCATTTTTTACTTCTGTCCTTTTGTCTTCCTTTTAGTTTATTTTATGTGGGATCACTGTAGGAATATTTTATACATTATGCTTTTTGCAAAAACATTTGGTTTTGCTGTGTCATACATTTGCCCTATGTGTTGACCATCTCTACTGCTTAATCATATTTCAAAAGTGAATTGGGAAGTAAAATATTTAGTCCTAAGCTCACAATTTGCAAATCATTACTTTAAAGACTGAATACAGTCAGAAACTTTTTCTTCTAGTTTCAACAGGGAAATAAGTAAGTCTCCCACTAACAATTTAAGCTAAGCTGTTTATTAATGCCTGGTTGAGTTCCCATTTAATTTGTTTCATTATGTGGTGCTGCTAAATTTAAGTAACCCAAAACCTTAGGTCCTGTTGCTCATAGGCACATACTTGTTTTTATTCAGCCACATCACTAACAATCACACAGTGCTCTAGCATCAACAGGTAGAAATCAGCAAGTCTTTGTTTGCTCTGTCATGGGGTTGGGGTGCATTCCAGACCAGTAAGAGCTTGTGTCACCTACTCTGTAACCCTGAGTAGCTCACACTGCAGAGACCTACAGTAGCAAAGCATTGTGAGGCACCCAGGTTTGCTACTGTAGCTCTCTGCCTGGGATGCTTACAGTCCTCAACAAACATGCAGGTCACACCCTGAGAGTCTGTGTGCTATGCAGTCAGCCTTGGTTCAGCAACTCTGATTCCAGCAAGCTGTCTATTGATGGATGCCAAAGACAGCTTCTGTCTTTGCTTATATCTTAATTGTGAATATCAGGGTTGGAAGGGACCTCAGGAGATCATCTAGTCCAACCCCCTGCTCAAAGCAGGACCAATCCCCAGACAGATTTTTATCCCAGTTCCCTAAATGGCCCCCTCAAGGATTGAACTCACAACCCTGGGTTTAGCAGACCAATGCTCAAACCACTGAGCTATCCCTCCCCCCCCACATCTTCTAAAGTTCAATGACTTTGTTCCAAGAGGCAAGATGACCTTATGCTTTTTTCCCCTTCCTATGGGTTTCCCATCCCCCTGTATATAAATAGGGCTTCCGTTGTTTTGATTCCACCATACTTAATTTACCTAGGAGACAGGTAAATAGCTGCCTGCTCTCCTGTCTGAGCGAGAACTTGTTTCTCCCTGTTTGGTGACAGACTTGAAAACACATCAAGTATCCACAAAAAGAACAAGAGTACTTGTGGCACCTTAGAGACTAACAAATTTATTAGAGCATAAACTTTCGTGGGCTACAACCCACTTCTTGTAGCCCACGAAAGCTTATGCTCTAATAAATTTGTTAGTCTCTAAGGTGTCACAAGTACTCCTGTTCTTTTTGCGGATACAGACTAACACGGCTGCTACTCTGAAACCTATCAAGTATCCATATTTCCTTATATAATATTAATACATAAATTTCACAATATTAATCACCAGTGTGACATTAGCTTTCAGAAAAGACCTCACTCTAAACACTTTTATAATACAGCAATATACAGAATCAGTTGAGTCTATTGCTTATCATTTGAGGTTCAGCACCCCTGTCTTTACAGATCAGTAAACCTTTGAAATGTAGTCTCTGAAAAGTAAAAACCAGATCAAGCTTCTCTCTTCTGCTGGGTGTAGATGCCAGGCTGTCTCATTCTCTACTTGTTAGCTTTGCTTACCTAATATGTAAAAATGGACCTTGATTGTCTTTGCCTGATGAGCTGGTCAGAGAAGCAAACACATTCCTTTGTCTAGGAAAGACCTGTTCACTAACTTCCTGACATGCCTGGTTTAAATACACTTTAATAATTTTTCAGCATATATTCATAACTCTTAATACACACCATGTACATATATCCCACAATAATATTAATGAACAGTGAATTATTAGTTTTCAAATGATACCTCACAACGAATATTGTGTACAAATTATTACAACAGTGTATAGGGTGTGAATATGAGGTGCTCAGGGTCACATCCACATCATTGCCAACTTTTGTATCACATTGTACAGTCAGAATTTTGTGTATAAGAAAACATTAAGCTTAAGGTTTTATATTAACAATGAACCATACTTTATTTTTCATTCCTGAAACACACAATGGTACATCTACACTGCAAAAACAACAACAAAAACCACAGGAACTAGTCCCAGAGCCTGTGTCAAATGACATGGGCTTGTGCTGTGGGGTAAAACTAACAGTGCAGACATTTGGGTTTGGGGTGGAGCCTGGTTCAGAGACCCAATGAGGGAGGGGTCTACAAGTACAGGCTCCCTCTGGAATGTTTACCCTGCTATTTTTAGCCACATAGTGTCAACCTGAGTCAGCTGACACAGGCTTTGAAACAGGCTCTGTGGGGTTGTTTTTTCTTCTTCTTTTTGCTGTGTAGACATACCCAGTTTCTGCACACTATTCTGGGTAGTATGCATGTATTTCCTGTACTAAGTAGTACTACAAGAGTTACCACCAGGGGGACATTCAAACACGTAGTACATAACACAAAGAAAAGGTGGAGAAAAAACAAATTGCAACACCTGCAGTGTCACTGAGTTGTGCAATTGTGTTTTTTCTCCACTGAGAAGTTCTTTAAAGGACTCTACTTATTTATATGGCAGTAGTAGTATCTAGGGCCTGGTCTACACTACGACTTTAATTCGGATTTAGCTGCGTTAATCCGAATTAATCCTTAACCCGTCCACACAACGGAGCCAGTTACTTCGAATTAAAGGGCACTTAAAATCGATTTCTGTACTCCACCCCGACGAGCGGAGTAGCACCAAAATCGATTTTGTAAATTCGAATTAGGGGTAGTGTGGCCGCACACCACCGAATTAATGTGGTTAAAATTAATGGGGTAGTGTGGCCGCACACCACCGAATTAATGTGCTTAGTGTGGCCGCGCACAATCGAATTTATACAATCTGTTTCCCAAATTCGAATTATCTAAATTCGAATTAATCTCGTAGTGTAGACGTACCCTAGGAGTGCGCAATAGACAGGTCCCCACTATTCTATCCACTTTACAAACCCATCAAAGCTTGCTTCTGCAGTAAAGCACTTAAAATCTAAAACAAAACAACAGGTGGATATAGCAGCTAGAAGGAGCACTAAGAAACAGTGAGACATTATGGGTCAGCACAACAGGCAATGGTTTCAGCATACCAGCTGCTTATCTGTTGTCAAGATTGTTCTAGGTATGATAGTAAAGAAGTTTTAAGGGGGAATTTGAAGGAAGAAAATGAGATGTCTTTGTAGATGTTTAAAGAGATGCTCCCTTCATGCACGAGGAAACTCAGAATTTGTGTTTTCCAGAAAATCAGCTCATAACAATATTAGTTTAGTATAGTTAAAGCACTACTTCTTGGTTATAACCTACCCATATTACTGTTAAATCCGAAGGTTGGCAACCTTCGGTATCCAGTGGCACAATGAGGAGTTATTTCTATTGTATCTGCAACTGACGGACAACGGGCTTTAACAGTCAAAAGATGTGCTCAGATAGAAAGAAAATTAACAGAAATATATATATATATATCATTACATAAAAGTATCAAGGAGGAGTGAGACACCAGGATAAGGGTCAGCAATTATGAAGGTAGTCACTTTGTTTCTCCCACAGTATGAGCTGATTTTTCTAGTAAGTTTTTATTGCAATATTCTCTGGCATTCTTTGTCAAAAATGGTTCCTAAGTCAGCAGCTATGTAGCCATCAAGATTCTGCATTAATCTTTTCCAAACCAATTTCTGCTTTTGTGCTATTCTAAAAGATGTAGGCATTATTTTGTAACATTTTAAATTTATATTTACCCGCAATTTATTTCACCGAACATCTTGCCATCTGGCTGGTATTTTAAGAGCTCATTTTTCATTTGGAAACAGACGAGAACACAAGTTTGGTAATGAAATAAATTGTCCTGGTTGTTCAGTGGACATATTATTCTTACAAAAATTGAAACCCTAGCATAGGTGCTGGAATAGGGGGCTGGCTTGAAGTGGTTTTCATCATATACAGGGTTTATAGTTTGGCCCAATGGCTCTCAGCACCCCCACTATACAAATTGTTCCAGCGACCCAATTGAAGCAATTGAAAGTGATGTTCTCAGCAGTGATGTGATTCCAGGCCCCTTCCTCTGCGGTGGCGGAGAGATGGGTGATAGGGCAGGTGTTATAGTGAGAAAAATATATCCACATGGGCATTGCTCGTGTTCCTCTTACCTATCAGGCAGGTGGTTTGTGGGCGCTGACCCAGGTTTGGCCTTGTCGCCATCACACAGGCGCACGGCCAAGGGGCACTTTGCTAATGATCAGCCTCCCCTGCTAGTTCTGTTACTGCCCCGCATGTTTCCTTCGCCCTCCCCCCGCTACAGTCAGGCCCGGCCGGAGAAAGCTGGGCCGCCGCACCCCCTTCAGCCCACGTACACCGCTGTTACAGGAGCGGGAGGGGCAGCTGGGGGCCCCGCTACACCTGCCCCCGCAGGAGGTGGCACACGACGCTCATCCTCCTTCACCAGCCGGGCCCGCGGGGAGTGGCATCACCTCGGCCCGGCGCTGCGGGTATGGGCGCGAGGCGGCCCCGCTCCCCTGCGGGACCCACACCCAGGCCGCGCGGCGACCGTTACCCCGCTGCACCTCCCCAGCTGCCCTGAACTAGGGCAGCCAGCCCAGCTCGCTGCCGCGCTGCGGGACGGCTCCGTGAGGCGGGCGGGCGCTAAGCTCGCGCACCCAAGCGTGGCTGGGCGGGTTCCCGAGAAAACGGCTCCTTCTTTTGGCGCCCGCTTCGGGATGACGTCACCGCCTCGCGGCCGCGCGAGCCTCACAGTCGCCGCGGCGCGCGAGCGCCACCCCTCGTCTCGCACAGCGCGGCCCGTGAGGGAGGGGGGACCCGCCCGCGAGAATGAGCAAGTCCCCCTGCCCCCACTCGGCAGGCGCGCCCTGCCCGCACCGCGCATGCACGTACCCCGGCGCGTGCGCGCACTGGATGCTCGTGCAGGAGGCGGCGGTGACGGCCGGAGAGACGCGCGCAGACCCCCCCCCCAAAGCCCCCGTCCCACCAGCAGCAGCGTCCCCGCGAACTGCGGCACTGAGCGCGGCGGCGGCGGCAGCAGGTAAGCGCGGCTCCCCCGCATACACACGGGGGGCCGCTGCGCGCGCTCTCGTCACTGAGGCTGCTGCCCGTCAGCCTGGCCGTCTCGCGCCGGAGACATGGAGGCGCCACAGACGCGCCCGCCGCCGCCAGCCGCAGCAGCCGCCGCGCGCCGCTGCTTCCCCCACCTCCTTCCTTCCCGACGCGCGCGAGGAGACGCCGCCGCCGCGCGCCAGCCCCGCGCCCACTGCAACAAAGGGGAGCGGGGCCGCCGCCTGCGCGCCCCGGCCCGGCCCCGCGGGGCCGCCGCCGCTCTGCAGGCGGGAGGGGGCGGGCAATGCGCGGGCACCGCGCGGGGGATCCCGCCTCCGCCTGTCCCCGGCGCAGCCCCGAGAGGCGGCGCGGACGGGCCCGGGCTGGCGCTGCGAGGCTCGCTCTGGAGAAGAAGCCGGGCTCCGGCCCCTAACAACCCGCAGCAAGGAGCAGAGCCCAGCCGTGCCCGCCTGGCGCCGCGCACCGCCATGGCCCGCGCACCTGGACTCTGCCGCGGCCCCGGGGACGCTCGCACAGCTGGCTCCGGGCGCACGCACTGGGCTGGGGACACCCAGGCCCGTGGGCGCACGCCGGGCTCGGCCCCTTACTCGCGTGTTCGCCGCAGTTAGGTGCGCGCCGCTGCCTAAACCCAGGTGATTTGGGGAGCGAGAAACACCACGTGGCTTCATGCAGCTTTGTTGTTGTTTTACGTTAGGCCCAGTGACCGGGATGCCTTAGCGCTGGGTGCTGTGTGTTCACCACAAAACAAAACAAAAACAAAAACACACCCCTGCCTCTGTGGGGTGGGGAGGACAGCTGTTTAAAAAGGGCAAAACAAAACATTATTTTACTTGCCTGTTTAAAAAAAAGTGACCCTCATTTAAGTGGAATTTTACACAGTTGCCTCATACTGCACACCAGCTCCATAGTAGGCACCACAGTGCATGCTGCAAGATTACAAGCATTGAAAGAAGCTAGCAAATTTTCTATTTTCGGTTTGTATACACCTGTGCATTTATATAGAATATTAATAGTTTCCAAGGCCAAAAGGGACCATTGTGATCATCTAGTTTGATATCCGGTATAACACAGGCTAGAGAACTTCCCCAAAAACAATTCTTAGAGCAGATGTTTTAGAAAAACATCCAATTTTGATTTGAAAATTGCTGGTGATGCGTCCCTCATGACCGTCACTGTTGAAAATATATGCCTTATTTCCTGTCTGAATTTCTCTAGCTTCAACTTCCAACCACTGGCTCAGGTTATACCTTTCTCTGCTAGATTGAAGAGCCCCCTCAATATTTGTTCCCTGGGTAGGTACTTAGAGATTTGATAATGTGTTATGTATATACTATTTCAGTTTTCCCATAACAATCTGTTAGGTTGAAAAGATGCTTATCAATGGGATAACAGAAAAACTCTTAAATTTTAAATCAGTGTTTTGGTTATACAAAAAATGACAAGACATGCTATTGACCATTAACAGGGACTCTTTACTATTTGTAAAAAAGTTAGTTCCTAGTCCCATAGTTTTTAAAGTTGTTCTTGTTTTCTTTTGTACATTGAAATTGTTCTGTACGCCTCTCATACCTGATTATTTTAGAACGTCATTACTTGGGGGGGAGGATCCTGATCCATAAAAGGACTTAGGCGCCTAAGGCCAACATTGATGTGCCACTGAGAGCCTCAGAAATGCCACTCAGCTGCCACCTAACTCTCCGTAGGTGCCTAAGTTCCCTAGGCATCTAAATTTCTATTGTTAAAGTCCCCTGGGTGCCTAAGTTTCTGCCAATGAACATGTCTCAGTCTAGGCCAGAGGTGGGCAAACTACGGCCCGTGGGCCACATACAGCCCGCGGGACCCTCCTGCCCGGCCCCTGAGCTCCTGGCCTGGGAGGCTAGCCCCCATCCCCTCCCCTGCTGTTCCCCCTCCCCCGCAGCCTCAGCTCACTGCGCCGCCAGCGCAATGCTCTGGATGGCCGGGCAGCACAGAGGGCGGAGAACGGGGTGGGGGGGGGTAGTGTTGAATGGGTGCAGGAGTCCGGGGGGCAGTCAGGAAGGAGGGGGGGTTGGATGGGGTGGCGGGGGGCAGTCAGGGGTGGGTGTTTTGGGGGCAGTCAGGAGACAGGGAGCAGGGGGGTGAATGGGGCAGGAGTCCCGGGGGGGGCCATCATGGAACGGGGGGTTGGATGAGGCAGGAGTCCCAGGGTTCCCATCAGGGGACGAGAAGCAGGGGGGGTCAGATAGGGGTCGGAGACCGGGCCACACCTGGCTCTTTGGGGAGGCACAGCCTTCCCTAACCAGACCTCCATACAATTTTGGAAACCCGATGTGGCCCTCAGGCCAAAAAGTTTGCCAGCCCGGTCTAGGCGCTCAGGAGACCATCTCATGCCTAAGCCCCAGCAGGATCCTCAGACTAGGTGTTCCCTTGCTTATATTGCCTGCAGTTCCCAATCCAGTAGGAGTAGATGTTGTCAAAGCATGCCTAACCCCACACAAAACAGCTAGGAGGTGGAGGTGGAGACACTGTCCCCATTATAATTTTAGTCCTGAGGTTTGGCACCTAACTCTTCCCATGAAACCTCAGGCAAACAGTATGTTTGTTTAAATATGGTTAAATGTAAATGTATACATTTAGAAACAAAGAATGTAGGTCATACTTTCAGAATGAGGGACTTTATCCTGGGAAACAGTGACTCTGAAAAAGATTTGGGGATCATGGTGGATAAGGAGATGAACATGAGCTTCCAGTTTGATGCTGTGGCCAAAAGGAGGGCTATTGCAATCCTTGGATGCATAAACGGGAACCCGAAGTAGGAATAGATAGGTTATTTTACCTCTGTATTTGACACTGGTGCAACTGCTGCTGGTGTCTACAATTCAAGAAGGATGTTGATAAATTGGAAAGGTTTCAGAGAAGAGCCACGAGAATTATTAAAGGATTAGAAAACGTGCTTTCTAGTGATAGGAGCTTAATCTATTAAATTTAACAAAGAGAAGGTTAAGGGATAACTTGATTACAGTCTGTAAGTAGGGGTGCTGGAACCAGAGGTGCTGGGGGGTGTGTGCCAGCACTCCCTGGCTTGAAGTGGTTTCCATCAAATACAGGGTTTAAAGTTTTGTTCAGTGGCTTTCAGCACCCCCACTATAAAAATGGTTCCAACGCTACTGTATGTAAGAATCTACATTGGGGACAAATATATAATAAATCTATTCAATCTAGCAGAAAAAGGTACAACATAATCCAATGTCTGGAAGTTGAAGCTAGACAAATTAAGACTGGAAATAAGTTGTAAATTTTTGACAGTGAGGGTAATTAACCATAAGAACAATGTACCAAGGGTTGTGGTGGATTCTCCATCACTGGTAATTTTTAAATCCTAAAAGATACACTCTAGGAATTATTTTGGGGACATTATATGGCCTGTGTTATACTTGAGGTCAGACTAGATGATCACAATGATTCCTTCTGGCTTTGGAATCTATGAATTTTATGGGGAGCCTAGGCCCCTAACTTGGGGCTGTGGATTCCATTGTGCCTTTAGCGCACAATTCTGCAGCTGTGGTGTATTTTTATAGCTATTTCCTAACCACCCATGCAATTCATAGATCAAATACTGTTTGCTATAAAATTAGTCAAAACTTAATTTAATTTAAATTTTACTTTAACAAAACAAGTTGTATAGTTTTTAACTGCTTGAAAATGTGAGAATAGACTCTTAATTTCCTGAATAACTTTTAATATTGCTGAACATGTTATTTAATTATGTTACTTAATTTGAGAAACAGATTAAGATAGTGTATAATTCTCTGTTCTTACCTTCTCCAATGTTCTTTCTTTCAGGTTCAGAGTGCCCATAATAAGGATTAGTCTTCTGTCAAAAGTTTAGTGATTGATTATTAAGAAAATTTCCTGCATTGTTCATGGTATGGCTTAACCTTTTATATTTTATATTTAGTTTGGGTTACAATGGTAAATGGTTATTTTATGTACGTTTCTAGAGCTTATATGTTTTAAATGTGTAAATACTTACTGACATTTCTTTTTGTTATAAGAAATATGCAAATTTAAATATGCCAGTTAGAATTACAAAAGCAGATTTAATGTAAATATGTGAGTAAATTTATATTTCTTTACAAATAAAATTGGTCATTGAAAAAAAATAGCATTTTTTTTCTTCAAAGTATGTACATGGTACTAGGTGAAAAAGAGACTTAACATTAATATTTTTTACAGTCTGGAGGACATGTTCTGATCAAATTAAGCTAATGTTTTCATTTGATAATTCTTATTTTTTATTTTGTAGATGACACTTAGAATCATATCTTATGAGTTAGTGTTTTAGTAAAAAGTCAAGACTTTTTTTTCTCTCTCTCTCTCTCCAGGAGTTTTTCATCAGTATGTCTGAAAGCATTAAATATAATGATGATGATCACAAAACTGTGTTTCTGAAAACATTAAATGAACAACGTCTGGAAGGAGAATTTTGTGACATAGCTATTGTGGTAGAAGATGTGAAATTCAGAGCGCACCGGTGTGTGCTTGCTGCATGCAGTACCTACTTCAAAAAGCTTTTCAAGAAACTGGAGGTTGATAGCTCATCAGTGATAGAGATAGATTTCCTTCGTTCTGATATATTTGAAGAGGTTCTAAATTATATGTATACTGCAAAGATTTCAGTTAAGAAGGAAGATGTAAATTTGATGATGTCATCAGGTCAGATTCTTGGTATTAGGTTTTTGGATAAACTTTGTTCTCAGAAACGTGATGTATCTAGTCCCGAAGAAAACGCCCAATCCAAGAGTAAGTATTGTTTGAAAATAAATCGTTCTATTGGAGAATCTAATGATAACCAAGATGATGAGGTTGAGGAAATTGGAGATCATGATGATAGCCCATCAGATGTAACAGTAGAAGGAACTCCTCCAAGTCAGGAAGATGGGAAATCCCCTACTAATACACTAAGAGTTCAAGAAGCAATTCTGAAAGAGTTGGGGAGTGAAGAGGTTCGAAAAGTAAACTGCTATGGTCAAGAAGTGGAGCCCATGGAAACAACTGAATCAAAAGACTTAGGATCTCAAACCCCTCAAGCTCTAACATTTAATGATGGCATAAGTGAAGTGAAAGATGAACAGACGCCAGGATGGACAACAGCAGCTGCTGACATGAAGTTTGAGTATTTGCTTTATGGTCACAGGGAACAGATTGCATGTCAAGCATGCGGTAAGACATTTACTGATGAAGCACGATTGAGAAAACATGAAAAGCTCCATACTGCTGATAGACCATTTGTTTGTGAAATGTGCACTAAAGGGTTTACCACACAGGCTCACTTGAAAGAGCACCTGAAAATCCATACAGGTTACAAGCCTTATAGCTGTGAGGTGTGCGGAAAGTCTTTTATTCGAGCTCCAGATCTGAAAAAGCATGAAAGAGTCCATAGTAATGAAAGGCCATTTGCATGCCATATGTGTGATAAAGCTTTCAAGCACAAGTCCCATCTAAAAGATCATGAAAGAAGACACCGAGGGGAAAAACCTTTTGTCTGCAGCTCTTGCACTAAAGCATTTGCTAAAGCATCTGATCTAAAAAGGCACGAGAACAATATGCACAGTGAAAGGAAACAAATTACTACAGCCAACGCCATCCAGAGTGAAACAGAACAGTTACAGGCGGCAGCCATGGCAGCTGAAGCAGAGCAGCAACTTGAAACTATAGCTTGTAGTTAAAGACAAAAGCAGAAAACTTTATCCAAAAAGTAACTTAAGAAATTAAATTGAACAAAAATTTAAATGTTGAAACATGTTTAGACTGATCATTATCTTTTCAGGATAAAATATTTTTAGAGGGATTGAACACTGCATAGGAGCATATAGCAGTGCTTGATTAGGTATTTTAAAATACTTCAAAGATATGTATTCTTAGAATATAAAAATAATTTTGTTATTAGCACTAACATGTTTTAATTTCAGAAAATGAGGAAATCTCTATTTGATGTTTTAGTACAACCTCTGCATACTTGTCCTTTGTACACATTAGTAAAACTAATGAGGTAAATTATGTCTAACAAAACTGAAATTTGTAGAAAAAGTTATAAGTATGGGAACAAAATATTTTTTTTTTTTTAAAAGAATTTTTGGGTGTAGTTATGCAAGAAGCATATAGTACACCTGGAACCCATGAAAATTCATCTGTTGAAATCCTGACATTTTTATTTCCTCCTTTTTCCTCATTCACTGTACTTATTAGCTATTAGTGCAGCAGGTTGGCAATTTTGGGTAGTTGGTCAAGCGGAGTTATCCTGCTTCTTTGTCCACCCCCTTAAATTCCTCTCTTTAATCTGGCTGATGCATACAATACTTGCTCTTCTAAAGGTTAGACTTTTCACATTCATAATAGCCTAGATGTGTCCCCTGGATCAACAAATGGAGAGAACACAGCACTCATCTACCCTTTCTGTGTAGAAAGGAGTAGGGCTCAGTTGCCTCCATGTACTCTTCAGAGGCTTTTTCATGCAGTATGCGAGAGATGGACTGGAGGTGGGAGGGAGGGCAAGTGGGCAGAATTTGTAGAGAGATATATTGTTCCAAATCTGGCCCCATGAAAATTAATCAAAGATAATGCAATCTGAGGCTGTATTGTCTTTGTCATGTAGCTTCCCCTCACTCTCCCTAGGACAGCTGAGGCAAAGGGATGCAAGGCACAGACTCCGTGGGTGCTTTGTTTGTTTGGGGATTTTTTTGGGAGGGGTTGGGAAGGGATTGTTAATTGTTCCTTAATTTACCACAATCTCAACAAAACTTCTAAAATACTACAGACTGAGCTGTCTCCTATATATGGAAATAGGGAGTCACAACTTCACAATATTAATTGTTAAAATGATCCTAAGGAACATGAATACTTCTTTATTTTAAGTGTAAATAATATAATTATTATCAATGTTATATTTCAACTATAAATGGGCAAAAATGCACTCTTTTGCACATCAGGTTGGAATAAATTGGTCACTTAAGAGACCCATGACATATAAAAGTTGTCAGACAGGTATTTATAAATTATTGTGTGGTAAATCACCTCTTGCATTTCTAAATAGAAATTGAAAATAACATTTTTGTAACTGATCATTTTTGTTACAACTTCATTGTGTATCTTTCATGTAATCAACAGTTTTAGCAATTATATTAAAATACCAACAATAGTTTGAAAATTGTTCTGTAAATAAAACATGAATTGAATATTTTAGAATATGTAAATTTTGGACTTTGTCCTATATATTTTTTTAAACGTTTCTTCATTTTACATTTAGCGGTTTTAGTTTGTAAACCAACTATCCATTTTATATTTGTGCAATGTCAAATAGTAAGTACTCATTTCTTTTTATAGCTTCCCACAAAGGAAGACACTAAATTAATAGTGTAAAAGTATTTTGCGGTTTGTTATATGTAAGCATAGATAAAGATGGTAGATTCAGAATTTGAGCTGCACCTTTCTTCCCTGGTGCTTGCAAAGTTTTAATCTTGTTTGTTTTTTAAAACACAGTTCACCACTTGTAAAACACCATAAAATAATTAGCTAATGTGTACACCATTAAGGAATGAGGAACAGATTTGTTTCAGGTTTTCAAGAATTTAATAGCTATAGTGAGATAAAAATGTTTTAAACTTTATTTTCAGTCTTTTTTAAAAATAGCTGCAATATTTTCCCCTGTATAGTCTTTGTTTTGGTATAATTTCAAAATATGATCAGGCATTGCAGTGGAAAAAACAACAGTATACATACTGTAATAATTACAATTTACATAGGACAAAACCTTTTTGTTCCCAATGATTTGTACATTTGCATAAATAAATAATTCGGGGCTCAATCCTGCAGTCCCTCAGTCACAGCAGTACATCCATTGAAAGCAATGGGACTACAGCTAGGACCTTTCTGCTAAATTTTAGTTACCTACACTCCACAATTTCTAGAATCACTGTATATTCCAGAGAATAGTAGTGATGAGGTTCTTCAAGAAAGCTAGTATTTAGAGACAGATTTTGTCTTAAGAGCTTTGCTGAATCGGGACCTCAGCGCACTACACTTTTCTTTATACAAGTAATTTACTCATGCTTGATTTCCTTTAGGATGTTGAGAGATAAAAGTGCAATCTCTTACCAAAACGAAAAACCCGTGCATGTTTTTCAAACTTGATAATTTGGCAAAATAAAAGCAGTTTACACTAGAACAGTGAGACAAGGTGGGTGTTGGTGAGAGAGTCAATCTTTTATTGATCCAGTAAAAGATATTACCTTACCCATCTTGTCTCTGTAATATCCTGGGACCAACACGGCTACAACAACACTACGTACTAGAACACTGAGGTATTTATCTTCCCTGAGGACTATTTTCTCTGCCAAATTTCAGCTTTCTGTCCCCAACAGAATCTATTCTATACCTGTTCAAATACATAGGGGGGTTGTTCTTTTTATTGGAAATTGTATACTTTCTCCTCTCCTTTCTAAAAAAGACCTGAACAACTTTTGCTCACTTTCCAAAATATTTCAATCTCAGACATTGACTAGGCTTGGAAAATTTCTGCCCAAAAGTGAAAATCCTAGAAGGAGTCTTAGAATGGAAATTTATAGGTGATGTTAGCTATAAGCTGAAGTTAATATTCCAAATAAATTAAAAGTTTGTATACTTACTCATTTCCAAAGACAGCTGGCACTGTGTCAGTTTCACAGAGTGAAATCCTGTTTCCACTGAAGTAAAAGAGGCTTTTTCCATTGACTTCAATGGGGGCCAGGATTTCAGTCAATACATGCAACAAGTTACCCAGAAAAACAGTATAATGTATAAAAAATAGGACTGTCAAGCGATTAAAAAAATTAATTGCGATTAATCATGCGATTACAAAAATTAATCGTGATTAATCGTACGATTAATTGCGCTGTTAATAATAGAATACCATTTATTTAAATATTTTGGATGTTGTCTACATTTTCAAATATATTGATTACAATTACAACACAGAATACAAAATGTACAGTGCTCACTTTATATTTATTTTTGATTACAAATATTTGCCCTGTAAAAAACAAAAGAAATAGTATTGTTCAATTCCCCCATTATAAGTACTATAGTGCAATCTCTTTATCATGAAAGTTGAAAAAAATCTGCATTCAAAAATAAAACAATGTAAAACTTTAGAGCCTACAAGTCCACTCAGTCCGACTTCTCATTCAGCCAATCACTCAGACAAACAAGTTTGTTTATCTTTGCAGAAGATAATGCCGCCCGCTTCTTGTTTACATTGTCACCTGAAAGTGAGAACAAGCATTCGCATGGCACTGTTGTAGTAGGTGTTGCAAGATATTAACGTGCCAGATGCACTGAAGATTCATAAGTTCCTTCATGCTTCAACCACCATTTCAGAAGACTTGCGTCCATAATGCTCGATAATGATTCAAAAAGTGCGGACTAACACATGTTCATTTTCATCATCTGAGTCATATGCCACCAGCAAAAAAATGATTTTCTTTTTTGGTGGTTCAGGTTCTGTAGTTTCCGCATTGGAGTATTGCTCTTTTAAGACATCTGAAAGCATGCTCCACACCTCGTCCCTCTCAGATTTTGTAAGGCACTTCAGATTCTTAAACCTTGGGTTGAGTGCTGTATCTATCCTTAGAAATCTCACATTGATACCTTCTTTGTGTTTTGTCAAATCTTCAGTGAAAGTTTTCTTAAAATGAACAACATGTGCTGGGTCATCATCAGAGACTGCTATAACATGAAATATATGGCAGAATGTGGGTAAAACAGAGCAAGAGACATACAATTCTCCCCCAAGGAGTTCAGTCAGAAATTTAATAAATGCTTTTTTTTTAACGAGCGTCATCAGCATGGAATCATGTCCTCTGGAATGGTGGCTGAAGCATGAAGGGGCACACGAATGTTTAGCATATCTGGCACATAAATACCTTGCAGTGCCAGCTACAAAAGTGCCATGCGAACGGCTGTTCTCGCTTTCAATTGACATTGTAAATAAGAAGCATGCAGCATTATCTCCCTTAAATGTAAACAAACTTGTTTGTCTGAGCAGTTCGCTAAACAAGAAGTAGGACTGAGTGGACTTGTAGGCTCTGAAGTTTTACACTGTTTGGAGTGAAGTTATGTAACAAAAAAAATCTACATTTGTAAGTTGCACTTTCATGATAAAGAGATTGCTCTACAGTATTTCTATGAGGTGAATTGAAAAATACTATATCATTTTACAGTGCAAATATTTGTAATAAAAAATAGTATAAAGTGAGCACTGTACACTTTGTATTCTGTGGTGTAATTGAAGTCAATATATTTGAAAATGTAGAAAAACATCCACAAATATTTAATACATTTTAATTGGGATTCTATTGTTTGACAGTGCGATTAAAATTGCGATTAATTTTTTTGAGTTAATCACGTAAGTTAACTGCGATTAATAGACAGCCCTAATAAAATATATGAAATCACAAAGTGATATTGTAGATACAAGAATATTGTGCATGATACAGAAAAACAACTTGTTTAACTAAAATATTTATTTCCTTGGTCCCAGAATACAAAAAAAAAAAAAAAAAAAAAGTAAAAATAGTCTCACTAAAGGGATCTGATCCTGTAAACAGTTACACTTCTTCTTTGAGTGCTGTCCCTTTGGGTGCTCCACTTTAGATGTTCGTGCACCTCTGCGCTCATACTCAGAGACTTTTGGTAGCAGTGCCCGGTTGGGTCGCACATGTGTGGTCCCTGCTGCTTCAGGCAGTTAACTGATGCTGTGCGACCATCCCCCACTCAGTACCTTCTCTACTGCCCTTGGCTATGAGTTGGAGCAATCAACAGTGCCTCGCTACTTAGTAGTTAGTTATTTAGTTTCATTGTTAGCACCTGGTTAAATTGTTCCCTTTTTCTTTTATCCCCGTCACCTAGTTAAAAAAAACAACCTTTTCCCTTTTACTTTCCTTTTGAACTACTGTCTGAGGAGAAGTTTCAGTTGAACCTCTGCATACACAGCCGCTTTGAGGGTGAAAGCCCCCCCTGACAGGAATGCCCGGTTTCCCAAGCTTTAAATGCTGTCTCAACTGCAAGCTTGCTATACCTGTCTCAGACGGACATGATCAGTGTGTTTGCTGCCTTGGCTATACACACATAGCCCAGAATAGTGCCAGCACTGCCCCAAGCTCACTGCCAGGACAAGAAGGGCTAGAGATTTGCAGCTAAAGCTCCGCCTTATGGAGAAGTCTTCGACCGCTCCTGGTCAAACTTCGCCTACCACTGCTTCTAACAGGGGTCCCTCCTCAACCCATGCATCTGAGCAACCTGCCAAAAAACTGTCAAACAGGCAGGCACCTCTTTCCCCAATGCAGGAATCGGCCAAGAAGTGCCATTCCACGAGCGGACAATCAGCACCGGCACCAACTGCATTGTCAGCACCGGTAGCCCACACAGCGGGACCATCCAGCACTGCCGGTACCTCTAGAGCCAGGGACTCTAAAAGAGCCGGCTCTGACAGAGGCACTAAGGGGAAATCTAAACCCCATGTCTCCGCATCGCCAATACCAAAGCCGTGACCCGCACACAGCGGCACAGCACCGGGACAGACAGCGATTCCTTCAAGGCACGCTCAGTGGACACAGCGGCGCAGCCTTCAGTGCTGGTTTATATACAGCAGCTCCTGGCACCAACAATGATATAGCCTCAGCGGCCAATCAAACATGCAATGCAGCGGTTTCTAAGACAAAAGGATCTGTTAGCTCTGCCCCTGACTCCCCTATCATCGGCATGGACGCGAACATGTCACGCTCAGCACCGAGTCTCCTCTCCTCTCTCCTATACAATCCGCTCCTCCCTATTCGAGTGAGGAGCATGAGAGCGAGGAAGGACGAGATCTCCCTCCACAATCTCCAATCTACCATGAGCTGACTAACTCAGGATTCCCTGAGGATACATATTACACTGATCCCAAGTATTTCCAGTGGTATGCCAGCCCTGGGGGCATACTGGAGCCTGTGGGTGACACACCCCACACAACAGGGACTGCCCACCACAGCCAGATCCAGCACACAGCAGTCACTTGCAACTTTGGTGCCTGGACCTTTGATGGTGGCGGGGGAAGAGGAGGAAGAACCCCCGATCCTGGAATGGGACACCATCTACCTACTTGTCACCATTATCCACAGATGACACTGTTACACCTCCTCCCCTAATATAGGGGATGATTTCAGACTATTCCAGATCTATTTAAAAGGGTGGCTAGCTCTCTGGACATCTTCCTTGAGGAGGTCCAAGTGACACAACACAAACTAGTGGACATTTTGCTTCATCCAGAATTGCTCTGCCCATGAACGATCCGCTGATGGACCCTGTCAAAACCATTTGGCAGACCCCTGCAACTAGTCCTCCAACCTGCAAGAGGTCTGACAAAAAATATTATGTACCAGCCAAGGACACAGAGTTCCTCTTTTCACATCCAGCACCCAATTCCCTAGTGGTGGACATAGTCCAGGAACGTGGTAGGCAACAACAGCCCAAAATACACCTCACGACAAAGAATGGAAAAGACTTGATCTGTTCGGCCACAAGGCTTATTCCTTGGCTACACTACACCTCCGCATAGCCAACTACGAGGCATTACTGGCGAAATATGACTCTATTAACTACACAAAAATGTCTGATTTTATTTTATTTCTGAGGACAAGAGAGAACAATTCACAGCACTTGTATCAGAGGGATAACTCATCTCCGAAAGAGCTCTGCAAGCCGCACTTGATTCTGCGGACACAGCTGCAAGATCAGTGGCGACGGCTGTCGTGATGAGAAGGGCCTAATGGCTCCATCTCTCTGGCTTCCCTAAGGAGGTGCAATCCACAGTTGAGGATTTGCCATTCGAGGGTCCCAAACTCTTCACCGAGAAGACAGATGACTTTCCCCACTCACTCAAGGATTCACGAGCGACACTCTGATCCTTGGGAATCTATACACCCAAACCCCAAAAAAACCACAGGAATTATTATGTACCCCAGTGCTACCACCAGACCATGTATTCGCAGTAGAACCCATTCCAACAGAACACAGAGGGGGAGGATTTTATTCCCACTATTTTATCATGAAGAAAAAGTCCGGTGGATGGAGACCAATATGATGATTCAACAAGTTTGTCAAAACACAATGATTCAAGATGGTCACACTAGGCACCATAATCCCAGCTCTAGAAAGAGGGGATTGGTTTTCAGCCCTCGACCTCCTGGATGCATATTTTCATGTAACAATACATCCCTCTCATAGCAGATTTCTCCGTTTTACCATTGGACAGGACTACTTCCAATACAAGGTCCTTCCCTTCGGCCTATCTACTGCCCCTTGAGTGTTTTCGAAGGTACTGGCCATGGTTGCAGCTTACCTGTGCAGAAACGCAATTATGATATTCCCATACTTGGATGACTGCCTGCTAAAACCATCATCATGGCAGGCAGCAATACAAGCCACCGAACAGACGGCCACCCATGAGATTGGGCCTCCAAATAAATACCGAAAAGTCCACCCTAACACCAGTGCAGGAGTTGGAGTTCATTGGGGCCCATCTCAATTCTACCAAGGCTATAGCTTCTCTACCAAGGCAACAGTTTCTCACTCTCACCAGCCTTTGTTGTCAGACACACCAGATTACATATGCATTGCCTACAAGGATGGCTCCATATGAATTATGTCCCACACAGACACAGCATAAACAATAGATCTCTTTGCAACCGCACAAAATACCAAATATCCCTGGTTCTGCTCCAGGGCAGTCTTGGCATGCAGGCCTTAGGCGACACATTCCTCCTCAAGTGGAACGCTCCCCTTCTATATGTCTTCCCTCCCATCCCTCTCCTGACCCGAGTGATCTACAAGATCAGGCAGGATGGGGCCATGGTAATCCTAATAGCCCCTGCATGGTCCTGTCAAATCTGGTAGCCTTACATCCTCAGGATGGCTGTGCGTCCATCAATCACACTCCCACTTCAGCCTCATCTGCTGTCCCAGGACTCAGGTCGTGTACTGCATCCGGACCCACAAAAACTCCATCTCAGAGCATGGCTCCTCCATGGCTCACAGGATCTGAGATGACCTGCTCGGAAGAAGTACAAAACATATTAAATAGTCATAGAGCAACTACCCGTCACACGTATATGCTCAAGTGGCAGCAATTTGAAGCATGGTGCCAACAAAAACAGATGACATCCATCTCAGTCTCATTACCCTGAATATTAAGCTATCTATTAGAGCTTAAAAGGTCAGGCCTTTCCATGAGTTCAATAAAAGTTCACCTATCCGCCATCACAGCCTTTCACCCTAAGGTGAATCAACAGTCTATCTTTGCTTGCCCGCTAACCAAACGTTTCCTCAAAGGACTCAACAATGTTTACCCAGAACTGCATGAGCCTATTACACCATGGGACCTCAACCTGGTCTTTCAGGCCCTCACCCGTTCCCCATTTGAACCCATGGCGATGTGCTCATTACTACACCTTTCCATGAAAGTGGTATTCCTTATGGCAATTACATCTGCCAGATGTGTAGGAGAACTGGGGGCACTCATGGCAGATCCCCCATACACGGCCTTCTTTAAAGATAAAGTATCCCTGAGACCACACCCCAAGTTTTTACCGGAAGTTGTCTCAGTTTTCCACCTTAACCAACCCATTTACCTATCGACATTCTATCCCAAACCTCACACAGATGGAATGCATAGTCCACGCTTCACACTCTCGATGTACGGAGGGCATTGGCTTTTTACATAGAACACGGCCATTTTGTAAATCACCCAAACTGTTCGTATCCATCACCGAACGTTCCAAAGGGAGTGTCATATCTAAACAAAGACTCTCCAAGTGGATCTCCAATTGCATAAAACTATGCTATAATCAGTTCGACCGCCAACTCCCCAAGGGGATTTGCACAGATTACACCAGAGCCCTATCGGCCTCCACTGCTTTCCTGAACAATGTATCCATCACGGACATTTACAGAGGTGCTACCTTGGCCTCAGCCCATATCTTTACACAGCATTACGCATTAGAGCAACAGTCAACATCTGATACCTCGTTCTTCATCTGTCATGACTTCAACTCTGAAGCCCCTTCCTTCCACTGGAAGTCATCTAAAGTGGAGCACCCACAGGGACAGCACTGGAAGAAGAAGAGAAAGTTACTGACCCTGTGCAGTAACGTAGGTTCTTAGAGATGTGTCCCTGTGGGTGCTCCACTACCCTCCCTCCGCCCCTCTACTTCAGAGTTTCTTACTCAGTCTCTGCAGTAGAGAAGGAACAGAGTGGGGGTTGGTCGCACAGCATCAGTTAACTGCCTGAAGCACACGAGACAGGGACCCACACATGTGCGACCCAACTGGGCACTGCTGCCAAAAGTCTCTGAGTACAAGCGCAGGGGTGCACGAACACCTAAAGTGGAGCACCCACAGGGGGACACATCTCAAAGAACCTACATTACTGCACAAGGTGAATAACTTTCTCACATTTAGTCCTATGTGTAAAATTACTCCACCACATGCCTGTCTGTTATGTATGCAGGATAGCTAAAACTGAAAGCTTTTGGCCTATATCCTGAAAACGCATGGGAGTAGGTCTGTGGTTTTATTGCAACTACCCACATGTGTAAGGTTGAACATCTGCATATATATTTGAAGGATCAAGGCTTTTATACATAATGAGCCAGATCCTCAGCTCCTGTAAAATGACTACATTTTCAAAGTTGCTGCAATGGAACTATGCTGATTTACATCAGCTGAGGCTCTAGCTTAAAGGCTTCTCGATAAAAGAATATAGAATCATAGAAATGTAAGGCTGGAAGGGGATGTTGAGATGTCATCTAGTCCTATTAAGGAAAAACAGCTATTTAATTAAAAGATTTGGTTAATTTTAAACAATTTAGATTGAAGAGGCTAGAATGAAAAAATATTTGAATATTAGATAGAGCCTTACTTGTTCAGTATTCTAAACTATTAACTACTTCTGCTATTAAAAGGTATATTATATATTCTACATTGGAAAAACAAAAAAACAAACTATAAATTCTGGATTATATTTCGGAATCTGCTCTGTCTCTGATCCAAGTTATGTTAAGAGATGTTAGCCTGATGATGATTTAACAGGATTAATGTAATTCATTTTCAAGTTAAATCATTCTACTCTTTCTAAGGGCATTTAAGAATATTTGCCTTATTTTCTGGTGTTTAGAATTTTGTACCTGTTTCTTTGAAAATAAAACACATATAGATGGGGAACAAAGGGATTCTCACACTCACACAAAAAGTCCACAGATTGTAAACAATCTTTTGAAAATATTGAGTCATTCCATGTTCAGTCAGTTATTTTTGGGTGAGTATTGTATTTTTTTCAGTTTAAAATGTTAACTTTGTTAAAGATTTGAGATATAGAGACAGTGGGCCAAATTCAGGAGTGATTTGTAATGTGTAAAGAAGAGCACCTTATACTGACGTCAAATGCCAGGTTTTCAAAAGAACAGCTCCCAATTGCACATGAGAGATACTGGGTGCTGAGCACAGGTGAAAATCTGGCTACTTTTTTAGGTGCCCAAATTGGAGCTGTTTTGAAAATGTGCCCTGTGTTTTTTACATTCAGACTCTGTTAGACCTACTTCTGTTTACTCTAGCAGTGGGTAGGGGACTTTAAATTGATATACATGGGTAGGATCTGAAGGAAGGTGTAAATGAAAGTAAACCTGCCTGTATCTTAGCTTACCCCTTAAGTGGCAGAGGGCAACTGGTGTAAATTGTCCTACCTCCATTGACTTCAATGAAGCTAGGACAGGGGTGGACAAACTACGGCCAGTGGGTTGGATCTGGCCCGCAGGATTGCCACCCCCGTGGCGCCGCGGATCCCACGCCGCTCCCAGAAGCGGCTGGCACCACGTCCCTGTGGTCCCTGGGGGTGGGAGGGCAGAGGGCTCTGTGTGCTGCCCTTGCCTGCGGGCACCACCCCCCGCAGCTCCCATTGGCCGGGAACAGGGAACCGTACCCCACCTGCACCCCAACTCCCTGCCCTGAGCCCCCTGCCGCACCCTGCCTGCACCCCAACCCCCTGCCACACCCCACACCCTCCTGCACTCGAACCCCCTGTCCTGAGCCCCCTCCTGCACCCCAACCCCCTGCCCTGAGTCCCCTCCCGCACTCCTCCCTGCACCCCTGCCCTGAGCCCCCTCCCGCACTCAGCACCCCCTCCTGCACCCCAACCCCCTTCCCTGAGCCCTCTTGTACACCTCGCACCCCTCCTCTGCCCCAGCCCCTTGCCCTGAGCCCCTTCCTGCACACCGCACCCCCTCCCACACCTCACACTCCCTCCCGCACTCCAACTCCCTGCCCCAGCCCTACATTCATGGCCCTGCATACAATTGCCCCACCCAGATGTGGCCCTCGGGCCAAAAAGTTTGCCCACCCCTGAGCTAGGACAACTTACCTAGCTGACCATCTGCCCCTAAATGTTCTCATATCAACTTATACACTCTACTGACTTGTGGGAGGGTGTATATCAGTGAATGGGTTGTCTAATTTACAACACTTTATAATCCAATCAATGTGTACATTTTAAAAACCTATATGGGATAGAATGATTCTGCAAAAAAGGAAACTAAAGAACTAAGTTTATCTTTTTCTAACAGTTCTATATCTTGCAGTAATATGTACAATATAGTGCATAACTTGTGTTTAAAAATCCATTACACCATCTGATCTGTCATTTGTCTCTTCTTAATGTGATGCCTACAAGAAATCATTTAACAATGGATAGGTTATGGAACAGTTGGAGATAGATGGTGTATACAGTAATTTTAGATATTTTCAATGCATTCTTCTCCTCTGACCTTTTTTCATTAGTTGTGCTTTTTAGGCCTTAATCCATCAAATATTTACGCAACCATGTAACTTTTTGTATGTGAGTAATCCTATTGACTTCAGTGGTGCTCTTCAGGTGCATAAAGCTAAACATACACGCAGGACTTTAGATTGTAGACGTCTAAGAACACAGACTGCTGCTTCCTGCATGTGTGAACAGTGCCTAGCACATGGTGGACTCTATAAGAATAGAAATGGTGCTTATCTTCAAATGCTTAAAGAAGGGCATCTACATTCATATTTAGGCATCAAAATAAGTCTGATTTTTGGAGGTGCTGTCCTTCCAAAACATCATATTGATTTCAATCAGGGAGATTTTTACCTCTGAAAATTAGGCCACCTTGCTTAGGTGCCTATATATGTATTTGGGTATCTAATTTGCACCGATGTTTGAAAAAATTAGGGCATAAGAAATAATTATGTGGACCAAATTCTGGTGTTGTGTTATGCATATGCCTGAAAAGGTACAGCTAAGATTAGCACCACAATGCAACTGTTATGCCCCTGTCCTGCCCTCCCTTCAAAAACATGGAGTTGATGCTGTGTGGCCTCTCCAGATAGAACCTCAAAGAGAATTCCAGAGTGATGTTCACAGGTCAGTAGTAGAGCTAGTCAGAAAACAGAATTTCCAGTCCATGGGAAACTTTGACAGTTCAAAACTTGTTTTTGTTCCAAATCAGAACCAAAAGTCAAACTTTCTCACGGAAATTTTTGTTGATAATGCAAAACATTTCATTTTGGTAAGGTAAAAACATTTTGTTTCATGTCAAAACAATATAAAATATATTAAATATAATTAATAAATATTTTAATGTAAAAGTCAATTATATTGAAAAAATAAAGTTGAAATGAAACATTTTTACTTTGACACAATGAAATGAGAAAGATTAAATTATTCATTTAGTCTTTTTCCCATTGAAAAAAATTAACCACCTCTAGTAAGTAGTACAGGCTACATATTATATCGCCAACCTTCCAATTTGATTACTACTAAGGATCCTTCCTCCTTGGCTCATTCATAAGTTTAATATGGGTAATCTGTGCATAGGTTGAAAGCAACTGGTTGAAATACACCTCTACCCCGATATAATGCGACCCGATACAACACGAATTCAGATACAACGCAGTAAAACAGCGCTCCGGGGGGCAGGGCTGCGCACTCCAGTGGATCACAGCAAGTTCAATATAACGTGGTTTCACCTATAACACGGTAAGATTTTTTGGCTCCCAAGGACAGTGTTATATCGGGGTAGAGGTGTACAAGGTCAACATTAATAGCATTTATTTGTATTCTCAGAATCAGTGGGATTATTCTTTTGAGTAACATTTACTCACATGAACAACAATTTGTATAATTGGGCCTTAAATAAAACAGAGGTTAACAAGGGATGGTAAATGCAAAGGAAGAAGCATTATGAGAAGCACAATGGCCTTCATTCTCCACTGTCAAAGCAAGTAGAGTGGGCCGGGCATAGGGGGCCAGTTGCAGCTCCTTCTTTTAAGACCCCTTTTGCCCTAAGACAAGTTAGGGCTTCACGGGGACAGCCCTGACTTACACCACTGCTGTAAGGTCCCTCAGGGACCTTATTCCCCGTAGAGGTCTGGCTATAGCAGAGCTCCACTCCAACATGCCAGCTCCCCAATGTGCTCTCCTTTTCTCTATGCCCCAAGTTGATGGGGAAGCTGGCACAGGCATGAGGGAGCACCTGCACTAACTTTCCTGTGGCAGAAAGTTCCCGGCACCGGGGAAATTCTCCACTATTTCCTGTTGATTTAAGGCTATGGAGCACTTCTTACAGTATAAGTTTGCTTTGAAGAGTTGAAAATCTAGCCCATTATGCTACTGTTTATATGGACCTTGTTTGGTTCATTTTGTATAATAACAAATCATGTTTGTTATTTATTAGATTTAAGGTCAAGGGAGCAAAGTCAGGCAGGAGTGATGGAGTGGATATGAGACTTGAAAGGCTACTTAAAATAGTGTGAGGGCACGCCTAGACTAGGAAAAATGGTTGTGTTTTAAAACACATTAGCTACACATTTTAACTGACACAATTTTACACACAACTTTGTACCTCTAGACAGGACAAGTTGTATTGAAAAACAGGTTAGCTGGTTGTGGGCAACCTTAGGGGATGCTTAATGCTGAGGAGCTATGGTTTACCACAATCAGTTGACATGTTTTTACTACCTGTAAACCAGTGGTTTTCAAACTGTGGGTCGAGACCCTGTACTGGGTCACGGAATGCAAGGCACTGGGTCGCAGCAGCTCTGATCAGCACCACCGCCCGGGCTGTTAAAAGTCCCATTGGCAGTGCTGCTCAGCTAAGGCAGGTTAGTCCCTATCTGTTCTGACACCATGCTGCACCCTGGAAGCGGCCAGCAGCAGGTCTGGCTCCTAGGCTGGGGGGCCACGGGGCTCTGCACACTGCCTCCGCCCCAAGCACACTGCCTCCGCCCCAAGCACAGCCAATGGGAGCTGGGGGGGACGATGCCTGCAGGCGAGAGCCACAAGAAGCCGCTTGCCCGCCTCCGCCTAGGAGCCAGACCTGCTGCTTGCTGCTTCCAGGGCGCAGCGCGGTCCGCAGTGCCAGGACAGCCAGGAAGCCTGTCTTAGCACCCCCGCTGCGCCACTGACTGGGAGCCGCCTGAGAAGCCTGCGCCCCCAATCCCCTGCCCCAGCCCTGAGCCCCCCCCAAACCTGGAGCCCCTTCCTGCACCCTAAACCCCTCAACCCTGGCCCCAGCCCAGAGCCTACTCCCCCACCCCAGAGCCCTGACCCCCTCCCACACCCCAACCCCCTGCCCCAGCCCAGAGCCCCCTTCCACACCCTGAACCTCTCACCTCTGCACCCCAACCCTCTGCCCCAGCCCTGAGACCCTCCCAAACCCCTCATCCCCAGCTCCTTTGGGTCGTGGGCATCATCAATTTTCAACTGGGTCACCAGAAAAAAAGTTTGAAGACAACTGCTGTAAACTATATCCTAAATCTAAATGCTAAATTTAATCTAATCTGTATCTTAAATCTACATCCAGTCTATATTCCTATATTTTGACTGCATCATAGAAATATATGACTGTTTCCCATTAACAACTTCTGTTCTGGGCAGTACAGGACCTTTGGGTCCCAAAACATGTTCCTTATGATTCCCCCATTTCCCAGTTTCTCTTATGAAACAGCTAATCTTTGGCCCTGGGACCCAGAGGAATATTTTACTCGTGCTCTAGGGAGCAGAGGCTGGGGAAACTGGATCCAATTAATAGGTGCAAATATGAGGCAGCAAAGTGGGTGTGTGGCTGCTGCTGTAGCACTTAAAGTGCGCCAGGTGGAAATAGATCACAGACCTGGGAAATAAAATTTCTAAGCAGTGAGCTGGGTCACTGAGGAGTGCACAACTTTAGTATCATATAGAGGAGACCTTCTCTGATTGGCTGCTTTCCCCACTGGCCTACCTCCTGGGGAAGAGAGGTCAATCAGGGTTTCTGCAGAGCTCTCCCCTCACCCTCCCTTCTTACAGGAGGGAGTGGGGCGGAAGAAGATAAATAGCCCAATGCTCAGTATGACTCCACTCCTTCCCTGTCTCATTGCAACACCCAGCCTCAGAAGGGGGAGAGGAATCTCTGCTGCAGCCCCCAGGCCTGGGAAAGAGGTTTGAAGTACCCCAGGAGGAGCAGAGGTGAGGGTAGGGAGAAGGGCAGAACTGACAAGGGGGAAGAATTGATATGGGGGTTGGGGAGCATAATTGATTGCTGGGCAGGAGGAAGGGCAGATGTGGGAGTGATGATAGACACCCGCTCTCGCACACACACACTCTTTTCAGACCACTTTGAGCATTGGAAACAACTCTTCACTCCCTGACTAGTGGGTCTCAAAATGTAGGTATTCTGTTTCATTTGTTTTCTGTTGTGAACCTTGTCTTTTGGGTAAGCATCCTAAAAGAACTGAGGACACCCTAGAAGAGAGTTTTCCAGGAGCTCTCGCTCTTACAAATTCCATTTTGCCCCTTTCCCATCTGTCACGGAATAGTATTGTCCACTGTGTTGCATTTCTTCTTCCTGTTGATTCTTCTTTCTGTTAAATGTCTTGGATTCTGTAGTCTTTCAAGGGGAATCCAGTTGAAGCCAAAGGAGTGTTTTGTTTACTGTTTTTATAGCTATAAAGAAAAGTTATAATTCAATATGTGTTTAGATGGGTACAAATAGCTATCATTGGCAGGATGTGTGTCTTGGATCCAAAGACAATCAACAGACCTCATTAATGCCAATGGATGTGTCAAGTGCTCCTTTATAGGCTCAACACAAGGATCAATTAAGATCCTTTATGTAATAAAAATAACTACAGACACATGTGGCTCATTGCCAGGGCAGAGCTAAATCAGAAGAGGTTCCCCTGTTTGCAAATCAGGGGCTAAGATATTGGTTACAGGTTGTGTGTTAGAAGGAGCAAGCCAGAAGAGAGAGTTCTGAGTGTGACCCTGAAAGGAAGCAAAGAGACACAACTTAGACACAGAACTCACAGCAGTGACACATTTGGGGATTTCTGAGCAAGGAAACTGTCTGCTGTTATTCGTTTTCCATGGTGTTCATGGAAACAGGACTTTGTGTACTTTTTTTTTTTTTTTTTTTTTTTGCAAATAAACAAGATTACATCAAGAATGTACCTGAGTCATTGTGGATAGTTCTCTGAAAACAGCTGCTCAAGGTGCAGTAGCAGTCAAAAAAGCTAACAATGTTAGGAACCATAAGGACAGGAATAGATAATAAGACAAAATATCATATTGCCGGTATATAAAACCATGCTGCACCACACCTTGAATACTGCATGCAGTTCTGGTCTCCCCATCTCAAAAAACATATACTAGAGTTGGAAAAAGTACAGAGAAGGGCAACAAAAATGGTTAGAGGTATGGAACAACTTCCATATGAGGAGAGATTAAAAAGACTGGGACTGTTCAGCTTAGAAAAGAGACATCTAAAGAGGGATAAGATAGAGATCTATAAAATCATGAATGGTGTGGAGAAAATGACTAAGAAGGTATTATTTACCCTCTCACATAACACAAGAAATAGGGATCACCCAATGAAATTAATAGGCAGTAAGTTTAAAACAAATATAAGGAAGTACTTCTTCCCACAATGCTCAGTCAACCTATGAAACTGGTAGCCTGGGAATGTTGTGAAGGCTGGGTTAAAAAAACAATTAGATACGTTCATGGAAAATAGGTCAATCAAAGGTTCTTAGCCAAGATGGTCAGGGACACAACCCTATACTCTGGGTGACCCTAAAGTTCTGACTGCTAGAAGTTGAGCCTGATGACAGGGTCTGCCCTGCTCTATTCATTCCCACTGAAGCATCTGATACCAGCCACTGCTGGAAGATAGAATATTGGACTAGATGGACTATTGGTCTCACCAGAATGGCCATTCTTCTATTATTTTCTTTTAAAGTTGTTTCTGGATTTCATTTTCTCCTTTGTTCTTTTGCCCCACCTCTGTATATTTCAGTGCTTATTGTTAATTACTGAGGCATTAATCTAGGCCAGTACTAAAATGACTACTTATGCCATTCATGTAAATCACTTCATTAACATGTTGTTAATTGATCTGATCTTTCAAACCTACATTGAGTTCCAATGACATCTTCACAACAGCCTCCTTTTAGTTTCACATGCTATGAACTATGCGTTGATTGGTTAGGGCTTTCATTCTGACAGTCATTCACTAAATTCCAAAAAGAGGTTAAAGTTTATTATAACAATAATACCCAACACTATAAAGTATCTAAAATAGTTCAACTAATTTACTGATTAGATTAGCAATCTGATTATGCTTTGGGTTTTTGGTGGGTTGGTGTAAAAAGGGGGCATTGGCTTACACAAGACAATGTCTACCGGTCTGCTTCATTCTCAGTGTTGGGATGGAAGCTTTTATAAAATAATGTAAAATATCTGGTCTACCTTTCTGATAGCATAAAATGTTTTCATTTGCTGTCTGACTGATTCCATCTACCTCTTACATATGGTTTGCTGTGCTTGGTATCAGACAAGCAACTCAGGAGGACACTTAATACAGAAGGAGAAAGGAATGGAAACTCTTAAAAAAGCAAAAATATGTTTGAACATCTTTGCTAGATCATGCTAACTGGAATTTAGAGCTAGTAGCAATTCAGATGCAAGCATTCAAGAGTTTCTGGAGAGACTGATAGGAAAGAGTTTCATCCTTCCCGAAAGCTGGGAATCAAAATTCCAATTGGAAAAAATAGCATTTAAAGAGCTATCATACATAACTTAAATTATCTTGAGTCTCTTAATCTAAAATGGTTTTCTTGATCAAAAATGTATTAATAATAAACTTGTGCCTATTTGTGCTGGGGGGGAATCAGATTTTTATTGTTAAGCTTATGAATTTGTATGACCAAATAATGGCATTTATCAGGGTTAAAATGAAGGGATTAGAAGTAAATCCATAGCATTACAATGGACAGACAAGAAGCTTAAATAACAGGAGATCTAATGAAATATTTATGTGATTTAAAGGGACACTATCAACTTGATTTTTTTTACTGACTCGTTTTACAAAAATACAGTTCCTGATGGAGCACCCTTTAAATAGGTCAAAACTTTTTAAAACAATCCTTTACAATATTTGATAAGGGATTTTCAGCTCTCTTATTGATATTTATAAGGGTCTCTTCAGCCAGGGAGAACCTGACTGATATACAAGGGAAACAATGAAACTGACTAAACAAAAATTTACTAATTTATGGGTCAGTTTTAGTAATCTTAGGTGTTGCAACAGTAGCAGGTACAAAACTTTCACACAGATATATGATGTCCCCTTCCCTCCCCCCATTGATAGTACCCTTTAAATGAGCAAGTACAAATATCTTGCTACATAACAGTATATCTGGCATAATATATGGCCCTAAAATGTTAAGGACCTTTTTCAGTAACCTGACCATACATGGTATTTTTTTTCACTGACTTGCAGTTGAATGAGAAATCAATCATTATTACAGCATTTTCTCTGGATAAGAGTGTACTGTATTAATTATAATTCTTGCCTACTGTGTCTATCAGCAGCTAAAAAGCTGCCGACGTGGAAGGAAAATTTTCTCTCCATTAATACTTCAGTTCTTGAGTATAACCATTCAGTACAGAACTATGCCCTTTCCAATTATTTCAGTAGGTACTTGTTGATTCCACGTCTATGATGATGTGTCCTGAATTGTATTACATCTCATTTTTCTTAAATATTCAAGGCTGTGACACAATCTTGTATTTTAAAATTTTTCCATTAGATAGGAAAAAAACCCATAAGATGCCTTTTATATTTATCATAGTCTAGAAAGCATTGATTTCTGTTGGCATTAAACATGAGCCAGAAATGCTAAGATTCTGAAATAAAATGTCCACTGTGCCTTACTCATTGGATAATCTGAGGTTAAATATAGAATTCCAATAATCAAATAAATGATTAAACAACTTCATATATAAACAGTGGATAGCAATCATCTGTCCTTCAACAACAACAAAACGCTTCAGTTTCTCAATAAATCCAACACATCTACCCAGAGTTACAATGGGGCACTATGGAAGTTCATGTCACAAGATAATACACAATTTTTTGGAAATCTTTTTTTGGAAACAGGCTTCATTAAGCAAGAGATATTTGTCTTCCGTCCCTCGCCACCACTCCCAACCACCTCTTGCTCTCCTCCCAGGAACCCATTATCTTATGACAAATCAGTAACCCCATCAATAGTCTAGTTAATAGCAATGGAAATTAATAGATTTTATTTTAGAATAAGCAGATTTTGAATTCATTTCTTCCTGCTGAGGTCAAATCTCCACTAAATACTTGAAACTCGAAGAGTCCACATAAGTGTACATCATAAACTAAAGCAGTTTTGCAAATTTTCCTATGCTATCCTAAAACTGTGTCCCAGCCTTGATCTAGACCACTGAACTTCTCAGAAATGATAGCATGCCTACTCAATCCCTGACCTTCCTGCTGAGACTACCAATACAGGTGCTAGCTTGTGCTAATATCATGCTTTCTATGTATGACATAGCCACTTTAGGCCCAGATCCACAAAGAAATTTAGGCATTATGACACTGAGCATCTAGCTTCCCCTGGTTAATGGATTGCTTTGGGGCTTAGGCCAGAGATAGGTGTCCAGACACGTAGAGTGGGGCAGCAGTGCACATGCCCAGAGGTGCCTATGTTTTTGCCTACAGAACTTCTATTGCTGAGTGCTTAGGTGCTGAGTGAGTTTAAGTGCCTATATGGTTAGGCACCAGCCAAGTGGGAGTTTTGTGGATCAGAGTGCCTAAACCTGATACTTAGGCACTTAAGTACCTTTGTGGATCCAGGCCCTATCTACTAGGAATTGGACTAAGACTAACTCACTTCCATAACAATTTTCAGAACTGGGGTGAATTTGAACCAATGGAAGGTTGGTTATGCTGAAGGTGAAGAGGTTGTGGTCCAAGAGAGGGAGCTCAGCTATGGAGAGATCAAATGGGACAGGGTTTAGAGAAGACTATGTCAAGTGAGTGGCTCTTTGGGAGAGGTGATCCAGAGTTGAAGTGCAGGCAAAGACGTAAGATCAAGGAGGCAGATGGCTAATGGGATGAACAGGATGGCCATAGGAAAATTGTAGTTGCTGAGGATGAGGGCAGCCAGGAGGCAAAATCTGAGACGGTGGATGAAAAGGAGCCTAGAGGGCAGTAATGATAGCTCCATAACCAGGGGAAATGTAGTTTCCTGAAAAAGAGCAGTAAGAAGTAGTGGGAGTTATCACTAAAAGAGCAGTATCTTGAGTTTGGTGATGCCACATTTGAGATAATTTACTATTAGGTGTGAATGACTTATTAAAAAAAATGTTAAGAACTAGAAGTTGATTTGATTTCCATAACTCACAGGCAGAGTCATGAATTTCACCATATTTATTCTTTTTGGGGACGGAGGGGAGCGGGTTAGGGAGAAAGATGGTTGAGTAGAAAAGGAGAACGTTGAAGGTGGGGTTGTTGGAGTCTGTGTGAATTATGAAGACTGAGTGCAAAAATGTATTGTGCACTGCAGAAATGCACTTTTGCCACCTGCTTTCTACTTTGCTTAATTTGTATTGCTTGAACAGCCTGCATGGGAACATGCCACGCAGGACTAGGGGTCAGTGTACAAGTAGCTCCCCTACATTTGTGTTTGATCTCTGTCTGATCAGGGGTTGTTCTAAAATTCCACCGTGGAGGTGAAGAAATTGCTCTGTGAGAAATGTGAGTGCTAAATTTTATCCCTCATAACAACCACAGAGATTAGGGGGTCCAAAAGTTAGTGAACTGTTTTCTCCTCAACCAGTGTCTCCTTCTACCCTTTATTTGCTCTTTGGGGCATCAGCAACCTCTTCTTTATTTCTCCCATCCTCTTTCCAGCTTTCACATTTCTTCTCTCCTTATTCGCGTGGCCTAAACGTCTCAGCACCTAGGCAGACGGCGGCCAGCCCAGGAGATCAACTTGTGAAGTCTTTCAAATCTTAACCCTGGGGAACTAAACCCAGCCTCACGAAGTCCCACGAAGCCTGAGCCCATTAGCCAGGGTTGCAGACGACGGTTGAAAGGCAAACCCCTAAATGTCAGGCAGCTTCCAGTGGGGCCGCTGACAGGAGTTAATTAGGAGCAATTAGCTTGTCCCCGCTGGGAAGCGCTGCTATTCCCTCTCCCGCCTTCCCCTTCCCCCCGCTGCTGCGCCAGGCTAAGGGGTGGCTTGTGCTGGCTCCTTGCGCAGGACTGGCGTGTGCAGCAGGCAAAGGACCGAGGAATGCGCCAAGTCCCGGTCCCCCTCCTCCCCTTGCCGCTGGAGCGGTGCATTGTGGAGGGAGCCCGCGTCCCGCCGCCGCTGAGGAAGCCTCCTGCCCTCGGGAAGCGCCTCGGCTGGGAGCTGTCCAAGGTGCCGGGGCCCCTGCGACACCGCCGCCCGCTCCTGCGCCCCGGCCCTCTCGCCTCCTCCCGCCCTGTCCGCGGCGCCCGGCCGGAGACGAGCATGGTGTTTGCTCCAGGTAACGCGCTCCCCTTCTCCCGCGCCCATTGGCCGGCGAGTGAGGGGTGCAGGCGGGCCGGGCCCTGCTCTCCTGGGCTGGGGAAGGGGCTGAGCATCCCTCGCTACTCGCCCGCCAGCGGCTCCCCGCGCCCGGCCCCTGCAGGCTGGGCTGGCTGGGGGGGAGGGGGAAAGGGGGCAGAGCGCGCCTGGCTTCGCGGAGGCTGCGGTCCCCTTGGAGCCCCAGACCCTCCGCCCCCAGGAGCCGCCGCTCTCGGGGCCACCTGGCACCCCGTGCCGCCGCCGTGACAGGGCTAAGTTTGGCGGGGGCATGGGATGCTCTGTTGGCGGTGGGGCTGGGGCTCAGGCTCTGCTGCCGAGTGCGCCTGGCTACAGCTGCTCGTGGGGCAGCGAGACAGATCAGCCTCCAGCCCGGGGGCTGAGGGAGGGAGGCTGGAAAGGCTCTTTTGGGGTGGGTGGGGAGAGAGAAAGAGAAGGAAAACGCAGTCTTGCTAGCTGGGTTGGTGGTCTCCAGACGGAGGAGGAGGAGGGGAGGCTGCCTAGGGCTAAACTTGGGTAAGTTAGAAACAAAAGCACCTAGGTGGCTGCTGTCAGGAGAAAGATCCTTGGGGGCAGGCAAGAGAGCAGAGGACACAGCATGGTGCCCGAGTGAGGGGGGGAGCCTACCTCTCCTTTTCAAAAGGGAAGTTCCAGAGGCTTTCCCTCAGGGTTAGGCTTCTAAGTCACTCAGGTCCTTTTGAAAATGTTACTTGCCGACTAAAGAGATCTAGTATCTGAATGGGAGAGTTCACTCAGGGCCCTCCTGCAATCCTTACTCAAACTCCACTGGGTGCCTTGTAGGATCTGGCCCTAGAGGCTTAAGATGCAGAATCATTGCTGAAAAGATCATCACCGGAGTTGCATTGGACTCAGTGTAGTTTGCTGGGGTGGGGAGAAACTGAAGAAAATCAGGCTGGTGTGCGTAAACATAACTTGTGTAAAATGGCATTTGTAAGGGGGAACTCTCTTCTTCCCTAAAACTTAGGGTACTAGTATAACTGGTCCTGACCAGTGTAGCAGAAGAGAGATAAGAGGGACTTGAGAGGGTTTAATTTTTAAAGTTTTCATTTTCCTAATCTCAAGTTTCTTTTGCTTTGAGAGTCTGTATCCTGTCAGTTAAAGAGATAGGAGTCTGAAATGCTGGAAGGATATAATAGCCTCAAAAAGCCTGTTTGGATTGAATCGGTCAGCCTGACAATTGAAAGACACAGCATTTTGAGAAATTAGCTGTTTTCAACACTCAAAATATTAGTCTTGTATTTCAACTTGCCCAGTTGCTTGCTAATTAGATACATTTCCCCCCACAGACTGTTTTGGATTGGAAAGAAAACCAAGGAAACAAGTTGTTTGTCTTAACTGAACCAGATTCTGTTTATTGTAGCATCCCTTCATACACCTTTTATCTGACAGTCCAGATGTCTCTCACCACTAAGCATAGTATTGTAAAAAAGCACCATGGGACTGGAGTACTGCAGCAAGAGATAAAATAATGAAAACAATTCCACCTCCCCAAGGATGGCAATAAACTGACAACAAATCTTCCATTGATATCTTGTGCTACACAGAACTTTCTTTTCACATGCCTAATCCATAAATAGGAAATTGTTTTATGCAACAATTCTGTTTCAGTCAATAAGAAAAGTCAGTAATTCCCTTGCTCATGTTCCCTTACAACAATTGGTGCCATATCATAGATAAGGTAATGAACAGGAATATCTAGGCAGTTAGAAATCAATCATGGGAGTCCAACATTATCCTAAAATGAGAGGAAAAAGCTTGAGTGGATTGCATTTTTAATCAGTTTTCTTATTACAAATCAGTCTGGGTATTATTTCTACTTTTAGATACAAGAAGTTTACAATTATATAAGAAGTTTGGGGAAATATTTTGGGGTAAACCTTTATCTTTCTTATAGTAGCTGTGCTACAAAACAATTTCCATGTTTGCTTTGGAATAGGAGTTTCATTCTGTCTTGAATTTTCTGCTCTTATCTTATTATGATGTATGAGCTGGTACTCTGTTTCATTTATGTGCCTTTCACAGCACATAAAGATTGTTTGTATAACTGGAAATGGTTATACAGTGATTTCCTTAAGCTTAATGTCTACAGTGATAAACATCCAGTAGCCATTGGTTCCAGAAAATAAATAGGATTTAGGATAATGCATCTTATTTAGCTGTAGGCAGCTATAGCTTCATTTTATTCATATTCAAAAATCTATCAACTCCTGAAATAATAATGAATAAGTTACTCCACAGCACTAATTTATACTAGATTATAAATTGTGAAATAGAAGTAAACCTTCTGACTTAAATAGAACTTTTAAAAGGCTAACCCAACTGACTCTTGACAAAATAGATATTTTCCTTTAAATTCCTGCTACCTATACCTATTTCCTTAAATTCTCACACCCATTGCTACCAATATACAGGTACCTATAAATCATTGGACCTGATGGACCAAAGCCAGTAAATGAGGGGCATCTTTCAGTGTTCAAAAGAAAATGGGCGTAATCCTTCACTGATTTCCACCATGTGTCTTGTTTACACCTGTGCAAAAGGGCATAAGATGCTACCGCTTTGATGTGATCATGTTTTACACCCACTTTTAATTCACTGAAGATAGGTGCCAAGGAATGGAGAAGCTAATCCAAAGAGAAGAGTTGTTGTTTTTTTTTTGGTTTAACTATGGTTCACTGCATTGGTTGAGTTGCTCATCAGGACTGAAGGGATAGCTCTGTGGTTTGAGCATTGGCCTGCTAAACCCAGGGTTATGAGTTCAATCCTTGAGGGGGCCATTTAGGGATGGGGCAAAAAATCTATGGACTTAGACACTATGGGCCAGGCTCTTTGCCAATATACAGGGACTGGTAAAGCCATTTCAGACAGTTACCTGGAAGTCCTACGTTGTAGAGGACATCCTTTGGTAATGTAGTTCCTCTATGCCCTTCTCCTCACAGTGGCAGGTGTATGCTCTATGAGATAGGTGGCATGGACAAAAGTACCCTTGTGTTCTGGCTAACCCCAGTTGTGACTGCTTGAACACATGCCAATGAGTGAATTGGCCTTTTGTAGGCCCAAATTAGAAGGCTGTAGAAGAGGTGTGAAATCCTTTTTGCACCATCTTCCCCACCCCAAGTCATGGTTGCAGTACAGTTCAGTTAAGCCAGAACCAAACCTTGGGGTCTATGCCTTGAAGTTTTGTCTGCTTGCTGAATTCAGCAACAGTATTTCAGGCAGCCTACAGAGTGGACTAGTTCCCCCGCCCCCCCCTACACACACACACACACACACTTCTTTGTGTCATTGGGTGGATGGGAGGCTGAACATAAGAACGTCCGTACCGGGTCAGACCAAAGGTCCATCTAGCCCAGTATCCTGTCTACCGACAGTGGCCAATGCCAGGTGCCCCAGAGGGAGTGGACCAACAGGCAATGATCAAGTGATCTCTCTCCTGCCATCCATCTCCATCCTCTGACAAACAGAGGCTAGGGACACCATTCCTTACCCATCCTGGCTAATAGCCATTAATGGACTTAACCACCATGAATTTATCCAGTTCTCTTTTAAACGCTGTTATAGTCCTAGCCTTCACAACCTCCTCAGGTAAGGAGTTCCGCAAGTTGACTGTGCGCTGCGTGAAGAAGAACTTCCTTGTATTTGTTTTAAACCTGCTGCCTATTAATTTAAACCTGCTGCCTAGACCCTGACTGCAATGGATCAGGGTCAGATCACAAGAAAATGAACTCTGCACTGCCCAAACTGCAGTCTGTCTTACAATGAATTCCAGATATTAAAAAAAAAAAAAAGCTTGCAAAACTATATGCCATATAAAGCCAATTATTATAAATAATTCCACTACCTACCACTTTGTTTTCATAGTGTAATGAACACCAAATTATTAAAGCATTCAATAGTTGCCACAAACTAGGAAAAGATGATTCTATAAAGTAGGGTGACCAGACAGCAAATGTGAAAAATCGGGACAGGGGGTGCGGGGTAATAGGAGCCTATATAAGAAAAACACCCAAAAATGGGGACTGTCCCTATAAAATGTTCATCTATAAACATTAATTTTATATAGGCATATTTCAAAATAAAGGTAACATTTAATTAAGTTTCTTACAAATGTTTCTAACACATTCTATAACAATTTAGAAAGTACATTGCAGTATCACTAAGAATTACTTTCCAATATCTTATTTTTAGTAACTTATCAAAATGTATCTTTCAAGTTGTAGCCATATATGCTTATTCTCAACCCAAATGTGATTCTCCCCCCCCCCCCCCCATGTGGAAATATTGAATCAAAACCAGTCATTTTGATTTGTCTGGGCATGAGCAAAAAGAATGTGTCTTTCATACTTTAAGGCAATTTTCTGACATTCTTTTGCATTCAGATCCGTTTTGTTTTAAACCTATATTCCTGCATAAGGAATGCTTTTGTTTTCAGAAGTGAGTCTGAAAATGTTAAACATATAAAAATGTATTTTTTTGCTAATGATCTAATGTTGGGATAATAGTAAGTTTGCATAAATTTTATTCCATCTTTATTAGCTGCCAGGAATGGTAGTTTCCTAGAGTTTAAAGCAAGAAGGGACCATTAGATCATCTAGTCTAACCTCCTGTAATCCCAGGTCATTAAATTTCACCCAGTTACCCTTGTATTGAGCCCAATAATTTATCTGAGTAAACCAGAAATTGCGTTTGGCTAAAGCATATATTCCAGAAAGGCATCCAATCTTGTTCTGAAGACCTCAAGAGCTAGAGAATCCACCACTCCCCTTGGTAGCTTGTTCCAGTGGGGTTAATCATCCTCACCGTTAAAAAAAATTGTGCCTAATTTCTAATTTGAATTTATTGGGCTTCAGCTTCCAGCCATTGGTTCTTGTTACACCTTTCTCTGCTAGATTATAGCCCTTTAATACCTAGTATTTTCTACCTGTAAAGGTGCTTACAGTCATGAAAGAGGGAAGAAAAGGTAGGGGTTAGTTAAACCTGGCATTATTTATATATGAGGATCATTGAGCAAGCACATTTCTATAACTTCTAATTAGCTTGGACTTTTACTTCAGGGTATTCACTGCTCAGCACCATTTCCCTGCAACAATAACTCTGTCACTGGCACAGCTGTTCATAAAATGTTTAAAGCTAATAGTATTGCCAACTTGCACGACGACACTGCAGATTGTGAGTGCATCCTGTACCAAAGGAATTTTAGAAGTCACATTAAAATGCAATTGAAGAGATAGCAGCTGCATACTTAGACAAGTAAAAACATCTGTTTGACTAGTCATAATCCTGTCAAATTTAAAAGCTGCAGAGGTTGGGGTCGGGTGTTTAGTCTGATGTGACCACATGATACTACATCATGTTTTTTGCTTGTTACTTATGATTGCAGTGGCTGCTCTCAATCCTAAACTCTGTCTCCAGTGCACCACCCAAGCCCTTAGGGGAGTAAGAAATGAAGAGAGAATTACATACCTGTAACTTTGCTTCTCTGAAGATACCCTACTGTAAGAGTCTCAGAGTTCCTTAGCATGACCTGCCTTACCTCCAAAGGAATTTTGACCCTTGGAAATAGCAGTAGCAGAGTAGACCATGGGCTAGGTGCCTACTGGTTATCATGCAATATCCCTTATGGCTGTAAATGTTGCCCTCCAGTATTCTAGTCTGTTCTTACAAAAGTAGAAAGAGAAGCCAATTCATGAAGATCAATGTAAGATTTAAAAGCATGCACAGTGTAGGATTATTGCTCCTTAGCTCGGGACTGACAGAACTCATTGTATAGCAACATTTCTACTGATCATAAGATAAGGTTTTGCAAACCCTACAAGCTTGGCACAGTATGAGATAAAGGTTGTATTGCAAAGAGTTTGGTGTGGCTGAGTGGTTAAGTTACGCGTGAATTATGCAGGTACTTGAAATATACAATGAAATCAAAAAGATTAAGGTGTGCTCAGAATTAGCTCTAGAATTAATTTAAGATCTGGATCTAATTTGTCAAAAAAAAATCTTAAAATGTGTTAATATAGTGAGAGTTGAAATACAATATATTTTCTTAAATTATCCTGATCATATGTTAAGACAAATTCAGATAAATAGTTGAAGGCACATTTCACTTCCAGATAAATGGGTTGAATCCAAAGTAGATCATTAGTGACCACCAGAAATAATGGAAATTAGGTTTCTGTGCAGTGGTCATGTTAAATGAGATGGTCTTAGTGTTGGTTTTGGTGGGGTTTTTTGTTCCAGACATATCAACTACTGGCCTTGGGAATAATCTGCATCTACTAAGCAGACAAGTAAAGCAGTGAATGGGAAAAAAAGAATGAGTTACTCTTACCTCTACAGTTTGTCCCTCCAGGTCAGGAATGAGAATTCTTCTTCTAGAGAAAATTGCTCTGCTAATGTCTGCTGTACTTGCTCTATGGATAAATACCTTGTTTTCCAGTGCTTTCAGTCTAGCAACATTAATGGGAAATAAAATCACCTACATGTACTATCAACTATAGTGAAAGCAGGATTTATTCATATACTCTTGTTGACCTGGGCTCCCTTGTATTAAGGGTACAAATTAGAAGTTTAATTTTTAGTTTGAAAAGAACTTTTATTTATCTATATATTGACTGGCTGAAATAAGTTGCCTCAAAGTGGCCAGTCTATGATCAGGGTACACACTCTGTGATAAATGAAGCGGAGGGTAGCTCCCTTTTATGGACACCCAGCCAGCCAGTTAGCTATAAAATCCCTCTTAATAGCTGTTCTCTACTTGCTTTACCTCTAAAGGGTTTAAAAAAAAAAAGCCCATAGGTAAAAAGAAGGGAGTAGGCACCTGACCAAAAGAGCCAATGGGAGGGCTAGAACTTTTTAAAATTGGGAAAAAACTTCCCCTTTGTCTGCTGTTGTTGTTCTCCGGAGAGAGGAGATGCAGAGCAGGAATGGGGCTGAACTATGCTGTAGGAAGCTTTAAGCCAGGTATGAAAAAACATCAGATCATACTGTGACAGACCCAGACCAGTGGGGTACAGGAGTCTGGTAGAGGGCAAATATACTGGTCACTGGATGAGTAGTTTTCTATTCCCTGAGTGATCAGAGCAGGGGCTGCAGTACAGTAATCAGGAACCTGCTAGAACCAGTTAAGGCAGGCAGGCAGGCTAATTAGGACACCTGGAGCCAATTAAGAAGAAGCTGCTAGAATCAATTAAGGCAGGCTAATCAGGGCACCTGGGTTTTAAAAGGAGCTCACTTTAATTTGTGGTGTGAGTGTGAGAAGCTGGGAGCAAGAGGTGCAAGGAGCTGAGGGTGTGCTGCTGGAGGACTGAGGAGCACACGTGTTCTCAGACACCAGGAGGAAGGTCCTGTGGTGAGAATAAGGAAGGTGTTTGGAGGAGGCTATGGGGAAGTAGCCCAGGGAGTTGTAGCTGTCATGCAGCTGTTACAGGAGGCACTATAGACAGCTGCAGTCCACAGGGCCCTGGGCTGGAACCTGGAGTAGAGGGCAGGCCTGGGTTCCCCCCAAACCTCCCAATTGACCTGGACTGTGGGTTCTTCCAGAGGGGAAGGTCTCTGGGCTGTTCCCCAACCCACATGGTGAATCTCTGAGGCAAGAAAATCTGCCAATAAGCGCAGGACCACCAAGATAGAGGAGGAACTTTGTTACACTACCTAGAGACTACTGATTTGAAACCTCCAAATATGTAAATAGATCAGGGAATGTCTTGAAAGAAGTGATTAGGTTTATCTTTTATTTTTCTTGTGCTAACCCCCAAATGCTTTTGTTTGAAACCTTTAAGCTGAACCTCAAGAGAACTATCTTGATGCTTAATTTTTGTTTTTTTTAAGACCTAGCAAAAAGCCTAAGTTTCAGATGTATTTTTTTTTCCTTTTTGTTTTTAATAAAATTTACCTTTTTTAAGAACAGGACTGGATTTTTGTGTCCTAAGAGGTCTGTGTATATGTTGTTTAATTAGCTGTGGGCAACAGTTAATTTCCTTTGTTTTCTTTCTCAGCCCTTCCCTGGACGGGGGTGTGTGTGTGTGTGTGTGTGTGAAAGGGCTTGAGGGTACCCCACAGGAAGGAATTCCCAAGTGCACCTTCCTGGGTTCCAAAAAGGGGGGGGTTGCACTTGGGTAGTGGCAGGATCTACCCATCCAAGATCAGAGAAAAACTGTAACCGTGGGAGTTTAATACAAGCCTGGAGTGGCCAGTATTAATTTTTAGAATCCTTGTGGGCCCCCACCTTCTGCATTCGAAGTGCCAGAGTGGGGAATCAACCTTGATACACATACTCTAGTAGTTTGTACACTTGTACAGAATAGCATGCATTATGTTTTAAAAAGATTGTAATTGGAGCAGTATCTGTGTCAGTGCTGGCAGAAATGACTAGTTTGACCTTAACAACAGTACACTGCTTCAGGTTTCTTCAGTCTATGAAGTCCAGGCAGGTGAGCTTGGTATTGCTCCCATCCAACCTCATTAATCTCTGAAGTAGCATTATCAGAAGATTTGTTTTCTACCTCTGTCTACAAGAGATCTTGGCATCTTCTGCCCGAAGGAATAAGATGAGCCCATATTTCTTTCCTAGGGACGCACAAATGTGTGAGGCAGAAAGTGGTGCACTGTATGCTACTTACAGTGGTGCTCTTTGTGAGATGCATCTTTAACATAGCAATACAACAAACTCTACCTTGCTTTTCTAATTCAGAGCAGCTGCTGAAAACACGAGATGGTTGCTATTGATTATTGCATCCATTCATAACTTGTCAGTGTGAAGGGGGTGCGCATCTGTTAGCCCAAAAAAAGGTTTCCTGCTTATGATTTCCTCCCTCAACGCCCTGAAAACTGAGGTTTCCTGCCTTTGTCTGGAGCGTGACAAGTAGGACCCAAAGGAGTTCACAGAAAGGAAGCAGGACAGCTGCACCCAATTTCCAACAGCACTTGAAAGAGGACAGTCTCCTAAAGGGGAGCTGCTGTTGTTCAGAGAACTACTCTTCACTGATTGAAGGAGTACTCCACATGTACATAATCTTGTTTGCTTTATTGTCAGTTGTGACCTTGCTTGTAAATAGTCAGTCTGAATTACTGAGAGACCTCCTGAAGAGGCTTAATTTTCTGCTGGCTTTCTAAAATAACCAGGCCTCTTTCCCAAAAGTGTGCAGTGGTTTGTTTTTTTCCTTGTGTGCCAAAAGAGTAATTTTACTGGATGGATTGGGGGGGAGGGAGAGAAGAACTCTCCTATAGTCAGGATTCAACTGTGCAATTTTCATTAGACTATGCATAGATCATCTGAAAGTGACCCAGCTTGAAAGACCCCTAAACGGAATAATGGACAACAAATCAGATATGAATTTACCTTGTTATACAATAAGGGAAAATGACCTCAGGTAAATCCACACTAGGAAAAATGTGTTTTTAGCATGTGTTAGTTACCAAGTGGTAAAGTAAAATGAGACAATTTGTAGTTTTAATGTGTTAGTGGGTCAGAGTAAACATTAGTAAGGAGCCTAAGGGTCCAGCTTGCAGTGCAGGCAGCTGAGAGGAGAAAAGAAAAGTCGCTTCACTTTTAGACTGAGCACATCTGATACACAAATCGACAGACACACATGCCATTTTCAGAGCAGAACTGCCCTTTAATGATTAGGGATATTAAGCAGTTTATATATAAGAGCATTTCCATTCACATTTAGAAAAAGCTCATGTTTGTGTTCACTAAGCAAGCAAGATGACCAGGGGAGGTCTAGGCCAGTCAAGAATATTTTCACATTAATCCACCCATATCTTTGTATTCAAATGAGAAGCAATTGCTGTTTGTGGCTATCATGTTGGTAATTTGGATGCCAGGTATCTTTAACTGGACAGGAAGCCGCATATATAGTTTGTAAGAGATTGGAGAGTGGGAACCAGGAGATCTTGGTTCTATTCCTGTTCTGTTACTGGCTTTGGTTAAGTCCGTTAACCTCACTGATTTTTTTTTTCCATCTAAATAAAAATAGGATAATTCGTACCCCACACAGATGTTGTTATAAATCTTAATTAGTGTTTTTAAAGTTCTTAGATCTTCAGATGCAAATCACTATAAAAGTATAACACATTACATCAAATGGCAAAATCTAATATTATCCACTATGCTCTCTTTGTTGGAGACCTTCCATTCATTTATAATTTAAATGTAAACGGTGCATATAAGACCTGATCCAATCACAGTGAAGTCAGCAGTCTATTTCAGTAGGAATTGGATTGGGCCCACAATGGTTTTCCACTCTAGAGAAGCTGTATACTCTGCTCAGGTCTTCCCTTCAGCAGATTTCTGAATTTGCTGCAGAGATTGTGCTCTGAGAGAGAGGTTCACCTGCAGCTTTAATTTATCCATTAAAGGAAATAACTGTAAAAATGGAAATTAAAATCTCCCTTTAGCTTTAGAAAAACTCAGCTCAGATGTTCTGTAAGAATCAGCTTTTTTTTTGGCTGAACTCTGGCTGCAAGAAGCCTTTGTTTAGACTAGCCTTCAAATTTAGTTCCATAAAGCTTTCCCTTGGAGCTGAGTCTGCTTACCAGACTTGTGTATCAGCCATATTCTGAAGTCGCAACAAAATATTTTATCCTGATGTATTATCTCCAATAAAATGTATAGCACAAATATGAATAGTCTGTGTACTACAAGCTTTCTAATGGCTAACTTTGTTTAAAGTAAAGAACTAAAACCGCATCCAGCCCCTGCAGGTGAAGAATAAATATAGCTCCTTGCAGAACATATTTATTATAGATGATTAATTTGAATAGTCCATAACGACAGAATTCTGAATCTTTTATTTTTGGTAAATTGTATAGTTGGCCTATTTAGAACTTGAACGTTCTTCTAGAATGTATTAAACTGAGAAACTTAATTTACTTCTAGTTAATCTTATTGAAATAGTTGTGGGAACAAGTTTAAGAATAGCAACAAAAATAGACTGGTTTAAAAATATTGTTTGAACTTGTGAATCCCTAATGCAAGTTTGATGCTTCATTTATAGTGAGCATATTTCAAACAGAACAAGAAAATTCACAGAAGTCTTTTTAATACACCTCTACCTCGATATAACGCTGTCCTCGGGAACCAAAAAATCTTACTGCGTTATAGGTAAAACCGCGTTATATTGAACTTGCTTTGATCCGCCAGAGTGCGCAGCCCCGCTGCCCTGGAGCACTGCTTTACCGCATGATATCAAAATTGGTGTTATATCAGGTGGCGTTATATCGAGGTAGCGGTGTATAGTGTTGATACAACTAACATAGCCACTGAAATTCCTGGGGATTTTTTCCTCTGCTTCTTGTAAAGTAGCAAAAAACCACCAGACAGAAGTCATGAAAGCTCTGCTTCATGAGATTCTTGCTTGGATACTATATCTAGATACTTCTTAAGGATGTGAACGATGAATTCAGAGCTTATGGGACAGGTTCTACTCATCTCCCTGTTCTTTCGGAATTGGATCACACTGAGTCACAATCTATCAGCCCCTGACTGTTGCTGGCAAAGTGATCTGTACTAGCTCAGCACTGGCTCCAGTGTCCTGGCTGGTGTATTGGGGAACTGGAGGTTGTGCTAGGAGCTATGTTGGGTTCATAGATTATTATAAAGCCAGAATGGAGCACTGATCTAGTCTGATCTCCTGTATAATACAGGCCTTAGGACGTCCATAAATTAAATTGTTTTAACTAGAGCATATCTTTTAGAAAAAGATGACTGAGCCCTAAATGTTCTAGTAAGAGTGAATGCTAAAATATCCCCTAAAACGAAGTTAGACTAATATGGAACTACTCCTGAAGGCAATCTGTGCCAAAAAATAAGAAATTCTGCACCCAAAAAATTAAATTCTGCAAATTTTATTTGTCAAATAAATGTGGAGGCTCCAGCATGGTATTGAGGAGCACAGGCCACTGGCTGCACTGAGGTGGGAGATCACTGTACAGCTTCCCTCCCTCCCCCGGGACACAGACTCAGAGGTGAGGCTGCACCAAACCCTGACACAGTGCCAGGACGGGGCCTGCCCCAGAAACAAACCAGGGCCCTGCCCCTTCATGCCAGGTGCACCAGGAGTGGGCAGGTAGGCTCAGCAAGGCAAGATCCAAGTGTGGATGGGCTTAGTGTGGAGGGATCCAGGAGTGGGTTCAGAGGGTTCTGTGTGGGACAAGCTGGGTGCAGACAGCTCAGTGGGGGATCTGGGTATGGAGGGGAAACTGGACACAGGGGCTTGTTGAGGGGGGGGCGGTTCTGGGTGCAGTGGTAATGGGACTCTGCAGGGTCCAGTGAAGGTGGCTGGGGCTCAGCGGGGGGGTCTGGGTATGGGGGGGGGGGGAGCGGGGCTGGGGGGGGGGGGTGGGGGGGGGGGGGGGGATAGGGGTTGGGGGGGGGGTCCGGATGGTTTGTTGGGGTGGTGCAGGTCCAGGGGGACTGGGGCTTATCGGGTGGGTTCTGGGTGTGTGGCTTGGTGGGAGGGTCTGGGTATGAAGGCTTCTGTATGCACAGGGGTTGGGCGGATGGGGGAGCAGCTCCCTGTAAAGGGATCCCTCCGCCTGCAGCTGAGGAGCAATGGGTGCAGGAAGCAGGGCGGGGGGAGGAGGGACTTTGCAAAGCTTCCTGTAGCCAGGGGAGAAATCTGGAGGTGGGTTTGACCCATCCCCGGATGCCATGCAGGGAAGAGGAAGCCCTGCCCTCATCAGCCCAGCCAGGACTAACAGCCGAGCCCAGCACAGGGTAGGAGCCACCAGCCGGGTCTTCCCCAGCTCTGCCTCCTGCCCCACAGTGATTTACCTCTCTGCCAGCTGCCCTGGGCAAGCGAAACATACTGCTGGGGAGGGTCGTATGACTGCTCTTGTGGCTTCCCTTTGCTTCCCCATCAGAGTCATTTTTCTGCTGGGAAGCAAAGAAATCTGCAGAGGACATTGTGACGGGTTCCCCCCCCCCCCCCCCTTCTGGGATGCCACCTGATGTACTGGGGTAACACTGAGCCCGCCTGTTCCAGCAGCCTGGGCTCCCTCGCCCTGCCCTGCCAAGCCAAGCTCTCAAGCCTCCTCTAGCGCACACACCGGTAGGGACGCACACACCTGCAGAAAGACACAGACAGTGAAATCAGTATTGCATGGGAAGGCTTTCACCTAAGGAATTGCCCAGCACTCAAGTGCACTCCCCTTTTGGAGAGTAAACCCAAAATTGTATTGTCTTGTGCTGCACTGACAACTGTACAGTGTAAGCTAATTGAAATTTGCCCTCTCCTTCACTGTGAACAGAGATATGCACAGCTTTTTGCGCTGCTTCCCCCCCCCCCCCGTTATGAATTACACAAACTGGTTTAAAAACAAGTTTATTAAGTACAAGAGGTAGATTTTAAGTAGGGTGGCCAGATGTCCTGATTTTATAGGGACAGTCCTGATTTTGGTGTCTTTTTCTTATATAGGCTCCTATTACCCCCCTATCCGCTGTCCCAATTTTTCACACTTGCTGTCTGGTCACCCTAATTTTAAGGGATAGCCAACAGATCAAAGCAGATTACCTTAGTAAATAAACAGAAACTGCAAATTGAGCTTAACACACTAAATAGGTAGGATATAAATTAGCAAATTCTCACCCTGAGTGATAAACTGGCTGGCTGACTCCTAAGGCACAAGTTGCCTTGGCTTTCCCCGGTTTTCATACACAAGCTCATGAGCCTTCTAGCCTGGGACCATCACTTCCCACAGTTCAGTCCTTGCCCATCAGGAGTTTCCAGCTGTGTTGTTGCAGGGAGACTGAGGTCCCCCCCCCATGATGTCATTGTCCCCCTTTTATATCTTCTTCCCACTTGCTTGAAAGCTCTTTTGCTGTGAGCTGGGTCAAACAGTTCCCATTGTGTAGTGCTATCTCTGAGAGGTTTCTATTGTACACAGATCCTGAGGTAATCCTTGTGCTTGTGTTCATTTCCTCAATAAGCCATTAACATTGTTTGGCCTTTTTACTGTTGTACCTGAAAGGCTGCTTGTGGGTGTTTTCAACCGCATAACATGTTTCAGTGTAACATACATACTGAAACTTCATATACAAAGATAACATGTACAATCCAATGAGATATTAATGTCTAGCAGATCAAGACTTTTAGAATGATACCTCACAAGACATAGTCTGTACAAAGCATATCCTAATTACATGACAGTGGTGAATATTGGCATGTCAGAGTGTCACAGACATAAATTCTGCACATGCGCAGTGGAGCAGAATTCCCCCAGGAGTATATGGCACCAATGAATGAACCTTATTCATTCACAGCTTTAGAGGCTGAAATACACATAAGAATCTGATTGTGCAACCGTTTTTAAGCATTTTTTATTCCCTTCTTTCTGCTGTAGAATCAGCTGGGTATTGCCCTCAGACTTTCCACACTAGTCAGTCATGTCTCCATATAACTCCAGAATAAAGAATAAGAGGCAATATTAGACACCACTAACTCTAATACCATGAAAGAGACATTTCAGTCACTTAAACATATACTTTTGTTAAGGTTACAACTTAGTCCTATAATGTACACCCAAGGTTTCTTGTCATACATCTAGATTCCAATGTGTCCAAAGCAGTCCCCTAATCCAGCACACAGTTCAGCGGGAACTATTCATGCATAAAGTTAAGCATTTGCATAAGTGTTTGCAGGGTTGGGGTCCTGGTGACTGCCTCATTCATTCTTAATATACAAGCAACATGACCAATTAACTCCCTGATCTTGGACACCAAACAACCTCTCCCTTTAAATCTCTCCTTGAAATCCTCCTTATTTTGGTTGGGCTTCCAGGGCTGAAACTCTTCAACCAGTTTATAAAAGTCATTAGAAAATAAGCTTTTCATCATCTTATATTAAATTATATGCTAAAAACAAATCATGCTACACACATTACATACACAAAAATATGTAACCAAAGAAGAATCATCAGATGGAAGAAGATCTCACTCTCCCAACTCCTACTGCCAACCTAAGCATGAGGAACTGACCTCAGCTTCCCACTTTGTGATACACTATACTGCCACGTACCACCCACCCTAATTATTTGTATTATTATAGTGCTCAGAAACCCTGTCCCTGGGTGCCATTGCTGCTGCACCCCATCTCCAAGCATGCACTGCCACTCCCAGTCAAGTTTCAGAGTAGCAGCCGTGTTAGTCTGTATCCGCAAAAAGAACAGGAGTACTTGTGGCACCTTAGAGACTAACAAATTTATTAGAGCATAAGCTTTCGTGGGCTACAACCCACTTCTTCGGATGCATATTGAGTGAAACATATATTGAGGAGATATATATACACACATACAGAGAGCATGAACAGGTGGGAGTTGTCTTACCAACTCTGAGAGGCCAATTAAGTAAGAGAAAAAAAACTTTTGAAGTGATAATCAAGATAGCCAAGTACAGACAGTTTGATAAGAAGCAAGTGTGAGAATACTAAGGTCCTAATTCTGCAGTGAACTCCCAGTCAAGGACATTTATTCTTTTATAACAAAGGTTAAACAAACAGAACACAATCTTAAGTCAATACCTAGCCCCCAGGCTTCAGGGCCACCCCTCCCAGGGATCTCTGCCACTCCAGCTCCTGGCAGCTTCCTACCCTCAGCCAGATCTGCTTTCGGCTTGGAGCAGCAGCCACAGGCTTGCTTCCCTGATACTCTGGCTCCACCTTGTTCCAGGGACTCACCACAGGAGTTAGCGCTACTCTAGTATGGCCTTTGCTGCCCAGAGTTCAGCCTGTCTCAGTCTTTCATCCCCAGTTGCCTACTAGCAGCCCTTTATAGGCCCAGAGGTAGCCCGGACCTCTCTAATTAGCTGGATTAGGCTCACCTGCTCCAGTCCAGGAGTGCTGGGCTCAGTCTATCCACAGAGACCAGCTACCCTGTCATAACCCCATTCATGGACCAAGCCCCATTGTGCTAGGCACTGTACAAAGAACAAAAAGACTGTTCCTGCCCCAGAGACTTTATATTCTCATCTTACGAGCTAGGATGTCATCCCCCTGCTCAAGTACACATACTTGTGCTAGTTCTTGTTGAGCTAGCACAACTATAAATACCAGTGCCGCTGTGGTAGCACAGACAGTGGCAGTGGAGGCCTGGATAGCCAGGCCAAGTACAAGCCCACCTGAAACCAGGGAGTTTCAGATGTACTTGGCACCTCTAAGCTGTGCCTCTGCTGCCACTTCCCATGCTACTATGGCTACACTGCTATTTATAGTTGTGTGTGAGCTCCATGTACGGAAGCAGGGGAATTACACTCCTAGTTCACAGTGTAGATGTAGCCTAAGTATAAGACAAGAGACAGCAGATGGACAGAGGAGTATAAGGAAACAATAAAATAATATTGGTCAGCATGATAGGCAGTGGTCTCAGCACGCCAGCAGCCTACAGTGTGTTAATATAGCAAAAATGAAGACAATATGTCCCCGAAGAATTTTTCCACTGGCACAAACCAAGAGGAAGATGTATGGGTTGTAAACTAAGGTCCTAATTCTGCAGTGAACTCCATATAGATGCAGGGATCCACCTGCACACAGCTTAAATTACTATTGTGACTGTTAACAATTACTTTATATTACAAGCAACATCCTGTAACTTCTTCCACAGAGATAAAATACATCTACTCCACTTATATCTATCTTCAACTGTATTCTCTCCTCTGCCTCAATTAAAAGTGTGCCTAAAAAGAGGTTGTCGTAGTTCTTCGCTAATCATAGTCTCCTTTTCTCACAATTCCATCCCAATTTGAAATTTCATTAGGGCTTTTTAGTTGTGAACTTATAAATCTAATTTTAGTAACTTTTAATATATGATTGAGATTGATTTTCTAGATAGCAATATTTTTTTCCATTTGCTGTATCCAGACTTTATCGGACTAATTGTGTAAATAAAATCATAATTGTGCTATCATATTGCAAATAAATAGCACAATACATTATATAACACCCATGAAAATGGAGATGCGTAAACAGGTTTATGTAAATCATTAGTCTTCCAATCCAGAACTGTATAGTTATAAAATTAAATGGTACATTTTTAAGGATGGCGAATATACGCAAGTACTACTCATATGCAGTTTCAAAATGCAGATCTGGTTCAAGATTCACTCAGACTTAGACATATTTACATAAATTACGATTGTAGCCAAGTCAGAGAAATTAATCCCCATTCCTTCAATTAAAAGTTCTAAACTACTACCAAGAAATTTGCCAAAAAGAATGTGATTTTTAGTTTTAAATATGGGTAACTTGAAAGCTGTTTACACAAAAAGAACCTTGAATGAAGGACAGTTTCTAGTGTATATGTTTGCTGAAATGAAACTACACTCATTGCTGCTACAAAGCAGAACCTAAGCTTTTACCTCTGACTTCCTTTCTTCTTTGAATGCTTGGGATTTATGTAACCTGCTATATGTGCTCAGCCATTCTCCTCACATGCATATGTGTTCATCCATAATATGTGCTAGTAAAGATGAAGCCCCTGGCTCTATTTACTACAGCTGCTTTTAGGGATCCTCAATGCTAGTGAGCAGTCACAACTTTGTTGGTGAAAAGGAAAAGATGCCATTCATTTTATGAGCCTTCAGTGCAGCCCTATACTGTAAGAAGATATGATGGGGTGAATACACACCACATTGCTTGGCAGTGAGGAGTGATGTCTACTCAATTTTTCCTAGTCTAAGATCCCTCACGATCACTCCTCATTTACCATCCTGCCACTGCTCTCCTTCAATTCACCAGAAATGCTGCTTCTGTTTCCTGCTAAATACCTGATTCGGCTGCCACTTAAACCAATTTTATAACTTTGAAACTTCATTGACCTTAATGGCGCTACTTCTGATTTACCCCTGAGTAATAGCAGGCTCGTGTCTTTAATGGGTTAACTTCACAATAATATCCCACAACTTTGCGCATGGATATGTGGAGAGGAAATGAGTGATTCAGAGACTTACTGTAGCATGACTGTCTGTTGCAAACTCACTTCCTGTGGCATACACACATTATTAAAGCTGGTCTGTAGCAAGCTGAAGGCAGAAAGTCTGAATGCAGGCCCACAGTATAGAGGGTGGGAGAGGGATTTGATTTCAAGGTCATGCAAGAAGACTCATGATGCTTGTGAGGGGGTGGAGCAGGTGCAGGTGTGTGTGTGTGTGTGTGTGTGTGTGTGAAGGTGACTATATGCACACTGGGTTGACACCTTTCTGCAAATCTTAATCTGTTTTTATAATCCTAGTTTATAACTCAGTTTCTCTGAAAGCAGTTCCTATGTGTACTCTGAAGCCAGGAAACACCACAGAGCATGTGAGATCTTCCACACAAGAGGTTCTTGATTTTAAATAACAACAATTCCATTGATTTGCAGAAAAAAAGCCATGGAATCTATTTATAATACTATATTTTCCCAAAATTATTAATAGTTTTTCTTTCATGGAGAGCAGCTTTGATCCTAGTCAAGAGTACTTCAGAAGCTTAGCTGCTGGTGTACAGTGCCAGTTTTCGGTGAAACTGGAACTCTAAGTTTGAGATTGGTGACTCTTTGGGTACGTTTGCACTGCAGTTGGAAACATGCTTCGCAGCTTGTGTAGAAAGACAGGCTAGGTCTGCTTGAGTTAGTGTGCTAAAAATAGCAGTGCAGCAGGGATAGAACCACTGGCAGCTTGGCCAGCTGTCTGACTACAAACCCATCCAGACCCCCTGTGTCTGTACTCAGGTGGCTAGCCTGAGCCACACTACTCAAATAGAGCTAGCATAGGTCTGTCTATTTCAGCTGGGAAGCACGGTCCCAGCAGCAATGTAGATGTACACTTAGAGTTTGAGGCTTTGTGAACCTCTCAAATTATTTTGGGGGGGTGGGGTACAAAACTATTCACTCTGCAAACCATTTTCCATGTATTGTGTTTGCTGGAGTAAAAGTTAAGTTAAATGCAGTATCAGGAATTGAACAACTAGCTAAAGGGAAGCCTGTGCTGTTTATTAGTGATAATATAACCACTCTCTGCTCTGCAAACGCTAAGGTTTTTTTTTTTACGTAATAGTCAGATAACTTAGAAATTTCTATTACGCAGATAGAGGAACTATAATGATGGGTGCCAGTATAAGAACCTAGATTAAAATGTATGGATACCAAATCATCCCTTCCTACTCTTTGATACCCAGATCAGAATCTTAGTAATTAAACAAGGCTAGTTTCTGGACACAGTGCTGTTACCTTACTACAGCCCCTCTGCTGATACATGCATTAGAGTTAGTTTTTTGGAAGTGGACCTGCTGCAAAACAAAACTCCTCAGCACCAGCCTGTAACGATGCGGTTCTGGTGGGACCCAACTGAGAGTGCCAATTCAGGACAAATCGATTAAAACAGGGCAGTTACAGCCCAAGGCTGGGGTTTTTCCACCTCTAAGTCAAACCAAGTCAGCCAGACAAAGAGGACTTTGGTCTCACCCCACTGGCTAACCACAAGTCACACAAGCAATTCCCTTAGACATTCCAGTTTCCCAGTATCACCACCAGCACCACTCATTATGGGGACAAATGGTTATGAAAACCAATACCCCATTAAAAGAAAAAAAAGGTTCTCCTGATCCCAAAGGATCAAGCCCCAGACTCAGGTCAATATACAAATCAGATCTTACCCACAAATCACGCTGTTGCCAATCCTTTAGAATCTAAAATCTAAAGATTTATTCATAAAAGGAAAAAGATATAGAGGTAGAATTGGTTAAATGGAATCAATTACATACAGTAATGGCAAAGTTCTTGGTTCAGGCTTGTAGCAGTGATGAAATAAACTGCAGGTTCAAAATCAAGTCTCTGGAATACGTCCCCAGCTGGGATGGGTCATCAGTCCTTTGTTCAGAGCTTCAGTTTGTAGCAAAGTTCCTCCAGAGGTATGAAGCAGGATTGAAGACCAGATGGCGGAGAGGCATCAGGCTTTTATAGTCTTTTCCAGGTGTAAGAACACCTCTTAGTCCTTACTGTGGAAAATTACAGCAAAATGGAGTCTGGAGTCACATGAGCCAGTCCCTGCATACCTTGCTGAGTTGCAAGGCGTATTTGCCTTCTCCCAATGGGTCAATTGTATAGCTGATGGTCCTTAATGGGCCATCAAGCAGGCTAGGCAGAGCTAACACCAACTTGTCTGGGATGTCTCCCAGAAGCGTAGCATAAGTTTGAAATACAGACAGTATAGAGCCAATATTCATAAGTTCAACTACAAAATTGATACACACATATACACACAGCATAATCATAACCAGCAAACCATAACCTTGTCTTGGACACCTCATTTGACCCCCTTTATACAAGATTTGGTGCCACTACAGGACTTTGATGGCAACCATGTTCTATATGGTCCCAGATTATGTCAATAATGTCACACAGCCACAGTCTTTTCCTGCCCTCAAAGCACCCTGCCTGGTGCCATGGACCAACCTTTAAAGAGCACCACTCTAGGAATGTAGCCTTCCCCCCCCCCCACACACACATACACGTGGCAGGGGACAGGATTTTCCCTTTGTAAAATAATTAGATCAAACATTCATGCAAATACTCACACAGCAATAGTGTGTGGGGTTTTAGTCAATTGCTTACTGTTACACATTTCCAAACTTCATAGGCTGATCCATTATGTAATGTCAGCATAGCAAATCAGTGATTTACTGGACACGTTCAAAACACTAAACAACAAATTAATCACGTTGCATTATTCATGCTGCAGTCCGGAGTTCTGCAAAAATTCTATCATCACAGAAAAAAAAAAAGTCACATTTTCATGGATTTGGGAAACATACCACACTTAATTGTTTGCCCATTGTTCATGGGGGTGGGGAGAACAAACTTCACAGGAAGAAAATTAATTCACATGTGGCTATTCACAGTGTGAAAAATGTCTGTGAAGCTCTGGTATTATTGTGGACAAGATCCTGATGCATCATCTTCAGAAATAAATTCAAGTTTAGATTTATATAATATAATCTAAATGCAGAAAATCAGAAAGAACTTGTGAAATAAACATGGAAGTACCCCTTAGATAAAGGGTGGAGGGGGAAGGAACAACATTCAACAGCATCATGCATGGTAACAGTATGTTTTGTTAGGAATAAAAACTGATTTGGTGGATGAAGCGAAGTTTTTGGACACAAATCAAGCTTCTAGAAATTTATATGAGATTGCATAAACCCTACTTTAATACATGTTGCTTTGTTTTCAATCTTATATTTATCCATTATTCTTGATAAAATATCACCTTTAGGACACCAGCTGAAGTTGGATGACCTCTGACTGCCTTACAGGAGAACAAATTGGCTCTGTGATACATTAGTTCTTGGATAATAGAGAAATATTCTGCATTTTATTGTTAAATGACATTGAACTGCATCCAGAAAACACTTACTGTTTCAAATGCTTGGGAATGGAAGAAACTGAATAGAAGGGAGCGGATAGTGCCAAGAATTCAAGTGGTTCCATTGTGTCAATGTTTTCATCTAAAATCTGGCTTTCTAGGAGTTTGATTTAGCTTCTTTAACATGGGACCAAATGTTGTCAGCTCCGATACTAAGTATAAATTCTTTTTAAACTGTAAACCACATTCTTATTTTATATTTTGGCTAAAATCTATCTTAAAGTATGGTAATTTAAAAATAAAATTACATTAAGTTAATCGTTACATTTCAAAATGACCTTGCTAAAACTAAACAACATCTGTCCTTACAAAGTATTAGAGTTCACAAATTCCCTCTTTCTCATAAGGTTAGTAGTTTGAGTGGTGTCATGCTTTTGATTTGGACATATAATACCAAGACTTTGCATTGTTTTCCATCAGGTGAGAACAACATTTTGCTATTTACCCTGTCATAAGAATCTTAAATTTGATCTTGAAAGATTTATAAAGTAAAGACTGGGAATTTCTCACAGCTCAGAATGCTTCACACAGAACTTAATCTTCAGTGGACTCTGATTTACCCTAGTTATTATGTAAAGAGCTCCTCTCATGTGGCTTCAGAACAGAAAGCCAATTACATATCCTGATACCAAGGCACAACAGGGCCAATTAAGAATGAAATGAGCTCACTCATTATGCAGAGTTTGTATTATGAGTAAGGCTACGTTTTAGTCACAGGTATTTTTAGTAAAAGTCATGGACAGGTCACGGCAGTAAACAAACATTCATAGCCCGTGACCTGTCCATGACTTGTACTATGTACTCCTGACTACATCTTGGGGAGAGGGGTGGCCCGGAGGGTGCTGCAGGTGCTGGGGATGGGAGGCTGGAACCCCCGCTGGTGCTTGGGGAGGCGGGCAGCGGCATACGGCCCCGGACCCCTGCTAGTGCTCGGGGCGGGGGGAGCAGGTGGTGCCACATGGCCCGGAACTTGCACTGGTACTTGAGAGGTGGGCGTTGGTTGGGCTGGCAGGCTCCTTACCCAGCTCTGTGCCTCCCTGGAAGTGGCAACATTCCTAGGCAGAGGTGTGGCCATGCAGCTCTGTGCACTGCCTCCCTGAGCGCTGGCTCCGCAGCTCCCATTGGCCATATCTATATTTATTCCAACTCAGAGGCTCAAGTTCATTGGGACCCTACTGAATTCTATGAATTTGACTACTTTTCTTCCTCACAGGTTTTAAATGATTCATGACTTGTGCAAGTCCCTCAGATCTCATCTGTCCACCACAGCTCGGACTTGCCTGAGATTGCTGGGCCACATAGCCTCATGGTTGAAATCTGTCTATCACCCAGACACAACCTGAACAGGTCGGTGTCATGGGCTGGGATGTAGGTGGTCAGACCAGTGGTGGTCAGGCCTAATGGTTGCTGCAAGAGTCAGGAGCCAGGAATCAGAGGTGTGGGTCAGAACCAGAGGTCAAACCAAGGGTCAGAGCTGGAGTCAGGAATCAAGCCAAGGGTCAGAGCCAAAGTCAGTAGGTAGGGCAGAGAAGTAGGGATCGGGAACAAGGTGGGAACCAGGGGAATAGGACAGGAAGGCAGAAATCAGGAATAAGGTAGGGCTCAGGAGTGAAGTGAGAGAATCCAACATAGCAGTCAGCCATGGATTTACCTAGTTGCTCAGACTACTTCCTGTGCCACCTTCTGGCTTAAATAATGTGTTCTTCTGGCTTAAAAAGCTCCCGCCTGTGGTAATATGTTCCCTGGAGTGGTGAATGACCCCAGACAATACATGTGTAGGCATTCCCTTTTCTCACCCAACCTCAGATGTGACAACTGTAATCAATACCTCTCTAATAGGCTGGGGTGCTCATAAACTCAAGTGCTTTGGTTGGAGGAAGAGTCCAATCTGCATATCAGATTGTCCTTGAGCTCTGAGTTATATCAGGGGGCTTGTTGGGCCAAACTTGGACCAACAATACCTTTGCATTGTACTATCTGAACAAGAGGGGGTGGGGCTTGCTCCACTCAGCTCTGTCAAGAAGACATGAGCTTTTGGGAGTTTTGCAACACAGAGGACATCACTCCTGTAGTGGCACATTTACCTGACATTCAGAATCAGTTGGCTGATTTCCTCCACAGAAGATTCTCCCACAACTACAAGTAGTCTCTCAAGAACAGCATGCTGAAGTCCATCTTCTGAACATGGGGTGTTCCCTTAGTCAATCTGTTCACTGCAAAAGACAATAGGAAGAATCATCCATTTTGTTCTCAAGTGGGCCACAGTCCAGACTTTCTCACCGACGCCTTCTTGTTGGTATGGAAACTGGATCTAATGTATGCTTTTCCCTGATCCTCCAGTCATTCACAAAGAAACAAGATCAAGTCAGGTTAATCCTCGTAGACTTGGCATGGCTCAGGCAGTGCTGATTCTCAGACTTCGGTCTCTCCGTTTAATTTCCTCACCCTCGGCCTCTTCTCCAGGACCTAGTGCCACAGCAGTATGGTCACAAACTGCATCCAGACCTCAAGAGCCTTCACCTCACTGCATGGCTTGTGAGTGGCTAGACAAAGAGGAGAAGTCATGTTCCTTGGCAGTTCAAGAGGTCCTGCTTAACAGTAGAAAGCAGTCAACAAGGACAACTTACATGGCTATGTAGAAAAGGTCTTCCATATGGCCCCCTAGTTATGAGCTACAACCTTCAGAGGCAAGGATCCAGAACATCTTAGAGTACCATCTTAATTTGAAATCCTCAGCCTTTCCATGAGTTCCCTGAGAGTTCACCTTGCAGCAATCTTAGCTATCTATCCCCCTGTCCCAGGGGCTTGGTATTCTCCAGGTTGCCAGGACTAGATTTCACAAGGGAGTGATGTGCCTTTTTCCACCTATTAGGGATGTGGTGCTGACCTGGGACCTTAACTTTGTGTTGGCAGCTCATAGGAGCGTGCTTTTGAGCATTTGCTTACCTTTGGCCAGAACAGAAGACCATATTCCTCATAGCCATTACATCAGCCAAATGAGTATCTGAACTGCAAGCTTTGACAATGAGCCATGCTTACACAATATTTTTCAAGGACAAGATAGTCTTGAGGCCACATCCAAAGTTTTTAACCAAAGTAGTGTCCGTTTTTTATTTAAATCAGACATTAGAACTTCTGGTTTTCTTTCCTAAGCCACGTTCTAATAATGATGAGGAATTTCCAAATATCTTAGGTGTTAGGTGAGTGATATCTATCTCTATCTGGACAGGACCAAAACTTTCAGACAATCACCTTGTCTTTTTGTGTCCTCTCCAGATTGTATAAAAGGGCAAGTAGTCTCAATGCAGATGATTTCAAGATAGATCACCTCCTGGATCACGACAGCATATTGGATAGCTGACACTCTTTCTCCAAACTCTCAGCCCATTCTACAGGGGCTCCACCTTCATCAGTTGATTTCCTGAGAGATGTTCCTATATTGGACATTTGTAGGACTACCATGTGGTCCTCACTATACACATTCATGCATCACTATGCTGTCATAACTGCATCAGGACCAGATGAAAATTTTGGCAAATTAATATTATAGTCATTGTTTAACTAGACTCCAAGCGTGTACTGGGGGGGAGTCACCTGAGTGGAATGAACATCTGCAAACATTCGAAGAAAAAATAATTACTTGCCCGTTCTGTAACTGTTGTTCTTTTTAGATGTGGGTGCAGATGTGTATTCCATGACCCACCCTCCATCCTCTGTTCCCTGGAGGGGGGATTAGGGTAGCAGCACCCTTACATAGGCTCAGAAGGGGCCACGAGAAGACCCAGGGTGTATACACTGTCCCGACAGTGACAGGTACTGCTGCAGGGAAAAAAAGTCTCCAACTCTTGGTACACTGGGCACAAACACACCTGAGTGGAATACACATCTGCACCCTCATGAGCAGCACTTACAGAACAGGTAAGTAACTTTTTTATGCAAATATATTTGCAGGTGTAGTTTGTTACAGATTAATCAGTTTACACCTTAAAATAATTCAGATTCTGAAGCCAATGGAAATTTTGACACAGATGTCAGCAGGACTTGGGTTTGGTGCTTTTTTTTATTATTAAAGGTAAACAAACTGTTAGAAGCATAGTCTTTCTTTATATAGCAGTAAAGGAGAAGGTGTCAGATATGCTAAGTTTATATCCTCATCCAAGAGCGTAGCCCAAGTAAATTGTTGCCCAGGAGGGTTGGTGGAAGGCTCCTCTCCTCTCAACCTACCAAGTAAACATGTAGCCATTCCATATCTGAGAAGTGCTTCTATCTGACGCACACCCCCTCCTCCATTCAGGTGGTGGATCTATGCAGGAACAAGCCATCCCTCTTCATTCTTGCTGAAGTCTGTGTTGACTCTGATAATGTTGTAGACAGATCCACCTTTCTAGATCACCTCCTGTTATAGCAGGTGTCTTATTTAATCTTTACCTTTACAATTTGCTAACAGAATTTTTCTGTATTACATTTAATGTATTTTAAGTAGCAAAAATACTTAATTCCTTTTTTTCAAACTTTTTTTTTGTAGGTGAGAAATCTGGAAATGAACAAGAAGAAGTTGCGCTGCAGAATGCCAGTAAACAGATTGTGCAAACTGCCATCCTGCAGGCAGTTCAGCAAGTCTCTCAGGAGAGCCAACAAAAGGAGAAGAGAGTAAACAGCAGTGTGAGTCTGCAGTTAGAAAGAGGGGAATTAACCAAGAAGCATGAAAAGAAGTAAAAGAGTGAACTACTTGTTTTGGTCCTCCAGTTGGCAGTATCTCCAGCTTTCCTCTTAGTATCAGCTGTGTTGCCAGTGCAATGTTACTACTGTAAAGCAAACCAAAGTATAATCAGCACCTAGACATAGAGTAAAGCTGCAATAGTCCTCAATTGAGAAATATTAAGTGCATTAGGTGACTAACTTCATATTTATGCAGTGCCTCTTAAACATAATGAACAAAAATACTATAGCTATAAAATAGTTTCAAGCACAATCTCTTCTTAAGGGATGGTTTTATATGCAAACGCTTATTGCTAGTGCACTTCTGTATGACTCTTATGTGCATCATTTGTGTCTGTTCAATTGGCAGATATCTCCACTGAGTTACAGATTTTACTAGGGATTGGCTATGTCAATGAAACAATATATTGTAGCGTGTAGGAGATGCGCTTTCAGGCTCCTTGAAACACGAGTTTGTGTTTTATTTGGATAGAATGTGGGCTGTACAAAAGAGCAGCTGTAAAATGGATTTGGAAAGTTTCATGCACAAATCTCTTTTCATTCTTTTACAGTCTCTTTACAAAGTACATTATCTATGACTATATAGTTCACTCCTTATGCTGCAGATGATGTAAATGTCCGGTACATTTCTAATCTTTTGCACAAAAATCATTTGTGAGCCTCAAAGATTCCTTTAATTTTGCCAATAATAAAAGAAAAGAACCCAGGGTATTATACTGCTGCCTAATTCTTCCTCCAGTTCTGCAAATTCATGTATGCTTAGATTTATAATAACTAATAGAATTAAAATAGCTAAAATATGTAAAGCTTTTGAATTTCTGAAAATTCAGGAGGTTGAAAATACACTATGAATTCATTTTGGGATAGAAGACATTTGTTTCCCAATTGCTGGGTCTAAATTGACTTCAACTATTTGCAATTTTAATATAGATTGACATTATATACATGTACACTAAAGAAACAATTAAAAATGCCCTTAAATGCTAATAATAGAAGGTGCATGAAGTCTACATGAAAGCCAAATTAATTCAATGTGAACTTTGTCACTTTATGTTCAGCTGTTGAATTGTAGGTTGCATTCTGATACCAGTGGAGTGAAGATCCATGTACACCAGGCAAGAAATGATCTTGCCTTTGCCTCAAATGAATTTCTGTAATACTGGCCACAATGAGCACAAGCTGTAGCACATCTAGAAATATTTCACTTGGGGAAAGCAGATGCAGTCTGTGAAGAGGGAGACAAACTTTCCTAAATGCATTTGTTTCTCAATGAGACATTTCTCAGAGTATTCTTTTGGTTTATAGATTAATTGGCTATTACTTGGTGCACCCTATTGCTAGTACTAAACTACCGCCAGTGCTAAACTTCAGGGTTCTTTCTCATGGGCTGAGGTTTAACTCCGTAATAACCACCCATCCTCTAATGTTCTGCTTTGTTCTATTAGCTCCCATTGATCAATGCTGATTTACACCAGATAATGATCTGGCCCAGTCCAAATCCAAATAATAAAACCAGTTTTTCTTAATCCTTAAATGATGGAAAGCTGAACTGCAATGAAACATCTTCCGTTTACTCACATAGTTCTTAGTTTTTATTTAATGAATTTCACTAATCAAGGACAGACAAAAACTAAGAGAAGGAAGAAGCTGTTGTGTTGTTGTCTTTTATGGTCATATGACAGATGGCTGATAGGAGGTATCAACCTTGAGCAGAGAGATGGCTCCTGTCTAAACAACCAGCATATTGCTAGTTTCTCTGGAGGTCTAGAAAAGTAGATCAAGAGCAAGGTCCAATTCTGAGTCTGGCGGGCAGGAAAGATCAATTTAGAATATGATGTTAGTTTGGAGTGACTCCATAGTTGGAGACTGAGGATGCTTTTCAGCCACTGAAATTCTCACTTGGAGAGCAAAGGAAAGGAGACACCCATCATCCCTTTATGGATATTCTTTCTGTTCACAGAAAACATCCCAGATTATCCTTTTCCTTCCCAAAGTTGCTTCTAAATTGTCTTTTTAACCCAAACAATCTTGGCTCAAATACATAAAAACCTTCAGTGCAGTTTCAAAACTAAAGTGCAGTGTGTGTCATGTTCCTCCTTAGCTTAGTGGCAATATGGCCTCTCTGAATTCTAGATCACATTTCATTAAGTTCAGTGCCTTAGCTATTCTTAACACTCTTTTCCACAGGTAAGTCATGTTCACCAATTCCATTGTCATGACAGAAGTCTGAGTTCTGGGGAAAAGGGAAAATAATTCATTCTTTGATCTAGCTGCTTAATTTTCCGATTGAAACTATTCAGGCCTAATCACACTAGATTGAAACTATAGATGGAGCATGGAGGAAGCATTGAAAACAATAGTTATCTAAATAGTATAGTTTCTCTCAGAAGTACAGTGTGGGTCTCATATCCATAGTGTGTATCTGTAATACATATTGTACACTTAGTCTCTTCTGTTGACAATGGGAGTTCCCATATATGGGTTGCACCCAGAATACGTAGCTATGATCTACCCTGTGTGTAAGTGAGCGGCAGTGTAGCTCACGGAAGAAAATTTTACCCTAGCTTAATGCATACTCAGTATGGTAAAGAAGCATAATCTGCTTCTTGGTATTTGGTAGAAAGAGTATGTTTTTGGAGAAAAATAACTGACTAGAAATTATTTCAGATAAAATGGAGGCCTTTTTACCAATACTCAGAAATGGCAGGTGGTGCACATATCAACAGCAGAAGAAAAGCAATCTTCACTAGATGCTCTTCATAGTGCACAGATAGCAGAACATGGGGGAAGATGAATGCAGTGTTCAACCCAAACACTCATCTTTTAACAGAGTTTGAGACAATCGAAATATTTAAAGTAAGATATAGAATAATATTGCACACCACTTGCAGAAGAAATAAAAGGAGATATGAATAGATAGAAGTACTCATGCTCAGCCAAAAACAAAAATGCTAAGTAAGATTGGGTTCTTCTGTGACTATCCCCAGCCATGCCTACTGACATCCTTCGTGCTAGGTTAACTTCTATAACTTATTTCCGGGTAACTGAGCTACACTATATTTGTGATCAAACATTTCCTCTGAAGATTTTGGGAAAAATAGAAGCAAAGTGTTGTGTCTAATTGCCTGTGCAATGTATGTCCATACTTTTCATCTATTATTTGGAAAGACACTTGTTTTAATTTTAGTGTATATACATTTTATTTATGACTTAAATTAACATTGTTGCTAGAGTTCGAACATCTTGTATATCTGTTGGTAATATCACAAAAAGAGCATTCAACATTTTAATTATAGTTACTGTTCACCATTGTGTCTAACTGATTTTCCACTATCATTCCAGCACCTGAGAATGGAAATTGTCAATAATAATAAACATACAAATCAGTTAAGTTCCATCAGTAAGAGGTGCTTTTAATTGAAATATATAGATTGTCCTTTTTATATGTGACATGAAATACAAATGCTATTAAGTCATTAGGTTTATATTAACAGAAGAAGGAAAACAAATCTCGGATTCGCTAGATAATCTCTCATAGTGTACAAATAGGAGATGATGGGGGAAGCTGAATGCAGCATTCAACTCAAACACAGTAAGAATAAAGTTCGTCTGTGCGGGAGAGAGAACCTTCTCTGGGGCTGGTCCAAGCCTATGGCATGAACTCACCCAAAAAATGACCATCACAAACTTCACTGCTTTTGACTTCCAGTGCAAGGTGCATTTCTTTCACCTTGTCTTATCAAAGTACATAGCAACAGATATATCTATTGAAAAACCAACAACAAAACCCTACCAAAACAAGGCACTTTACTGCATGTGCTTCTTCTGCTGGGTGTGGGGGAGGAAGAGGGAACAAACAACACAAAACAGATGTTAGTTGCTGTGACCAGGGTCCCAGGGAGCCACGCTGAAGTTACTCAATTAAGGTAAACTGCAAAGAATGGGGCAGACAATCGCCAGAGCTGGTGAATATTCCAATACTTAGATTTACCAGACCTGCACAAAACAGCTTCTATAATACCTCACTGGTCACCCAGAAGCCAACAACACAATTCCCTTAAAGCAACCCAGCCTCAGGCCTCCACCAGACACCCAAGTCAAATATGATGAGGATTACTGAAAATCTTATTAACCATATAAGAAAGTTCTATCAATCCCAAAGGATCGGACACATTACCTTCCAGGTTAATGAATGTTCCAGATCTTACCCAATTCTTATTAACTAAACTAAGATTTATTAAAAAAGAAGAGAGAGAGAGAGAGAGAGGGTGAGTATTGGTTAAAAGATCAATATATACATATAGACATGAGTACAGTTCTGAGATCAGATTCATAGTAGAGATGGTGAGCTTTGAAGTTGAAAAGAGTTCTTTTAGAATTAGTCCATAGGTTATATTCCAATGTCCATATTCAGGGTGATCCAGACAGGACTCTGGAGATCTCAGTCTTACGGCTTAAGCTTCCCCTGCATGAAGCATCGAGCAGATCCAAGATAACAGAATCCGGACCTAAGGGTTTTTTTTACAGTTCCAGGTCTTCTCTCAACAGGTCGGAGTCCTTAGGCGAACAATAGGCAATCATGGAGACTTTGAGGTAGACCTATTTCCTAAACATCACCAGTAATTAGCTACACAGATTAACGTAAGGCAATTTATCCATTGGGCAGTTTATCACAAACTTTAAAGAGACATATAGACAATGACATTATTTCACCCAAGATTCATCTAAATGTTAATATTCCCTTTTGATCTCTGAATCAATAGCTATACTGGCAGACAGGAACTGTCTGTTTACATGGCTAACATCTAACAAGATACAAATAAACACATACAATTAGTATCACTAATTCTCTAACAATACAAGTTTGAACTTCAGAGCTCTAGCCTATCTAACATGGACTGGCCCTAATTACCATTCATATATTTTTCTAACGTGTCTCTAAAGGTTGACTCTGGGTCATTTATCCTGCAGGATGCTTAACCCTTTCTAGTTATGCATCACACTTTGTTTAAGATTCATTGCAATTATATAACAGTGGTAGCAACAATGATTTGCATGGTCATATTTTAATCAGATAATGTCACAGTCACCTTGGTTAATGTGTAAGCAAAAGCCTAATGGGAAGAAATTGTCTCAAGAAAAATTGTACTCCATTTTGCTTAATACTCCATTTCGCTAGTTTTGAATTAGTAAGAAGAAATTGTAGCCTTGAATTAGAAAGAAGAAATTGTTCTGAGTTTATTCTTTACTGATTGTGTTAATAATTGTTCTTAAAAGGATAGAAGTTTTATGGCTGTAATTGCCTTATTTACTGTTTGGTGTGAGTACAAAATGTATGGTAATTAACTGAAAAAGGACAGCTGGGCCAGATGGTCAAGAAGGAAGTGGAGGAGCTGAGAGGCACAACTTTCACCCGGATGGCAGATTGATGACCCTAAAGCAAAGGCATACACCCCAAGGACAAGATAAAGAGTGGAGCCAGAGGGATGAAATAAGAAACAGCTGCGGATAACTCCCACTAACAGCCCAAATAATGCTGATTGGAGCAATCTTGAACAGCTCCCGTGTAACACAGCAAGGTCCAGAGACTTGTATGGGAACTTATTACTATGAAAAAAGGGTGTATTGCCATGGGAATTTGGGTTCATTCTGGAAGATGATGAGATACTACAGTGATGAGTATGGTATAAAAACCTATATAGAATAGCTCTGTTAAAGGAATACTTTTAAGGAGACTGACCTAGTTGAATTGGAATAATTGGGGATAAAATAGCTACTTGAAAGGATATGGGACAGACCACTTTCCATTGGTTACCCACTCGGGACCCATGAGGGAAAACCCCTGGGCTTTGCACAGCCTCACTGATCTCAATGGGGCCCTACAAGAGTGCAGGGGTCCACCTGTGCATAACAGCTTGCAGGATCATGTACTTAGGGGGTTAAGAAGTAAGCCTATGGTAACATATTCTTCTTCACAGTAGTATGGGATTATCAAAAGCAGAGGTTTTACTCATTGATCAGATAGAGGTTCTATTTTGCTTACTTAAAAAAAATGTAAGGGCATTATTCTCCTAGATCCTGCTTATTTTAGAATATTTCTCCTAGTGATTTATTTATTGGGGTTTGTGTGTGCATCTGCTAGTCTTAAGCCTTAAGAAATACTAATTCACTCATTTTTGCTTATTTTATTGACTTGTACTTCAGTGGAATTATAGGGTGTACTATGATGTTGTGGGGATTTTTTCCCCCCATTCATCAAGAGTTTATTCAAGTCTAGCAACAGCAATAAATAATATTACAGAGGAAAGGAAGCATTTTTCAACTGTCTTTAGCAGGTGTTCTCTCAGAATACATTACACACTTCAGGACCTTCCAATTATTTGCATTTGTTTTGTAACTATAGCTAAGTTTAGAAATATGGTGGGAACATGTCCTGTTTGCATACCGGAAGAGGGACATTTAAATTTGGTGTGAACATTAACCTAAAAAGCCTCTGTCACGTGGTGATGGGGGCTCAAAGGGGAGATAGATCCAGTCCCACCTGTGAATAATCAGTGTTGTGGTGCTAGGGAGCAGGTGATAGCTTGAGGAGCAGCTGGTTCTCATAAAGGCCAGAAAGAGTTCCACTGAGGTAGAAAAACTGTAAGAAGCAGCTAGGTTTCTCTCGTAGGTGTAGGGGAAAGAAACTGTTAGGTGATTTCTCAGGCATTTGGTTTGGGGAATAAGAGCCATAGGGGGTATAGAGTTGGGAGAGAGGTACCTGGTATAGAAACCAGAGCCTGGATGATGATGCATTAAGGATGCCTCCACTGAATTACAGCATAGCCCTGGAACTAGGGGAAGTAGTTTATGAGTCTAGGCTCACTGGAGTGAGACCACAACCTGGCTGTTGATTATGGGGAAGCCTACCTGAATGGCAACACAGCTCCAGAAAGGAGCCCTGGAATCAAGGAAAAAATGTTTGTGAGTTTAGGGCTTGGAGGGGGGCCTAGTGAAAAGACTGCCTAGAGAGGGACTGACAGAGTGACCTGGATTGAAGGGTACTGGGGGCAGCTGGAACCTGAAGTCTTGGAACAAGCATGAGTTGGAGCCCAAAAAGGAAGGGCTTGGGGCTGAAGGGGCAAAAGGTATTCTGTAAGAGCTTAATAAACTCCTCCCCCCCCCCCCAAGAGTGGGAAATGGTATAGTACTCTGGTTTATGAATGAATTATTGGAAGAAGCAGGAGGGAATTGAGTGCAAGGGGATCTACCATGACAGATGTACTCTGTGGCTACAGCCTCATGGTACGTGTGCCTGAGAAACAGTCTCTTTTTTTTCCAACTGTCACCACAGCAGTTGAGATCACCTGATGTAATTGAACTAATACTCACTAGACTTAAAAAAATGGGAGTCTGGTGGCAGGATTTTGTTAGTTGAGGGACTTTAGCTCCGAAATGCCATTCCCACACCCATACACAAAAGTCTGATGCTCGGTCCCCTAGGTTTTTTCCTGAATGGTGATTATATGGATTGGGTGTAGCTCAGTGGTGGATGAGAGGTTTCTACCACTGAAACTGAGTGAGCTAATGTAGTTTATTTTTTTAGTCTTGTTCAATAGTCCCAGACTACCTGATGGGGAATTTTTTTTTTTAATTATTATTTTAGTTTAAAAATCAGGGTTTTTTTAAAGTCCAATTTGGATATGTTCAACTCGGATCTAGGGGCCTATGCTACTACCTAAACAAAGTGATTTAAGGAGAAATCAAGAATGGTAGACTGTAAATTAATGTCTGTAACTTACAGATCTGTAGGTATTACAATATTCAAACATAAAAATATAGCTTCTGCTGTCTCACATTGTCTCTGAAATAGACATGGGAATTTATTTTTTTTATTGAATGACCCTGTCACCTCCCACTTTTGCCAAAAACCCTTTCATTAAAAATATCTTTAGGGTAAAGCAAGTATGTCATAACTAATATAAATTCTCTGTGAGAAATAACTCACTTCTCAGGTGAAGAGAAATTGCTTGTAACTGAGGCTAGGAAGTACAGAAAGGGCTCTTGTGAAGAGGCAGACTAAGAAATAAAGCAGGATTGCAAAAACCAAAAAAACCCTGATGTAATCTAGCAATAGGCCACAGAAAGCCAAATGGCACCAACCAGCATAATAGGATCACTGAAAAGTCCTGATTACATTAAACAGGAAATATAAAAGCTATGGGTTGACTCTTGGAATCCTTATTCAGGCCAAACTTTCATCAAAGTCTTCAGGAGTTTTGAGAGAAGAAGGACCGTAGGCTCTGGTTCAATACTTCTTTAAACAGAGCTTCACATTTCAGGACCAAGTCAAGCTTTTATTCATAGAGATGATCTTTGAAAACAATTGTCCAATTAACATTAATGTATTTTTCTAGCAAATGCGCATAATACTTTGTTTTTTGAGGCACAAGGATCATGACAATACAATAAACTAGGGCATTTTAGAATTGTCATTCATTCATTAATAGTCCCAGGTCCAAATTGTGCTCTTGCTTCCTTAAGGTTCAGGGAAGAAAGCAGAATAATTGGTGCAACCTCATTCAAAGCAGCAGAAGTCTGAGTGAAGAGGGTCTTCTACATCCTACCTTCTCTTCCAGCTAGTGTATGTAGACTCTCCATTACCACTCTAGAGTGAGACACTACGTGTGGATGAGATCAGGGCATGGATGAAGCTAGCTGGCTGAGACTCAATCCAGAGAAGACTGAGGTGATGTAAATTGGTTTGGAGAAAAAGCTGGACGAGATGGCTGAGAGCATCACAATCTATCATTGATGAGGTTTGCTCTACATATGGTGGGGGAGGTACAAAATCTAGGAGGCTAGATGTAAGAGCAGGCAGCAGCTATGGCAATATTCATTTTTTCTGTTTGTACACAGCCAGAAGATTGCATTCGTTTCTTTTGGATGCAGACTTTGCAACTGTTATGCATGTCTTTGTCACCTCCGGATTATACTGCTGTGGTGTACTCGATGGGACTACGTCTCTAGGCGCTATCTGAAATTGAAGCAGTTGCAGAATTAAGAGGCTTGTTTGTTATATGATACATCTTGCTGGGAGCACATGACGCTACTGCTTTTGGATCTGTACTAGCTACCAGTTAAGTAGCTGGTAGACTTTAAAGGATGGGTTTTGGCCTTTAGACAGGGCCGGCTCCTGCTTTTTTGCCACCCAAAGCGGTGAATGAAGAGACAAAAAAGATAAAGCCGCAATCGGCAGCACTTCGGCCGCAGCTCTATCGCGCTGCTTCATTCTTTGGCGGCAATTTGGCAGCTGGTTCTTCCCTCCAAGAGGGACCCGCCGCCGAAGACTCGGACGTGCCGCCCCTTTCCATTGGCCGCCCCAAGCACCTGCTTCCTGCGCTGGTGCCTGGAGCCGGCCCTGCCTTTAGAGCTCTAAATGGCCTGGGGATTACTATCTGAAAGACCACAACTTTCCAGACCATACTGCCCTAGATGAGATCAGTGAGGGTGCCTGCATTAGCAAGTATGAGTGAGCAATAAACAAGATTCCTGTCTGATTGCACATAGCTGCCTGCCAGTGAGCTGTGCATCTCTCTCTCATCATCATCTGATGAGTTGAAAGGACCATACTGCTGAAGGTGCCCTTCACAGTGTAATTATCTAGTAAAGAAGGTTGCTTCATTCCTTTATAGTTCTAAGAATAGTGATATTGCTATGTAAAGCCAATCCTGCACAGAAAAGAACCTAAACGCTCTGTCTGTGCCTTGGTTGTGGATCTTGCTGGAGTTTGGTACATAAAGTTCTGCTGAGCCAGCTTTCCAGGGAAACCTTAGAATCAGCTCCTCGCTTATCGTGACTACTTTCCAGATTATCCTCTGTGCAAATTTCCCCTGTCTGCCCTTCCCCCAACATCAATATGAAAATTAACAGAGAGTTGTAATTATTGTACACGATGCTCTTAACACAGCCTTACCTGCACACCCACTGTGAGGGTCATGTATAAAACTATGACTGGGGAAAGAGTATCTCAGTAGTAATTCCAGTGACTCTCAGGGAGTGGAGGTTACTTCATATGCTATGAGCGTAATCCTGGCCTCACTGAAGTCACGCCAGTGACTTTTGTGGAGGCAGGGTTTCACTTAATGACTGTAGCCATTATCTGGCCAGCAACTCTAGCTCTATTGATCTCTTAAGGATTGGGTTAATATCCACTTTGCCCTTTAACAAGTTAGCTAGTATTTGTGTTAATAGGAAAGCTTGCTTTACACATCTACCTGATGGAAGATTTGAATACCATTGGTATGTTTACTTTGTGTGGTGAAGAGTACAGTATGCACCCAGCAAACGTGTTTACAGGCTCAGCATTTGGATCCTAGAGAAGGATGATAGGGCGTGCATATGAAGACTTCGGCTTAATTGCATATCGCTCCTGGATCTGTCTGACCTGGAAAAATGCTGTAGTTAGATATGCAGTAATACACAATTTTTAAGAGATCATGATGTCTGTCTCCCCCTGCCCCTCCCACATGAGGCTGTTGTGTGTTGCTGGAACCCTGAGGAGGGCCCCCTCAAGAGTCTGTCGCCTGTGGCTGGAACCTTGAAGGGGGCCCCCTGAGGGTGCTGTCACCTGTCGCTGGAATCCTGCCGGGCCCCGCTGGCTGCCAGTTCCAGTCCCACGGCCCCTGGGGCTAAAACAGAAAATGTCAGGGAGGTCTCTGGAAGTCATGGATTCCATGACTTCCATGACATAAACGTAGCCTTACCTATGTGTAAAGTGTGTTTGGTTTAGAAGTTGCTCTGCAAAGTCTGTGCATTACTTGTGTCAACTGTTCCTGAAGGGTTAAAAACTAGAGTACCTGTGAGGGTGGTACACTTGGGAGGGTGTGTTTGAGGGACTGGGTTTTCTTGGGGGATTAGTGCTGGTCCTGTGCCCCAGGGCAGTGGGGCTGCAGCAATTCATTTCCTAGAAATCGCATCAGACAGAGAGCGCATGCCTAAAAGGCCAAAATCAGCCATTGCAGATGGAACCTAGCCAGACTAAGAGGAGCTTAAAAGCACCTGGATTCACAGCATAGATTCAAACACAGCTACCTGGTGAGTACACCTCTACCTCAATATAACGCTGTCCTCTGGAGCCAAAAAATCTTACCGTGTTATACATGAAACCCCGTTATATCGAACTTGCTTTGATCCACCGGAGTGTGCAGCCTCCCCCCACCCCCCCGGAGCACTGCTTTACTGCGTTATATCCAAATTCGTGTTATATTGGGTCGCATTATATCGAGGTAGAGGTGTATCCATAAAAGGGAGCTAACCCCCTCCCCCTTATGGACACCCAGCCAGTCAGTTAGCTATAAAATCCCTCATAGTAGCTGTTCTCTTCTTGCTTTACCTGTAAAGGGTTAAAAAAGTCTACAGGTAAAGGAAGGGAGTGGACACCTGACCAAAAGACCCAATGGGAAGACTAGAATTTTTTTTAAAATTGGGGGGGGGGGGACTTTCCCTTTGTGTCTGTTGTTCTTCTCTGGGGAAGAGGGCAGCAGTTATGCTATGAGAAGCTGAAGGCCAGGTATGAAAATCATCAGAATCAGACCTAGAAATTGCTTATTTGGCAACCCAGATATGTAAGTAGATCAGAAATGTCTAGAAAGACGTGATTAGGTTTATTTCTTTTATTTTGTAAGGCTTGTGGACTCCTCTGTGCTAACCCCAAATGCTTTTGTTTTGCATGTAACCTTTAAGCTGGACCTCAAAAAGGTTATTCTTGATGTTTAATTTTTGTAAGTGGGATTTTTAAATCTAGTAAAAGCCTAAGATCCAGATATATTTTCTTTCTTTTTGTTTTTAATAAAATTTACCTTTTTATTTTTAGAACAGGATTTGGATTTTTGTGTCTTAAGTTTGTGCACATGTTTTTTAATTATCTGGTTGCAACAGCTGATTTCTTTGTTTTCCTTTCTCAGGTCTTCCCTGTGGGGCGGGGGGTGAAAGGGCTTGAGGGTATCCCACGGGAAGGAAATCCCAAGTGCACCTTCCTAGGTTCCCAGGGGTTTTGCATTTGGGTGATGGCAGCTTCTACCCAGCCAAGGTCAGAGAAAAACTGTAACCTTGGGAGTTTAATACAAGCCTGGAGTGGCCAATATTAATTTTGAGAGTCCTTGCAGGCCCCCACCTTCTGCACTCAAAGTGCCAGAGTGGGGAATCAGCCTTGACAGGAGCTCAGCGAGGACTGTGAACACCTTGCTTGCAGGAAGTAGATGGTTTGAGGATCAGATTGTTGTTCATTCAGTGTTGTCTGGTCATTTTTATTAAACCCCAAGGTATGTAAGGACAGTCAAATTTTTTGTGAACACATTGCAATAGGTGAAATCTGCTGTCTCTGAAGGATAGTCAACCATATATGACATAACTGACTGCGATGGGGTATACCAACCACACACTGGATCTGAGAGGGTTAAAACACAATATCGGGCCGAGGAAGCCCTGCCCCTCCAGAACTGCCAAGCATGCTCCGACTGGAGGAGTGGTTTAAAAGGAGTTCAGAAGCCCAGGCAAAGGGTGGTGGACTGGCTGCAGGAGCCTTCTCCAGGAAGCTAGACAGAAGGCTGAGCCTGAGAGGAGACCAGAGTGGGTAAGGCTCACAGGCAGAGCTGTCTCAACTACCACCTGTCACCCTTTGAGAACCAGCTGGTCCTGCAGGACCCTGCTCCATTTGACTCTTTTGTTATGTGATTGATGGTTTGGACTGTAGGGGCCAAGCCCCAAACTGAAGGGACATATAGCTAGGAAGTAGCATCAGGCAGCAAACTTAGACTCGCTCCAGGGAGGACCCTGCCAATGTTGCTTCCCACAGGGCCCTGGGCTGGGACCTAGTAAAGAGGGAGGGATTGAGTCCCCCTACCATACCTCTTAAGGGCCAAGGCCCAGATGTGGTTGGAGAGCTGAAGATTCCCAGTTTAGGGAGAAGAACAGGCAACTCTACTGTCCTGACAGAGAGGCAAGTCATATATGCTATCCACTATGTCTGCTAGGCCACCCAGTCCTCTGAGCACCCTATCACACTGATTCACAAATCCCATGATGCCTTATGTGATTCAGTAACAGATTTCACTTGCCATTGTGGACGTACGTGATAGAGTGTCAAGACTGTTTCCACAATCTGTAACAGTTCGTGGCATAAAGGTCTTATAGAATGTTCTCCTTGTATATAGGTGTTATACCTACTGGTTCTGCTGATTGAGCTTCTGCTGGTAGGGCTATTAAAATAATAAAGGCAGCTTTTCTTGTTTTGTGGCTAGAATAATTGTTTTCCTCCATGTAGAAATGAAGAATACCAAGTTTTGATTGAAATTGCTAGGGAATTGAGGGAGGCAGAATGTATTTAATCTGAGTTTGGTACATTAGTAGGTCTAGTAATTGTTTTAGAAAAGCAAACATTTATTTGAGAACTGTAAAACTGAGTCTGTTTTATTAATACATACTAAAAAACCTTGATTCACAAGAAGTGTACTTCAGAACTAAATGTCCTACCTACAATCTTGCTATCTGTCATCCACAATGACCATAAAATCTCATCCAAGCAGCTTTTGATTTCACATACATCTTCATGAATACCTTCCAGAAACAATACAATGCTACATAGCTGTCACTTTCTATCAAGGGGACTAAAGGGTTACAATAAATTGTCTCTTTTTGAAGGCAAGTTGTACCTGTCCTTTTGCAAAAAATAATCTGCCCAGCCATCCATGATGCAGTAGCCTGTATCAATCTAGACATACCAAAAAAGCCACAGGCACTGGCTGATGTGTAGAAATCTGACATGTTTAGGTTTTAAGAGTAGTAGAAGTATGTGATGTCACTGTTGGAAAGGCAACTGGCTGAGTACTGTCTCCAGTCCAATTCCCTTATGAAACCTACACTATGTCCATTTTTATTCCAGAAGATTTAATTAAACAGATTAATATTTTGAATAAGATGTAACTGTTTTTTCTACATGAAGAAAATCTTAGCCCAGCTCTTACTAATGTAGGCTCTAGACAAAGTTAACAATGAAATCCTAGCCCCACTGAAGTCACTGGCAAAATTCCCATTAACTTAAGTGGGGCCTGGATTTCACCCAATAAAACTTTTATCACTGACTTCAATGAAAGCACAAACAACCCCTTAACCTAATAAAGCTGCTGCCTGCACACAATGCAAATCCTACTCTATGTCTTGGCAGCAGAGGTATGCAACAAAGCAGAATGAGCTCAGCTAAATCTATGGGGGGCACATATGGACCTTGCTAAATTTATGTGGCATGACTAAGGTCAGTAGTGAATGCTGTGTGCTTTTAAGATTTTTAAATCAGTGTTTTAATCCCCAATTTCAAACAACCTATATTGGAAAGGTTGGACATTTGTCTGTACTGAATATTTCTTAGCACCCGTATCCAAAAGTGACTCAGTGCTCCACAGAGTATCCAATGTGTTGCTCTCTTGTGTTGAAGTAGAACAGAACCTTTAAAATAAATTGATTTTTAAAAGAATATTTTTCCTGTGCTCCCTAATAAGGAAATGGACTTTAACTTCAATGCAAATAGTTTTATTCCATTACCAAGAGATTTCCTGCTGCAACCACAGGCACTCAGGCTTCAATAAATTTCTAGCTATGGTGTAATATTTTGTTACAGAATATACACCACTGATTATTTCTGTGCCAGGAAATTCATATACTCAGAATACCAGAGACGAGGGATGAATATGCAGGGCTGTCCCTACCCATACGCAAAGTATGCAGCTATGTAGGACATCAGGAAATGTGGGGCACCCCTGCTCTGCCTCTTCCCCATGGCCCCTGCCCCTGCTCTGCCCTAGCTCCACCTCTTCCCACCCCTCCTCCACCCCAGCCCTGCCCCCACACCCCTGAGAACTGCAGCGGGGATGGGCCTGCACTCACAGGCGGCAGTAAGTGGAGCGACCTGGCCCCAGCCTGCTCCGCTCCCCTGGCTCCCAGCCACGCTGCCAGTGAGTGCTGGGGGGAGGTTCCCCCCCGACCCCCAAGCCTCAGAGCCAGGGGGGCAGAGTGGAGCGGGCTGGGGCCGGGTCACTCCACTTCCCTTGCCCCATGAGTGTGGGGTCAGGCCTGCCCTGCACTCACCAGGCAGCAGGAAGTGGAGCAACCCGGCCCCGACCCAGTCCCAACCCGCTCCGCCGGCTCGTGCTGGGGGGCAGTTTCCTGCCAGCCCTCCCGCCCCCACAGGGGTGCTGTGTAGGGCACCAAAATGGCTAGGGATGGCCCTGTGAATATGAATGACTAAATGGTTCAGAGTCTGTCTCCCTGTCTGCCCATGTGTGTTCAGCACAGCACCTTCTCTATAGTATAATGTTTAGTCTAGTTTTCTAAGTTCCAAACAAAGCAGTGGAGTTTCAACCACTTCCCTTGGGAGATTAACCAAAGCCAAACATAGCTCACTGTCAAGACGTTTTCTTGGTATATATTTGGGGCAATAAGGCCTCCTGTACAAATGGATGCCTGGGGTCTGAATGTTAGGGCCTGGCATGGGATTTATTGAGGAGAGAGTGAATGACTAGAGAGGCATGCAGGAGCCCAGTACACAAGCAAGACAAAGCCGTGCAGCTGGAGATGCAGGCTTGCAGAGAGAAGATATAGCTGCTCACAACTGGGAATGCAACCAGGGATCCAAATGATCCCTTTTTTAACCTCTGTTAAAAGGACTCACTGGGGTTCCACGCAGTATACACATATCTAACGTCCACTGGCAAACTGAAGGGAGCAATGGCTGATTTGTGTGAATTGCTCAAAAGACAGTTCAATTAAACAAATCATGGTGTATTCACTTTTATTGTATTAATTTAATTCCTTTATTTACTGAAGACGAGTCTGTGATGCTGGTAAACTCTGACCAAGGCCGTCGGCTTTAGCTAAGAACTGACAAACTCATAGCTGGAAAACAAACCAGCTCATATGTATGTTAGTTTTGTTCAGAATAGATATTAGTCTTACAAGAATGTATTTATTTATTGTTTAGAGTCTATGAAATGCTTGTATATTGCTGGGTCCATTAATCTCACTTGCAATGTCTGTATTCCATGCTATAAGGAAATATGTAGTGTAGTTGTGCCGGTCCCAGGATATTGCAGAGACAAGATGGGTGAGGTAATATCTTTTATTGGACCAACTTCTGTGAAAGAGACAAGCTTTTGAGCCAGCGAGGAAGAGCTCTTTATCACTCAAAAACTTGTCTCTCGCCAACAGAAGTTGGTCCATTAAAAGATATTACCTCCCCTACCTTGTCTTTCTAATAATGAAATAATGTAAGTTTTGCTTTATAACTTTGAAAATGTTTGCTCTGAACTTGTGAACGCAAGCACAGGAATTATCCCACCCACCCAAGAGAATTACCAAAAATTAAGTTGGCCAATCTTAAAACAAAAAACTTTAATTGCCACAGCCACCCTGGAAGAAATACGTGCAGAAGGCCTCATTCCATTGGTTTGAATGCTGAAAGCGGTAACTAAAAATAGTTGACATGAAGATTTTTCATCTCTTTGCTGTTTGAACTCTTATAGGGCCAACAACATCAAACTAAGGCAGAGATGCACAGGGGTTACCCGTAGGCTGACTGAAAGACATTTTGAATTGACAGATTATCAAATCTCTGTCATCTTTAGGACTCACAGATGGTAACTCATTTGTGTGTATGTGTTTGCTTCCTTTAATCTTCAAATAACTCTCATTTATTTTTCCTAGTTATCAAACCTTTAGATAGTTTATTACAGGACTGGCTACAGGCATTGTCTTTGGTGTACGGTCTAGGGCAGTGGTTTTCAAAGCTGGTTGGCCGCTTGTTCAGGGAAAGCCCCTGGCGGGCCAGTTTGTTTACCTGCCGCGTCCGCGGGTTTGGTCGATCGCGGCTCCCACTGGCCACGGTTCGCCGCTCCAGGCCAATGGGGGCTGTGGGAAGGGCAGCCAGCACATCCCTCGGCCTGCACTGCTTCCCGCCGCCCCCATTGGCCTGGAGCGGCGAACCGCGGCCAGTGGGAGCCAGGACTGGCCGAACCCGTGGATGCGGCAGGTAAACAAACCGGCCCGGCCCGCCAGGGGCTTTCCCTGAACAAGCGGCGAACCAGCTTTGAGAACCACTGGTCTAGGGTACCAATTGATCTGGGGTAAGTGACTGGTCTCTTGGGACTAGAAGCAACCTGAATATTTTGTGATTTTTGATGTAAGTGACCAGTTATCATTAAGTGCAGCTTGCCTGGTTGGCAAGATAGACTGGAGAGTCTGAGTAGACTGTCTGACTCCCAAAAGACAGTGATGTAGGAGTTCACATTTGTTACTGGCTTAGTGAAATCTAATTATAGAACATACCACCAGTTTGGGGTGTCTGCCCTGCTTTTGACATTCTGCCCTGAGGTTGGTACTCATGGTCATGAACCACTCCAGGCAGCATGACATAGTCCACAGTCTATAAGGAGAATGTGAACTACTACTGATCATTGATTTGTGTAACAGTAGAACCTAAAGGACCCTACTGAGATTGGGGCCCTATTGTGCTAGGCAAAGCTGTAAAAAATGGTACTGCCAAGACTTCACAACCTAAACAGATAAGACAGGTGGGTAAGAGGGGAGAACGGAGGTGAAGTGACTTGTACAAGGTCACACAACAGGCAGATAGAAGAGCCAGGAATGGAACAATCTGACTCCTACACCTGGTGGCTACGGGACCATGCGGCTGCCCCAAGCGGCAGGGGAAAAATAAGAGGAAAAAAAAAAAAGCCGATCAGCGGCACTTCGGCAGCAGCTCAATCACGCCACTCCATTCTTCGGTGGCAGTTTGGCAGCGGGTCCTTCTCTCCCTCTTTGGCGGCGCTTCGGCGGCAGCTCAAAGAGGAAGAGAGGGACTGAGGGACCCGCTGCCGAATTCCCGCCGAAGACCTGGATGTGCCGCCCCGATACCGGATGGAGTGCCACCCCTTAATATTGGCCACTCCAAGCACCTGCTTCCTTAGCTGGTGCCTGGAGCTGGCCCTGGCTGCCGCTCAACTATATAGATAGTGGAGAAAATACAATGAAAGTACATCCAGTCATTGAGACAAACTTAGTGGAAGCATGAATATTGCTGGGGGAAACTTGATAAGACTGATACTATCAACTGGTATTCAGCCCCCAAACCTGGAAAGGAACAGAGATTAGTGGATGGTGCGCTACAGATTGCTGCTGCTACAGAAAGAGGTTTACTAAAAAGCTCTCAATGCAAGTGTAGTAAACTACCCATGCCTGAAATAAAGTTTCTGAATTAAAATTCTCATTAGGTAGGGAGGATTGAATGCTTTTCAGTGCAGTTTATGTAAAAATGTAGATGAAAACGCTATTTAAATGCATGGCTTATGCAAAACATTTGGTAGTTCAATGGCAAAAATTAACTGATGCAGAGTTAAGGTTGCTTGGTGGAATGTCAACCCCTTGCTGAGTGCTGACCTGAGCAAAACTCAAACTTCTGAAAACCAGGTAATGCCCTCTGCCCTCTTGCACCAATGATCCAATGCACCCTATTAACACACATACCTTTACTCTACCAACCCCATAGTTGCTGAAATGTGCAAGCTCTTCATCTCTTATTTTCTACCCACAGGATCTAACACTATTACAGGGGGGACACACACACATTGTCCATGCCACCCTGCCTCTGTTCCCCTGGCACTGGCAGTAGCCAATGGGAATTATTTGCATACACTCCAGATGCAGTCAATGTATTAGGTGTACCTACACTAAATGATAGAGGCAAATGGTGCTTTGCAATGGTGTTTGCAACGTGAGAACATATGTGGATTACTTTGAGGTGAGTAAGCAGAGCTGCGATTATGATATGAGGAGATCTATGTTTTGTACCCTCTCGTGTGAGCAAAGGGAAAAGCTGCATGTGTCCCTTCAGGACCAGTGTGCATCATGTCAATGCAGAACTGTGTAAGTTATGTCAGAAGTAGGGAACAGGGCTATTATTATTAGCAGTGAGGTGGAACATGATATGAGAGGATTCTAATGCTTTAACGATGGTTAAGTGAATGTGTAGATTGAGATGCTTTGTAAGGGAGTTATAAAGTAGTTCCTAAGGGCTTGTCTTCACTACCCGCCCGGATTGGCGGGTAGAAATTGATCTCTCGGGGATCGATTTATCACGTCTCGTTGGGACGCGATAATTGATCCCCGAATCGACGCGCATACTCCACCAGCCCAGGTAGGAGTAAGCACCGTCGATGGGGGAGCCGCGGCAGTCGATTTGCCACCGTCCTCACAGCGGGGTAAGTCGGATCAGATACGCCGAATTCAGCTATGCTATTTGCGTAGCTGAATTTGCGTATCTTAAATTGGGCCCCCCCCCCCTTAGTGTAAACCTAGCCTAAGTTGTATACATGTAATATTCTTTCTGGGGAGCTGGCTCAGTGTGGAACTGTATGCCGGGATCTGGAACCTCCTGAATCGCACAGTGCCAAGAGGCAGTGTGAGTACGTGCATATTGAGGCATTGCTCAAAGAAGGTAGAGAGAAAGTGATGTGAGCAAACTTCTTCCTCCTCTCCCTCCCCCCCCCCGCATTTGTCATTTAATAGTGTTAGATTAGTGGTTCTCAAACTTTTGTACTGGTGACCCTTTCATATAGCAAGCCTCTGAGTGCGACCCCCCCTTAAATATATTAAAACATGTTTTTAATTTATAACACCATTATAAATGCTGGAAGCAAAGCGGGGTTTGGGGTGGAGGCTGACAGCTCACGACCCCCCATTTCTGTAATGATTTTTACCTTAAGAATAAAGTAGGCTTGCTAGAAAGAGCTGTGTGGTAGCTTATATCTGTAGCAACTACACTGTTATCCGTGTCTGAAGAGAAAGCAAGCAGGTGTCCTAGGGGAAACCTGTCTGAGCTGGGAATGACCCAATGAAGGCAGGGAACTGTCCAGCCTGGGAATATCCAGGTCAGAAGGGAGAGAGACACGTCTCCACCCAAGAAAGGTAACAGTTAGGGAGTTGAAAACCAAGAGTGGGTGCCCTTGCTGGACTACTGAGGGGAAATACAGGTGCCATTGCCCTGAACTGTAACAATACACACTGCCAAAACTGAAACTAAACCTAGTCTCTCTGAGTCGGACAGTGTCTCCACTGAGGAGCTCAGCACCCCTGGCTCATTATTGGCCCAGGAAACTGCTTGCCCAAATTATCCTATGCAGAAGCCTCCCTATTGGTCTCAGCAGGAGTTTCTAGTCCATTCCATCCCCACTCCTGACTCCAAGCATGCTGGGAAATGGTGTTAGAAGGCTTTGGTAGCCATTACAGTTGTAGTCCTTTGTATAGTCTGTCTGGCACTCCATAAGCTAGCAAGGTCCAAGTGGCGGTTTACACTTTTACTTAGTATTTGTTAGCATGAATGTTTCAGCTGGGGTTTTCCTGTGGTAATTGTTCAATGTTACAAACTTGCATTAGAATTTCGAATCCCAAGACTTTTGGGGCTCCGGGATTAGTAATTAGTTTTCTGTATTAAGATACGTTACTTGGTAGAGATGTAGAAAATCAATATTGTCAGATTATGGTTATCCCTTTAAGTGTAAAATGGTTAGTAGGGAAGGTAAATTCCAGTTTTAATTCATTACTGGGATGAAAATATTCAACAGCTAAAACCAGTTTGAGACCTGCAACTACCCATTTGTTTATTAGGATGATGCCAACATCATGCCTCTTATAATTTTACTCACTGGTGATGTGGTCACTGATATAAAATATATTGTTCTGTAAGGGAAGGAAGAAAGCCATGCTTCCCATTGGCTAGTGCTTATTCTCTATTCTGTCTCTTTTCACGTGATAATTTATCTCAATTTCACCTTCATCCTCTTGATGAAGTTAGCTGAGCTCTTTTCAGTATCAAATTATGCAGAGCACATAGACTGATGATTTGGAGCCCTAAGCTCTCTTAACTAGCTTTTCCTTCCCTAGGCAAACCTCTTTATTAAAGATTTATTTCATTTGCCCATTGAAACTAGTGAATTACTTTCCATTTGGAAATTTTGCTAAGGTTATTCCCTGGCAAAAAGGGGAAGCAAAATCAATCTAAGCCACTGCAAAACCATTCCGATTATGTCTGTATCATGTAATCTTTAAAGAAATTTGATTGCAGTCAGGTTTCAGATTACCTGACCCAATATTATTATTTATTATTATAATTTTAACACTGCTGCAGTTTGGTTTATTTTAGAGCTTGATGATTCCTCTAATTCTGCCCTTTGGAAAGCTGAAAATGATACCCTGAGTTTAAACATCTTGCTAGGATCTTTATGGATCCCGGCAAGAGTTTTAAATTGAGAATTTAGGCTTTGATGTTATGAATCATCTTCATATATTCATACTAATGGAAAATTTGATTTCAGTGTTATTAGCAATATTGCACTCTAGTTGGTTGTGGGGTGCAGTACTGTTCAAGCATCCACAGAAAATGACCATTGGCAACCAATATCCTGATAATAGACATCTGTCATAGGTTTCTACCCTAAGACCATTGTTGTTAATTTATATAAATAACATTGTGTGGGAGGTAGGTTGTGGAAAAGTAATGTTCTCAGGATAGATCCAGGGAGACAGACCCCTCCGCGAAGCCTCATTAACTTTGTCCTTTAGGGTCTCTCTCTCTCGCTTCTCCCACCACTCACCTCCCACTCTATCATGGACCTAGTTCCAGGAATCTGACCCCTGTTTTTTCAGTTTTGAGGCGATCTGTTCAAATCTTTCTAAGTTCAAAAGTAATAATGAGTGTGGGGATCTCATTCCCACTCCTTGCACTTACATCACAAAGCCACCCTACGAGAGCCAGCTTTTGCTCATGACAGGAATAGTATTGCATGCCATTATTGCTGTGAATTAGTAGAGCTGTGTGGGCAAGGCTTTCTCAGCATTATCCTGCATTATGTCCGCCTCCGTCCAGTGTTATTAGTTTGTACCATAAGTACCATACAAAATTCATCCGATTTATTTTTAGAAAAAAAAAAAGTCCTATCTTTGCAAGGCTTGGGCCTGATCCATTTCCTTGACTTCATAGAGTTTTCTGGGCATTCTGATTTGGCTGTGTTTTATGCACAATTGCACAGATGTAAATGAGTACACTGCATGCAAGGCAGTGGAGAATCAGACCCCGGGTCTGTATCCATGTATGTTGAACTTAGCGTAGGACTTCATTTTTGCCAAGATGCATATAATCTCCAGTCTGTCTCTAACAAAACCCAGTCTGGATTTAACAAAACCCACGCAGTATTTTATTTGAATTCTCTATCTATCTATCTATCCCTGATAGGCCCACTCACTGATTGAGCTTGTACAGACAGCAGAAGGCAGCGGTAGTGGGATCTCAAGAGGCTGGTTGGGGATTTGGTTGCTGCTCAGGATTTGTCTATAACCAGTTTATTGCATCAAATAAATGGTGAGTTTTGGCAAGAAGAGAGAATTACACCCTGATTCTGCAACTGCCTTTGTGCAGAAATTCACAGAGTTCAGTGGGGCGCTACGTGGCTGCAGAGGTCTGCAGTTGCAGGACTGGACCTTTATTTGGGCAGGACAGATTGTCCCTGTATGTTTTAACCATCCCTGAGAAATCAATGAGCTGCACAGGAACCACACAGGAGTTCACTGGGGGCATAGAGAGACGGAGGGAGGGAGGGAGGACTTCAAACTTCCCTAGCTCACAGGAGAGAGACAATGAAGGAAGAAGCGTGGAGGCCCAACTGATAGACAGCATGGAGAAGATGCCGCAAACCTCCCATCCCCAATAGAGAAAGTGCAAGACCCCCCTGACTATGCCAGAGAGGGAAACACGCCTGCTAATCCTTCCTGAACAGGCTAGGGAATTGCAGACCATTGAACCTACCCACACTGACACAAGACAAAAGAACATATGGGGATGGGAACTTTTTGAAGAAGAGGAGATCACCTGGGGAGGAGACTCCATGGGTTCTGGCTGTTTAGTTGAACGCACAACAGTCAGCAGCCTTGAATTGTTCATATCAAAAGAATCTAAAATTCCACATGTGATCCCCTCTCACACTGGTCAGCCCTCAAAGTCTCAACTTCTTTTCAGAATCATTTCAGGGATTTAAAATATAATGTTGACAACTATATGAATCATTCCTCTTTTCTCAGAATATTTCCTGATTTCCTCTGTGATTTACAGTTGTTGTCATATGTCTCATATATAATCTATAGGTTCTGTCCTTAAGGTTGCACATGGTTTCAATGTATATGTTAGGACAAATCCCACTTGTTAACATTAGATTTATTTTGACACTATTAATATTAAAATGATAATAAATGGGATTAGGGTCATAGATGACTAATATCAACTCTTTTCAGTAAGATACACTGTATTTTCAGGCAAAGATTAGAGCATATGGGTCAAACTAAAAATATTTTATAGTTTTACATAAAGAAGAAGTGAACAAAATAAAATGGTACTTTCTTAATATGGAAAAATACTAGTACATAGCATCCTAATCCCACTTCTTCTCTTAATTAATAATGATTTAATGTAAATTTAAGCTGCCAGCAGGAATAGTCCAGCAGCTATTCTGGTCAACCTTGCTTTAGGGTCCATAATCAGTAAGAGTTTGCATGTTTTAGGCATACAAAATCAAAGCAGAAGTGTCCTAATACATGCATTTAACATTTGTAATATCAATACATATTTGAATAATAGGGGTTTGTGAGGAAGGGGGTTGAGGGAGCTCCATTTTAATTTGATACAGTTACCAATTTTTAAGGTGAAAAATATGCACATATATTCCAAATGTGTTGAATATGTTCAACAGTTATAATAATTTGTATCAAATACCGCATTTTGGAATCACTATAAATGATTACTAATGTTCTGTCTCATTCAGACTACAGCGCACTGTCCAAATATGAGAAATACAGGCACTGCTTGTCATTGCTGTTTTCATCTGCAAATGTTAATGCTGATTTTGTTAGGTCATTGCAACACACCACACCTTCTGGGTATGCACAGTATATAGAACATGGTAGTTTGGCACTGTTAGAGCTACGTCTCATAGATTTATAACATGCATCACTCTCACAAGAGCACTTGATTAACTTCAAAGTATCTGCAGGCGCAAGCACATCACTGGCTGGTACAGTTTTTTGGAAACAGACTTGGCACTGTCATCGCACATCTATCCATGCTGAAGGGTGGTGCGACTGGATCCAAATCAGTCTTCCACATGTATGCCTGAAGACATGCTCATTGTACGTTTTCTATAAATGCTTCAATTATTAGTGGTAAGGAGTTGAGCTTTGATGTTGACGTGGTACCTTTGCCAATTTTCACTGCCAGTGATTCCTGCCATGCTTCTGACACAGTAGCACACTATGATTGTCTGTAGCATACAGCCATGAATTTGGTTGCCTATTCAATTGTGGCGACGACAGAGGAAAGGAAACAGAACGCCTGGTCTGTGGTAGCCGAAAAGCCTCTCAGCCCCCCAGGAACTTTTCCTGGGGCTTTTATTCTTTTTACTTCTCTGTTTACAACACTTCTAACTGGTTAAATTCTTGCGCATAGAAGAAGCATACAGTGTACAGCAACATGAGATAACAAACCCATATCTTGTGCACGTGAAAGCCAGCTGCGAGGGAGACAATCAAGTCAGCCAAATAAGTTTCCTAATCACAGATGCTGAGGTGAAGGCCACTCCTGCCTCGTCGCCATGGGAACAGTGTGCCGTACCCATGGGCTGACGATTCGGGAGCTATGCGTCCCTACATTCAATGACATCAAACATTGCTGCTTTAATGTCACCCAGCAGAGAGGGAGTATCCAGCCCACAAAATCTTCAATGCAGTGTTTTTGCTGAGGTTAAAATAGGAAGTTACTGTATCAGAGCCTGAGAGTATGTGGACATCTAATAGTCCTGGTACAAAGTTCTGGTGTTTTTTTGCAGTTGCACAAATGTCTATTACAGCTCTCTCTTGGACTGTGAATTCTATAATGACTAAAGATGTTAGGCCCTATTCAAGGTAATGGTGCAAAGGTAAGACAAATATATCACTGTCAAATGATAATACTGATATTCCCACCTGTTTCTCTTTTGCAACCATCATCATTTGTTGAACAAGGATATTGTCAACTTCCTTATTCAAGGTGGCCATATTTTCTCTGTTGATTCCCCACACCCTTTGGTTTATTTCAAGGGGTTTTGTCTCTTCCTGTGATGATTAGCTTGTGGTTTAGTATATGTCGTTGGTGAAACTTCTTGTCTTGAATGAGTTCTGTACAAATGATGTCAGTCAACAGTTTCTTATTTTCAGTAAGCATCAAGACTATGTTCTGTGGAGGTAGCTGGATACTTGTACGCATTGGATGCTTGCTTCTGTAGCTCTGCTGGCTCTTGTGACTTTGTGCTGAAGTCTTTGTACTTGTCACAGACAAGGTATACATTACCTGCTGCTAGCTTGTGTTCAGTGTAGGCTTTGAAATGGATCACAAAGCCCTTGATGATACCACTAGCTGGTGTACTACCTGAAGAACTGTCAATGACTGCAGGTGATGTCTTCTGACGTATGTCTAGTTTGACACCTCTGCAGCTGTATTTTTAGGCAAGACTTAGCCTTGGCAATCCTCATGTCACCAGAATCAGTTTACATTGCTGTTGGTACAGGAGCCAACTCGTGTGACAAAATATTCTTGATATCAACCTCTCATGAACGTGCTTGGAGGTTTATCAATCACCCTTGAATAGATAAAGTTAGTGTCAAAGAACTATGCTGGACCAACTTATATATGCTTTTTTGTCACTGCCAGTGTCTCTAATATCTGTGGTACTGTGCCATAGGACCCTGGGCGCCAGCTATGTTCAAAATCTTACTTTTGATGAATTCCAATTGTATGGGTGTCATCTACATTGATTGATTGTGGTGCCACTCTACCACTGACAATGTTTACTCTTGTCTCTGGGTGTTTGATGAGGTCTAAAGACCTATGCACAGCTCTAGCTTCTTACTGGTGGCTTTTCTGGCCATTGCATCTGCAGCAATCCTTGAATTCAGACATGATACAAGAGATCCACAAAGAAGAAATGGTGTGTGGTGTGTGTTTGGTTTATAATCTGTTAATGTCTATAATTGTCCAATATTTAAAAATTAATTCTCATAAGTTAGTATGTAAGAATTTAAGTAAGCATGCTCTGAGACTACAAGAAGAATGTCTTGGGTATGGTTCAGGGGTGGGAGGGATAGGATGAACTAGCAAGGTATACTGCTGATACAGATATAACATATGTACCTCCTAACTAATTATGTTCCATAACAAAATATTAGTGTGATGTTTTCATTGAAAAATAACTGGAATTCAATTCAATTTCACTGTTTCCTGACTTTCGTGAATCAGGAGGTGGTGGTAATTGAGCATTTTGAAATATGAACAACAGTGACAAGGTGTCATCAGGTAGTTTCCTTGAATGTAGGGACTTAAAATTCAGAATCCACAAAACAAATTGTATGGACACTAAAACAACATACTGCCAAAAACTTGCGTTTGACTATTGGACAAGAAAAGCTCTCTAGGGAAATGTGGCTTAGGAAGAGTATTGCTCATTAGAATGGGCAGGGCAAATGCTAGGGGCCCCTCACACTCCTGGATCCATACACCCCGTCCTATTTTCCCTATAGATTACTGCAGGATAGCTCCAGAGAAAGTTAGGACACCTTTGAGCCTGATTTACTAAAGGTGTCTGTGATGCATTCCTAAGAGAGAGGCACATAAGGAGTGGGCAGGTTCTAAAAAGGGAGCTGCCAGAAGGAACGGTTTCCATTTTCCCAGAGGCAGTGCTAGCCCATCGGGGGCCTTAAGCAGGATTATTCTTGCCTCCCCACACCAACACACACAACACATAACAAAAAGCAAATAGGGGGCCCTCTTGAGCTGCTCAGGACCCCTAAGCAATAGTTTAGTCTGCTTGTGCCTAGTGCCAGCTCTGCATTTTCCCCAGGAAGCTTGTGGAGTCTGTTTGGACATCTCTCAATGGTATGTTGCCTGTTTGTGGATATTCTGCTTTTGTTTGAGTAGCTAACCCAAAAACGCTGCACAGAAAGTTTAAATCTGACTTTTTTCTGGTGACATAAACAAATAAAATAAATGAGGCCTCTGAGAAGGGGTGTTTCTTTTGTTGTTGCAAAAGAAGCACTGGTGGCGGCAGGGTTGGGCTCCAGACATCATATCTCAGCCAGCTTTGTAAGGAGATCTGACTTCATATGCTAGGGGCCAAATTGTAGTTGTTAATTGCAGCCCTCTGTTGGAGATTGCTAGCGCTACAGACTGCAGAAGGGCAAGGATAGTGGGGACTTGGTCCTGAGCTGCTTGCTGAAAGAGAAGAAAAGAGATCTTGTCTAAGGCATCAAAAATGAGGGAGTGGTGAAATAGGAGGGGATCAGAAATATGCAGAAAAGGAGAGACAGTAGGGTTAATATTTTTAAAAAGACAAGGTACTTGAACTTAAGTTGCTCTGGTACATGTTGCTCTGGTACATTTACAATTTAATCAGATCTGACAGTGCAGACTTTTTTTGATAGTCATAATCATAATACTTTAAAAAATGCTATTTACAAACTAATATAGAAAAATTCTCTACTAAGATTATTTGTCTATGTTAGAATACTGTATTTGTCACAGTAATGTTGCAGGATCTGGAGCATGGGAAGGGAGGTCATCCATTAAAGGGAACCTCCTAACAACTACTCTGCACTCTGAAAAAGTTTAAGACCTACAATGTGCTCCCCATGTGTGGGATTTGAACTTTCCTTCACCTATAGCTGTCATGCATGTTTTTGCAGCACAAATTTGGATTTTGAGATCCTTAAAAATTTAACTCAGTAAAACAGGTGTCCTAAAAAAGTCACTCTGGGTAGCTTCATCTTGCATGATGGTCCATAACACAGCAGGTGATGCTGAGTTTAACACATTTTGGCAGCATTACAAGACAGTCTTCATATGAGCAAAAACTGTTCCAAAAAACTCATCAGCGTGTTAGACATGAACAAGCTGCTTCTCAAAATCAGGACTGCAGAGCTGCTTAGTCTTTATTTTTTTCTCCTTTGAATGCACATTTACTTTGAACACAGTAAGGAAAATGCCACTCAATGTATTTTCAAGTTCCTCCGTTGCACACCTACTAAGCCAGCATAGTGATACCGTAGGTCTTGTTTCAAACTCATGCATTAAAAACAAATTGCTTTTTAAGCCAGAACTGTCAGACAAGCAAGGCTTGGATAGCGAACTGTCCACTGTGTGATATAGCAGATAGGCAGGCTATCAATGGCTATCAAGGTAAAATCCATTTCTTTTTTACATCCTGTAGTGAGGCAGAGTGGCCTCCCTCCAGTACAGAGGGGGTTAATTCCCACTGGTGGGTGCAACCAACCCCACCCTGCCCCCCTCCCAGGAAGTGCGGGGTTGGGGCAGGAAGTATAAAAATGGGGCTCTGCAGTTCAGTTGCAGCCAAACCAGGGAAAGAGGCAAACGTCCCGCCCAGGGAACTGAGCCCTCAGCAGAGCCCGCGACTGGCAGTGGGGAGAAAAGGCAACCCAGGGCCCCAGAAAACAGAAGATCCCAGGGAGAGACCGGAGGAAGGGCCACCTGACCGTGAGACTGAGAGCCAGGTCCCAGAGGCAATGGAGCAGAGCCAGCAGGAGCCAATAGGAAGTAGCCCAGGGAAACAAGACTTTGGTCCGGTATTGTTGCTGGGACGTCAGGCACTGACTGCACATTTCCCCGCTGATCAAGAGGTAGGATCGCCCACCATTGTTAGGGCCCTGGGCTGGGACTTGGTGGAGCAGGATAGGTCTGGGTCCTCCTATCCTATCCCTTAACCTCAGCCCCATACGTGGGGCTGACAGCGCACTAACCCTTAGGCCAGAAGGCCAGCGACATAGACTGTTTAACTGCTCTGCCTACGCCAGAGGGCCAGAGCCCTAGTCTATTGCTGTTGCCCCAGGCAGGAGGCGGAGGGCTACAGACTGTTGAAGTGCTTCGCCCATGCCCAGAGGGCCAGAGTCCTAGACGCTGCTGTGCACTCCAGCCAGGAAGCCAGGGCTACCAGCTGTCTCGTGCTGTGTCAAATCCTCCTTTTGGAAACTGGAACTAATATCTGGGTGATTGCGTGGCCGCAAGGTGGACCACCCAGACAGCTGAGGGACATACTGACTCCCCGATGCCACCTCCTTGACCTCGAGAGGGAGGATGGTTACACATCCAGAAAGCACTGGATTTGATCCTTTTTATTTAGTAGTTTCAATCTGCTAATGGGTATAACAGAAGTTTAACAATTCTACATTTACAGACATCAACAGAGCAGGTTATTCGCACTGATTCAGACTTGCAGACGACACTTAGGCAGAGTCAGGGTGGCAGAGCAGTGATCAGCATCGTTGGACAATGCTGGCATTGGTAAGGTAACCCTGACAACACAGGTTGGCGGTGCAGCAGTCAGGAAGGATCAGGGCTCAGGATGATGTGGTCATATGTAGTGACTTAACGCAAGGCAAGACATTGGAGTCAAGTTAGGGACATGAAGTACTGAACATCTCTCCCAATTAGAATCATAAATTCCACCCTGGGGGCACGGTAGTGCTGGTAACGGTAAGTACTACAGGCACCCAATCCACATTGGGTTGTTAGGAAGTTGCTTAGAAAACTAGACACAATATGGTGAATTCTTTTCTATTCTGTGGTAACCCCTATTTCATTTGACCTTATCAAAGCAGTTTTCTTGTGTATTGGATACCTTGTAATTAAAAAGGTCATGTTGACTAGTTTTGGAGGTAGCCTCCTGCCCCTACTCTTGGCTGACAAGTGCTTTCATACAATAGCTGCTGCAACAAAATCTTGAAGATTAGGGATTGAGAGTGCATAGTGTGCACAACACAGAAAAAAGAGTAGCTGCCAATAATCCAGTCATTTAAATGTTCATTTAATAATAATTTTTTACAATTTAATTATAATAAATTAAAAACACCTGAGGTACTGGATGTCTCAGACTGGTACAGATTTATTTTTTTGTCAATAATTCATATTTTATCTAGGGTGGAAATTCTGGCAGGAGGGAGTTTATAGTGAGAAGAATGTACACTCAGGGCCGGCTCCAGGGTTTTGGCCGCCCCAAGCAGCCAACAACAAAAACAAAACAAAAAAAACCCACGATCACGATCTGTGGCGGCAATTCGGCGGGAGGTCCTTCGCTCCGAGCGGGAGTGAGGGACCGTCTGCCGAATTGCCGCCGAATAGCTGGACGTGCCGCCCCTCTCCAGAGCGGCCGCCTCAAGCACCTGCTTGCCAGGCTGGTGCCTGGAGCCGGCCCTGTGTATACTGTCTCTTTATTAGCAAACAATGGGTTGGTTTCAAGGTCAACAATAGTTTTACTTCCTTTCTACCTCCAAAGGGCTCACCAATTCAAATTTCAGACCAAGTTAGCATTGAGAGAGTATTTGAGAAATGCCCCCACAGCAGACACCTAGATGTGAATAGCCCCAGACTCTGGAGGATTATATCTGAATCCAGCTCCAATTTTCTCAGCCCCTAGCTCTATAATTGGCAAAATCCAAAACCCTGATCCACACACTTCAGAACTTTTGGGGTGGGGAAATGTAAAATCAGGTCTGGATTTTGCAGCTTTGGCCCTTTTCTAATCTATCAGAGCCTGGTCTATGAAAAGCAAACTGTTGGTCTTAGTCCACAGCTTAGTGTAGATGTCCACACTGCAAATGGCACTAATTAACTCCCTTATTTGCAGTTTCAGCTGACAAATGCTAATGCAAATTCTATCTGTCTGCCTCTTCCAAAAATAGAAGCAAACCACAGGTTTTTACTTTCTTCTCTGACAGATATATAATCACTGGCAAGAAATTATTTGACTCATACACAGTGAATACATGATGCAAGACTTGCCTACAAGTGAGAAGAAAAGACCAGACCAGTGTCTCCTCCTTGCTATGACTGCTGTAGTTTGATGCCCCTCTACCTTTGCCAATGTGTGGTATTAGCCCTTAAAGTGATAGCTTGTTGTCTACGATGCAAATAACTAGGTTTTTTACTCGGGTGTCTGTAACCACCTGTCATTAAGATACAAAAGTCGAATGCAAGGTTGGAAGAGAGATGATGGATTTTTTAAAATGAGGCAGAGCAATTCCAAACAGCAAAAGGGGTAGATTTATTTTAAAAATAAACAAAAAACAAGATGATGTGTGCCTAATATCTCTCCTCATGTTGTATGCCTTTCTTCTACCCTTGTCTGAGACTACAAACTGCTGGTCCTGTCTCTCTCTGTTGTGTGTGTATATTCACTTAAAGAGTTAGATGCTCTGTAAACAATAACAGCCAATGGGACCAGATTTTCAGAAATGTTCAACGCCCAGTCGTGTCTATTCTCAACAGAATTTAGTATAGTGGTTTCTTCTTATCACTATAAAAAGAATTAAAAATAAATAAATATCTGCACCATTTCATGTACAGAGAACATGCTCACAGGTTGTCTCAAAAATGCTCCCATTCAGGTGTGTATTTCATATAAAATTTCAGCAGAATGAGAATTATGCGCCATTACCTTAAAAAAATTGGCCCATTGAAGAAAGAATGGGTTCTGCTCTATCTGAATTCTACATTTGATGACACTGATGACAATTACCATGCTCTGTTACTGAGACTCTGACAAGCTGCCTGTTCCTCTGCAGAGAAAAATGGCTTAATTAATCTTCATTTTAACAGTCTAGCATGAACATCATGTTGACAGGTGGATCAATATTGCCAGTCACAATTTGGTAACAAGAAATGGGTTGATCATAGATAAGCAGAACTCTGAGGATTTAAAGCAACTGGGAGAGAACAAGAAAGTGTATTAAAGTCTCACATAGAGACCTAGGGACAAAGTAGGTAGAGAATACTTAATCAAATATTTATTAAGACCATTCTGCATCAACACAGTCTTTCTATTCCTTAGTATTGCATATATTTATCTTGGGATATTTCAAATCAACATTTTTCCTTTGGTCATATATTGATCACAGACTTTTAGTGCAGAATGTGATGTCTTTATTTTTAACATGTTTTATAGATGAAATACTTTTAAATCTGTTAATAATTGAAGATATGTTTCCCAAATGGAACATGAAAATGTCTGGGATAGATTTAACAGAAAAAGCAGTTGCAGCAAGGGACTGATGTTGGCTTTGGCCTAACATTTTTTAACTAGTTTGTCTCTCTACTGAACCTGATTGATGACTCTTTTTGGAGATCAAGATCAAAATGTTCAGTCTCTTCTTCAAAGGAAATCTGAGCAGTCAGCTTGCTAGAAAGGGGGAGTGGGGGGGACCCATTAATGTTAAGGACCAAAGGGATTCCTCTGTAATGAAAGTCAGTGTAGATGTGCCGAAGCGCCCCTGCCAATATCAAGAAAGAAAATTATAGCCCATTTGGAATCAACCAAATCACTAAGGCCTGGTCTACACTAACACCCCAATTCGATCTAAGGTACGCAACTTCAGCTACGTGAATAACGTAGCTGAAGTCGACATACCTTAGTTCGAATTTACCGCGGTTCAGACGCGGTCCACACGCGGCAGGCAGGCTCCCCCGTCGACTCCGCGGTACTCCTCTCGCTGAGGTGGAGTACCGCAGTCGACGGCGAGCACTTCCTGGTTCGAATTATCGCGTCCAGACCAGACGCGATAAATCGAACCCGGAAGTTCGATTGCCAGCCGTCGAACTACCGCGGTAGTGTAGACATACCCTAAGAGTCCTGTCTACACAGGGACCAGAAGAGAAGCTGGCATTTCTAGCAGACATAAACAGTCCATCCACAAGTGACCAGAGAGACATCTGATCTGAGGAACCCACACTGTTCAACTAGAGCATGTATTGAGGAGTCAACACCACAGTTGATGCAAGTCAGTCAGTGAGACAGTATCAGAGAAGCAACAGTGGAACTAGAGTCCATGGCAGGACCAGCGCAGAATGAGCTGTGCCAAACCACAGTGCAGTGTCATGTGGTGTCTAGACCCAGTGCTGGCCTGACAGCTAATGCAGCAACCACCAGCCTGTGCTGATTGGCAGGGAGAATAAAAAGCTGAGAAGTGGAGGGGCAGGGTCACAACTGCCAGAGGAACAAGCAGGCTTCAGAAGGCAGGTCCTGCCAGCAAGCTGGTGAGAAGACACCCCGGAAAAGGGACGACTGGACCTACAAGCTGGAGAAGCCTACAGAACCAAAGGAGGTAGGAAGGAGTTCAGGGCACAGCAGGAGGAGTTGTTGAGGCTTGATTAAGCCTGTCTGGTTTCAGGACCTTGGGTCCACGCACTTCACTCGGTTCCAGTTCAAGTTCCCCTACCGATCCCTCAGCTGAGACCTAAGATCCAAAGTGGTTTCCAGACCCCCGGAGGACTACACTGCTTACTCATCTAATCTTGCCTAATTTTAATTCTGTGCTCATTGACTTACTATTCAGGAGTTTGTACAGTTTTGTCACTTCAAATGTTTCTATTAAATAAGGCTGCATCTTCCCACTCTACTTGGTTCTGTTCAGAATGGTCGGTAGTTCTATGTCTTAAAGGCAGCCTTACATTCAAGAAAATTCTTATTTCTTTCATACTCACTATCTCCTAATATTGTTGGTGATAGATTTCCCTAATTCCAGTTATGTCTCTGCTGGTCATGGGACTTACAAAGGAGTATTTTTGGAGCTTCTAACCAGCCTTTTATAATTTTTTTTCAAAATCTAACCGGAGACACTTTTTAAGCAGCTTGATTTTCACAAAGCATTGAGCACCGGTCTGTTGAAAACCAAGCCCCTCTATGGCATCTCCAGTAGAGTACCCATAATCACTAGCCACTTTTGAAAATCTTGGCCTATATTTACACCACCAAAAAAAGAAGAAAAAAAAGGGGGGGGGGGAAACAGGGCAAGAGAGAAATACTAATGAAAAATAAATGCAGCCTATAGACTAGCCTTATTTCTTGTGGAAATTCTTCCATCCTTATTGTGCAGCACTTGGCTGCACAGTCTTCAGCCTAAATAGAATCACCACTGAACAAACATAGTGAATGTTTTCAAACAGGGATGCTTAAAGGTAGGTGCCTAAATAAAAGTGAGATTGTTTTCAGAGGAGGTGAACAACTTCAGCTCCTTTGGAAGTCCAAGGAAGCTGCAAAGGAAGTCCAAGGAAGCTGTGAAAATTAGGTCAGCTTTAGGCATCTGACTTTGAAATTTTTGGCTCATAGATTTAAATTACAAAGGTGTTGCGGGGAGTCATGTTGTTGTAATCATGACTTCCCTGAATAAACCTTGAAACTGTATCCAGGGTTTCCAAACATCTTGAATTCGTCAAGGTTCCTTTTACCCTAATATACTTATTAACCTGAACCTGTTTTATTGTAATTCATTAAAAGAAGATTCATGAAGGGGGGGAGGTGCTTTTGAAACATTTGATTCATACTTAAGAATGGGAGATCTGAGGAGGTCATAGATGAGGGAAAAACTATATATATCCTTACACAAAAGATCAAGGAAAAGTGCAAGGGCAATATTGTATTGAACAGCATAAATGTGAATGCACAGTTCATGTACTGTAAATCCTTGCAGGGTCTGGGTGGAAGATATGCTTCAGATAGGAATATGGAGAACAGTGCAAGTCACAATGCATTTGCATGTTGCTTGGTGTTGGGGAAATAGCCCTTATAAAACAATCAGCCCATTGTTGATTAGTGCAGCATGACTGAACTGCATTTTGTGAGGCCCCTAGGCCAGGTTGCCCAGTAAAGTTGGTCTGATATGCCATTTTAAGGTAATATTGGTGAATGACTTCATTCCAGTTAGAAGATTACACTGAAAAAGTTTGAGCAGTTATAGTAGCTTCATGAGATAGGGTTGGATAACTTGATGCTTCACAGGGCTCCCTGCTCACACTACATTCTCTCAGTTGACTAGGAAGTCTCAAACCCTTACTATAATCTTCCAGCCAACAGCTCTAGCACCCTTGAAATGGCTAAGCACACAGAAAACCTTTGTAAGTCCTCAGAAGATAACTATTATGCGGGTCAAAACAGAAGACCCCAAATAAGTCATCCTGACAATACTTATTCAAGGGAAAAAGGGAGCAGCATCATTAATAACAAATTTATCAAACAGAGCGTCCATAAATAGCTTCAAATGATTCTTTGTCCACCTATTGTCCCTAAACAATAGACTGAACTCTAGCTGGAAACAAATTAGAGTCTACTTCCTCATAGTAGATTATTAAATACTATTAATGCAACAGATGACTGTTCGTTACACTGTGGAACCTCAATCATCCAGGGTTATATTAGTAAAATGCTGTGTCTTTGGAACAAAACTTTGTTTTTCAGCCAATGTTATGAGAGAGAGGTGATGGGAAAGGAGGATTTCAACCTAAAAAAACAACAAGGTTGTCATTTAAGCTACTTAGAATAATTGGAAAGGGCATGGTGGGGAGGTGGGAGGAAAGAGAAGGAATAGTCATTCAGGCCTGATGGGGAGGCAAATATTTTTACCTTAAAACATTGGAAATATTTTTGGAGAGTGGTTAATGGATTAAATAAATATTGCCCCATAATGCAGCCAAGTAATAATGCTGTCCTGGGAACCTTAGGTTATCCACTATTTAAGTGCTATGACAGACCAGTTAAAGCTGTTTGCATTTGTCATAAGTAGTATTCAAATGAATATGGCCCATGAAGCAACATTTCATCAAATTTTTCATGACAGATATGCCACCAAGCGGTAGTGGTAGTGTTCAACCATAACAGGCAGACTTTGAGGCAAGGGAAATGTGGTAGGGAAGGTACATTCCAGTCAAGTTATTTGCCCCAACTTATATAAGAAGACTGTGGTAGCGATAATAATTTAAACCTGTGTCTCCGGAATAGCAGTCCAATGACTCACGTGAAAAACAATCCTTCCACTTTTCTTTGTTTCTCCTCTATAATGGAATCACCTGATGGTTTTTCCCAGCCAGAAGGAGAAAAGAGACTTCAGAGCTAAGTTCCCTCTAAGCTGCGTGGCCACATGGCTGCACAGCAGCCTATTAAGAACCATGCAGGCACTCAGCGCTACGGCGGGGAGAGATGCTTCTCCCCCAGCCCAGACCTGCCGCAGTGGGAAGAGGTGCCTCTCCCTGCCGGCCCCAGCCCAGACCGAGACCTGCCATGGCTGGGGAAGAGGCGCCCATCCCCAGCCCAGACCTGCCACAGCCAGGGAAGAGGTGCTCTTCCGTCGGCCCCGGCCTGGACCTGCTGCAGCCGGGGAGAGGCACCTCTGCCCCCCAGCCCAGGTGTTGCTGTGGGGAGAGAGCTGTGGGAGTCCTCTCTCCCCGCCATAGCCCCAGGGTAGCCTGCACCCCAAACCTCTCATCCCTGGCCCCACTCCGGAGCCCTCACCCCCAGCTGGAGCCCTCACCCCCCACACCCTGACCCTCTGCATCAGCCCTGAGCCTCCTCCCACACTCCAAACCCCTCGGCTCCATCCCCACCATATGAATTTTGTTTGTGCACCACTATGGAGGTGATGTGACACATCACCTCCATAATGGTGCACATAACAAAATTCATTCTGCACATGTGTGGGAGAAATTAGAGGAACACTGCTTCAGAGTAGCTTTGATCAAATCTAGCTGTGGCTAAATTTCCTGGCAAAGTGATGGGGGTGGGGGAGGGGAGGGACATGACTGTTCTCAGTATTTAATTGGCAATCAGTGTTAAGAGGTCTATACATGTGACACACAAATAAGATCTTAATACCTTAAAATGTTATTTTATTTGAAAGGTTTTTGTTTAATGAAAACAGCATAATTTCTCTCTTGCTCCAAACATTTTAAACAAATGGTTGATAAAGCGCATAATAGCTTTTATATTACAATTCCCAGTGAAATCACTGGGCATTTTGCTATTCACTGGGAGCAGGAGTCAGTCCCTGGGATAAAAATTCCCTTTCAGATTTTATGATTCTGCCAATTACAGAAGTGCCGAGGCTATTACATTATGTACTTAGAAACAAGTATAGAATGTAAATCTTTGTTGATATATTAGTGCCAGGCTGGTGTGCATGTAGAACTTTCATTAACTTTAATGGGAGCTACATGGGCATTAACAGAGATGAAATCGGTTACTTAACACACAATGTGGGCAATAAATTTTGATTTTAAATTTGATTTATTTGGAATTTGGGCCTTCATGCAAAGCTTTTAATTTTTGTTAATAAGGTGACATGCACCGTTTTAGACATGAGAATGGGTTTTGAAAGAGAAAGTCAGCTGCAGAAAAGAACGAGGATGTTATTTATTGTATGAAAACCAGGCTCACAGGCCCCAGCGAGGATCACTGCTCCATTGTCTCAGGTGCAACGCAAACAAACAGGTGTTGGTTGCTCTGTATTTTTTTTTTTCCCCCGATGGCCAGCCTGAAAAGGTTTATTGTTGTGTTTGGGAGATATAGAAAGGACTGAAGTTTTCAGCATATCTCTGGGAAATAGCTGCTTAAGACTTGATTAAATATAGGTATTTGTGCCCATCCCTTGAAACAGTGGTGCTGGATGACCTCAAATCTCCTGGACTTCAATAGGAATTGAGAGAGAGAGCAACACATCCTAGATACTGGAAGTTCCTGAGTACTGTCAGGCCTTGTCAAAGGGACCAGCTACTCACATGAGTAAGGACCATTCATGTGAGCAAGAGTTTGTAGGTAGAGCAGGGCAAAATTTTTCAGCCATAAGTTTGTTTTCCACCCAAAAATATAGAGATTTGGGTTGACCAAACACTTCACAAATTCATGTTGAATTTACTAAATTGTTTCAGTCAGGGGGAGGGACCCAAAAAAATCAAAACATTTTGTTTTGAAAATGTCAATTCAAAACAGCTTTTTGGTTTTGAAATATATTTCAATTTTGTTTTGTAAAATAAATACAAAGCTCAAATGAAAGCTTTTGGGGTTGAACAAACATTTTGTTTTTGTGGTCAACTATATCCTTACTTTTCCATTTGCAGCAAAGTTTTCATTTTGATTTAACCCAAAACCAATTTCTTTATTGTGGGGTAGGGCCAGCAGACGGAACAATCAGTTATTCACATAGCTCTATTCATAGGACTGGATTCCTGGTATGGCACATGGAAATTGTCACAAAACTGGAAAATCCCTAGCTCATGGCAGAATTCTTTAATTCTCAAGAGTAGTATTAAAAGCAGAGTGTGATTTTGTGCAATGATTCCAAGAGGCACCATTTAAAGCTTGCAGCCTAGCGGGAAGATGTATGGCTTTAAATCCCTTTTTACATAGAGCGTCTGGGGAAAAATAAGTATCTTTTGTGAAAATATTTTAAAAGAAACACATTTTCATTTGGTTTCAAAGTTTTCATGAAATTCATTTAAGTGGGGGTAGGGAACTGCTTTTTCTTTTTCTTCTTTCTTTCCCTCTTCTTATGGAAAAAGGGAAGGCAAATGTTTTTAAAAGTAGAGTGAGATGTTTTCCCCCCACCAAAACGAAATGAAAAATGTCAACCATTTTTTACCAAGAAGGAAAAAATCTTCATCCAAAATGAGAACAGAAATTTGGTTGAAAAACCTTCTGTTTCCCTCTTCCCTCCACCAACTTTGAGATGGAAAAAAATATGATCAGCTTTCCCTTTGTGCCCTCCTGATTCCGGCCTGCTCTCAAGGCTGAGACGATTCAAGGTGTAACTTAGGCAGCCCAAACTAAATTTCCTCTGGGCAGCAGTCCTGCCCAGAATCACCAGAGTGGCATCTGCAGTGGCCCACTTCTGGCATACTATCTACAGTGGGGCTTGCAGAATGGGACCCATAAAACTGTCTCCAAGTGTCCTACTCATTTTCTGTTCCAGAGGAATTCTCTCCCAGCTAGACTGGGGGGAGGGGGTTCACAGCCACTTTAGCTGTGGCCACAGCAAAAGGACCTTCCTGGAGCTAGGTAAAAACCTCTGTATTCTGCAAATATCCATTCAAATAGAAACCCGTACTTGTTTTGCACGTTCGATTTCTGTGACTACTCTAACAAATGAATGTCTAGGCAGGAATGTTTGGAGAAACAGTGAATTTTGCATTTTGTAATGATTGTCCATAGTGAGCTACTTTTAAACATGAATATTTGCAGTACAAACCACATCAAGCTTCTCCCCTCCACTGCGGGAACAGATATCCTGCAATGCCATGTGAAGAACTGCCAATACAGCATGAATTTAGAATATACAATTCTCACAATGTATAGATAAATATTTATTTGTGGAAATGATTTGCAAAATAATTTCCAAAAACAAATCTAAGAAAATCATAAGATGCTCATGGGTGGCCTATGAATAAAAATAGAGGCCAAATCAGCTGAATAAACTATTCACTATGAATTATTTAGTCCTCTATAATTAAAAATGGAATGCAATGTACATATCTAACAAATTATGTTTACACTAATTATATTAAGGAAAATAAATAGTCTCCCGTTTTCTCCGTGACTCATGTGCATTTTAAAGTATTTTTTTTATATGAAGTGCATTGGGAGGTAGACTACATAACATTAAAAACAGAACAATTGTGCCACCTAATGCCCAGCAACAGAAATGTCAATCGGATTTTTCTTTTCCAAAGATCCTATGCATCTTACAGCTATTACCATAAAATATTACATCACTCTATCGAATAATGCTATCACTCAGTGCAACACAAGATTAGTATTCCTTGTCCTTGTGATGACAGTAAATGACAAAGTTAGAAGCAAAGCTCTTCATTTATAATCATTTGCATTTTTATTTTTAATAGAAAATGACAAATGTTAAGAGAACAGTTTACAGTGGTTACGTGACCATAAGAATGAGAGAGGACAAAAGCAAAACACAAATGAACAAAGACAAGCTCTGTATCTCATTCAGTGTCCAGGAAGTTATCACCACTTGTTTACGGTAGTAAAAGAAAATATGAGACCATAAAAGTTTTAGAACTATAATATCCTACTAATAAACTTTATAGTTATCAAGTCTTATCAATTAGCCTGCTCCTTTGAAGATTAGGTCCTCAGTCTTGAAATCTTTTTAATGTTCTTTTATCGGCTGCTGTCCTGGCTGGGAGATCGGTTCTACTGATCTTTAGATGAGTGTGAAGTGCCCCATTGGGTGGTAAAGGATTATTTGTTTTCCTATTTGTGCTTTTTGTAACACACTCTCTTCTGGGTAGTTAATATTCACAATGGGTGGGAAGCTTGGAGCTGTGTGCCAGGTGTCTGCCCCCTGTCCCAGAATTGCATGCACTTATTTATAGTGATAAAATATACAAATAAAGTTATCTGGTTCACTTGTACTTTTAAAATGTATTTGTTGATATTCATGGCAACTTCTGCATTTCTGAAAGAGCATCTTAAACAATTCTAGTGCAGTTAGGCATTATGTAGCTCCTCTTAGTATTAAATAGCTGTACTGTAGTAGTATCAACAGACTTCAAATGAGATCCAGACCCCACCGTGCTAGGCGCTGTACAGACACAGAATAAGAGACAATACCTGCCCTGAAGAATTTACAGTCTAAATAGACGAGACAGACACAGGGTCGAAGAGAAGTATTATCATCTTCATTTTACAGATAAGGAACACAGGCACATAGATCAAGTGACTTGCCCAAGGTCACAAAGGAAATCTGTGGCAGAGCTGCGACTTGAGCTCAGTTTGTCTCCTGAGTCCGAATCCAATGCATTAATCACAAAATCGTCCGTCCTCTTTCTTTTGCCTTCTATTTATGTTAGTTCCATTTGCTCAGGTGGTTCTTTTTGTCCCAGTTTAGTTCTAGCATCTATTTAATAGTTTACTGCTTCTCAGTTGTTCCACAATCTCTTTCTATTAAATTTCTGTGTGTTGCTTAAAACTGTTCTCCATAATTGTTTCAAATATCTTGAATATTTTGTTTGCATAACCAGAGGGTAGAACCATTCAGTTGAGAGTGCTCTGCACATCAAGGACTGAGCTCTTGGTGTAGAAGAAAATTGTTTTGTTATCTTTTTTGATTCAGCCACTACATGATTGGGCTGAAGATACCAGAATATTAAATATGTATGTTTCAGTCTGAAAGTAACTTCTATTTCTGTCTTTTCTCTTCATACAACATGTTCATGCTTGTACTTCAAGCAGGGGGGAGGGATAGCTCAGTGATTTGAGCATTGGCCTATTAAACCCACGGTTATGAGTTCAATCCTGGAGGGGGCCACTGAGGGATCTGGGGTAAAATCAGTACTTGGTCCTGCTAGTGAAGGCAGGGGAATGGACTCAATGACCTTTCAGGGTCCCTTCCAGCTCTATGAGATAATTATTAATATATGGAGATATACCTATGTATTATTTAAGGCAGTGCAGGTGTGCTGTATTAATAGAGGATTCTTCTCTGGTAGGAAACTTTAGATAAGACTGAGTAGTAGTTTCAACCTTCTTTCTCCAAATAGGTAGACAAAACAAAACCCCTTTGGTATTGAAACTTCCCAGGCTTGGTATAAGCATGAGGTAAACAAGGGAAAATCAGTTCCATTGTAATGTGTGAGGGATGAAAATAAACCTCTTGACTACTCTTTTTGCATGTTTAGGTCAAATATTTGGGAAGAGAGCCATTAATGTGCCATGTCTTCCACCTCATTCCTGCCCTCCGTTTCAGTCAAGCTCCCTTCATATCTAGAATGCCTTATATCACTGCCTGTGGATGAATAACTACACAAAGCAGCTGAAGTGTTAGAGATTCAGAAATATCACACATATCATAATCTACATCTGGATTCTCCTATGCAATTACAGGGTTAAGGTGCTGATGTAAACAGAACACTAAGCCATCAGCCTAGCACTAATGAGTTTAATTATGCATAAAATGACAACCTTCTTTAAGCTCTCTTGCAGTTTGCATATTTCTGTGATTATATAAATTACATAAATAGGGAAAATCTCATCTACCCATCCATGTCTGACATGCCTAACATTCTGTACACTATGCTGGTTAGAATGGTATTTAACAAAACAAACTATTCTGACATTGATCTATTTTCCATTTATAATGGTTAAGACTAAATTTTTGTCAGGGATATTTTTAGTAAAAGTCAGCGACAGGTCACGGGATTTATTTCCAAGGGGTAGGTGGGTTCAGCACCCACTGCTGCTCGGGCTCCAGGGTCCCCCACTGATGCGGTGCGTGGGAGCTCTGGGGCTGGGTTACTGCAGGGTCACCTCGCCCCCGGGTAGCTGGTAGCTGCAGGGTCCCCCAGCCGCTAGCCGCAACTGCAGCTGTGGCTGGGTAGCTGTGGGGAATCCCCGCTGCAGCTGGGCAGATGGGGGGTCTGCAGCCCTGGTCCAGCAGCTCTGACTCCAGCTGCCTTTCAGCAAACTAAATACCATTAACTTGGGTTTGAATAGAGACTGGGAGTGGCTGGGTCGTTACACATATTGAATCTATTTCCCCATGTTAAGTATCCTCACACCTTCTTGTCAACTGTCTAAAATGGGCCATCTTGATTATCACTACGAAAGTGTTTTTTTCTCCTGCTGATAATAGTTCATCTTAATTAATTAGCCTCTTAGAGTTGGTATGGCAACTTCCACCTTTTCATGTTCTCTGTATGTGTATATATCTTCTTACTCTATGTTCCATTCTATGCATCTGATGAAGAGGGCTGTAGCCCACGAAAGCTTATGCTCAAATAAATTTGTTAGTCTCTAAGGTGCCACAAGTATTTCTGTTCTTTTCATCCACACTCTGACTTCCACCTGCCTTGCTTTCTACTTGCAGGGTGACCCCAAAAGATTCCCAGTCCTGATTTTTTCACTAAATGTGTGTTCTGCACTGTCCAGCCCTCTCCTGGACAGATCAGATATTATAGGTCCATTGCCCCTGTAAGGGGTCAATATCCAACAGCCTTTAAATGGAGTTACCAAACAGCACAGTTTAAAAACAATAGTGGATTAGTTTTGATTTAAAAATGAAACTACAAAGAAAGATTTTAAGTGAGTACAAATGTAAGGTATTAAAGTCAGAAATGATTACAAGAGAAATAAAAAGAAAATGCTTGCTGGGAGCTAAAACTTAAATTAGACATGGTTCAAGGTAAAATCCTTACCACAGGTTCCCAGCAACACAGCTGACCAAATTTTCAGGTCAGGAATTCCCCCAAAGTCAAAGGGCTGGTTCCTTTGTCTTCTTGGGTAAAAGAGAGAGACAGACAGATAACCTGGGGTATTTTTTGCCCCTCACTTTTATAGTCCAGTCAGCCTTTGAAATGCATTTTCCTGAGGGTTACCCCTAAATAAAGTTTCTTCCTCCTGTGAGGATGGAGACATGGAGTCTCCAGGTGAAAGAGGTTCCATGTTGTGGATCTGCATTTTAGCAACAAACCTGTTCCTGCCCCCCTTCATTACCAAAGAATGGGGTGATTAACACCTGGCTAAGGCAGCAGCTTGTCCTTTGTCTTTGTGAAACTGGTTTACCCTGTCTTTCTGTCCCAAGGACCCTGTTTACTACTTATATGTAAATTGAGGTAAACACACATTTCGTTGTTTAGGACAGACATATTTAACAACTTCTGCCTAGCCAGGGCTAAGAGGGGTTGAACACATGCCATCATCATCATACAGGGGCAATTAGTAACTTTACGTATAATGTAGTTCACATGTATAATACATTTCACCATGATATTACTGACCAGTGAGTTATTAGTTTTCAAATGATACCTCACAAGGCATATTTTGTACAACAGGTATTACAATAGTGTAATAGTGTTTAAGGTGTTATTACAGGGTGTGTTCGATCACAATCTCATCTACAGTGAAAGCAAACCAGACAAATGTGTAATTTCCTAGCGAGGTGCAGCCCTTCTAGCAAAACAGGCTAGGGAGAATGGATACTGACTGAACAGAACTAGCCAGCCAGTAACTCCAAGGCCACAAGAGCAGATAAGTGAGAACAAGACAACTGTTGTAAGAAATATTGGAGTACATGACATGAATGAACAGACAGCTGGATTGAGTAATGTATCAGTTAAAAGGATTTGGGGTTAGTGTGTATGAAAATATACTTAAAACGACCTCATCTATAAACAGTCTGTTCTAATCATCTGCACCTGTGTGATGGTACAAGCCAAGGCATGATCTAAAAAATAAAAAGGAGTCATATAAAAAATGGAAACTAGGACAGATTACAAAGGATGAATATAGGCAAACAACACAGGAATGCAGGGGCAAGATTAGAAAGGCAAAGGCACAAAATGAGCTCAAACTAGCTACGGGAATAAAGGGGAACAAGAAGTCTTTTTATCAATACATTAGAAGCAAGAGGAAGACCAAAGACAGGGTAGGCCCATTGCTCAGTGAAGAGGGAGAAACAGTAACAGGAAACTTGGAAATGGCAGAGATGCTTAATGACTTCTTTGTTTCGGTCTTCACTGAGAAGTCTGAAGGAATGCCTAACCTAGTGAATGCTAATGGGAAGGGGGTAGGTTTAGCAGATAAAATAAAAAAAGAACAAGTTAAAAATCACTTAGAAAAGTTAGATGCCTCCAAGTCACCAGGGCCTGATGAAATGCATCCTAGAATACTCAAGGAGCTAATAGAGGAGGTATCTGAGCCTCTAGCTATTATCTTTGGAAAATCATGGGAGACGGGAGAGATTCCAGAAGACTGGAAAAGGGCAAATATAGTGCCCATCTATAAAAAGGGAAATAAAAACAACCCAGGAAACTACAGACCAGTTAGTTTAACTTCTGTGCCAGGGAAGATAATGGAGCAAGTAATTAAGGAAATCATCTGCAAACACCTGGAAGGTGGTAAGGTGATAGGGAATAGCCAGCATGGATTTGTAACGAACAAATCGTGTCAAACCAATCTGATAGCTTTCTTTGATAGGATAACGAGCCCTGTGGATAAGGGAGAAGCTGTGGATGTGGTATACCTAGACTTTAGTAAGGCATTTGATACAGCCTCGCATGATATTCTTATCGATAAACTAGGCAAATACAATTTAGATGGGGCTACTATAAGGTGGGTGCATAACTGGCTGGATAACCATACTCAGAGAGTTGTTATTAATGGTTTCCAATCCTGCTGGAAAGGCATAACGAGTGGGGTTCCGCAGGGGTCTGTTTTGGGACCGGCTCTGTTCAATATCTTCACTAACGACTTAAATATTGGCATAGAAAGTACGCTTATTAAGTTTGCGGATGATACCAAACTGGGAGGGATTGCAACTGCTTTGGAGGACAGGGTCATAATTCAAAAAGGACAGGGTCATAATTCAAAACGATCTGGACAAATTGGAGAAATGGTCTGAGGTAAACAGGATGAAGTTTAACAAAGACAAATGCAAAGTGCTCCACTTAGGAAGGAACAATCAGTTTCACACATACAGAATGGGAAGAGACTGTCTAGGAAGGAGTACGGCAGAAAGGGATCTAGGGTTATAGTTGACCACAAGCTAAATATGAGTCAACAGTGTGATGCTGTTGCAAAAAAAGCAAAGATGATTCTGGGATGTATTAACAGGTGTATTGTGAGCAAGACACGAGAAGTCATTCTTCCGCTCTACTCTGCGCTGGTTAGGCCTCAACTGGAGTATTGTGTCCAGTTCTGGGCACCGCATTTCAAGAAAGATGTGGAGAAATTGGAGAGGGTCCAGAGAAGAGCAATAAGAATGATTAAAGGTCTTGAGAACATGACCTATGAAGGAAGGCTGAAAGAATTGGGTTTGTTTAGTTTGGAAAAGAGAAGACTGAGAGGGGACATGATAGCAGTTTTCAGGTATCTAAAAGGGTGTCATAAGGAGGAGGGAGAAAACTTGTTCACCTTAGCCTCTAAGGATAGAACAAGAAGCAATGGGCTTAAACTGCAGCAAGGGAGGTTTAGGTTGGACATTAGGAAAAAGTTCCTAACTGTCAGGGTGGTTAAAGACTGGAATAAATTGCCTAGGGAGGTTGTGGAATCTCCATCTCTGGAGATATTTAAGAGTAGGTTAGATAAATGTCTATCAGGGATGGTCTAGACAGTATTTGGTCCTGCCATGTGGGCAGGGGACTGAACTCGATGACCTCTCGAGGTCCCTTCCAGTCCTAGAATCTATGAATCTATGAATAAAGAATGAGTGTTTAACAACTTGAGGTGCAGGAGCAATGCAGGACTTGCCTCAGATCAGACTGACATAGATCTGATGATGACCATAACAACCTATCTGTACCCCAGGACTGGGTAATTGATCTTTACACTATCTGCTTTACTCGTGCTTTATGCTCATGTATAGTAATTGACATGGATTGTGCTTTTCACACAACAGGTCTGTGGGAAGAAAACACACCTGTGAGGTGAAGATATGACCCTATGTCTGCAGAATAAGAAAATGATTGTTTGATTAGGGATGAGTCAGTCACTACAAATGCTGATACATACTGTACCTTAAAACAAATCTGAACTAAACTTTTGAGGGTCACAGGAACTTGGTTCGCTTTCCCTTCCACCTCATTTACTTGCTCATTTGCACTTGCAGGTGCCAGGTTGTGCTGAAAGCAACACTGCACCAATCACATGATAAGGGCTGTTCTGGGGATGGGGAGTTGACAAGAATGTGGATTGTGGGGGAAATGTATTTCTATAAATAATTAAATAAGAGGTAATGGATGTGAAAATCCCACTACTGAAAAATATAGTTATTTACAAGATTGCATCATGTGCTTGCTACTACAGGAGATTTTTAGGTGACAGATTTCACAATGCAGTGTGCCCCCTTTTAGCCAGGAAAAAGCCAGGAATTCCTTAGGTTGTGGTTAGAGCAAAAGCCAGTCCCAGTTATATAGATGGGCATCCTTCAGAATGCAGATGCAGGGCCCAACAGGCATTAAAGCTCAAAAATATATAAAACATTGAGGCAAACATAACCAGGAAAAGTAATTTAGCACACAGCTCCAAATGCCCCGTTGAATGCTTATTAATGGTCAGATTGTGACTCTGTAACAAAGTGCATGTCGGGGGGCTCACCGCTTCTACTGCCCATGTAAGGGCCTGTCAAAATAGCAGTCTGTACACTCAAAGAAACAAAGGGCTGCTCCTTCCATGCACTTCTTAGGGGACATAGCACCCCAAGAGGAGAAGGGTAGAGTACAGCCTGTTTAACTCTGATTCAGAATATCAGGTGGCATGGAGAGGGGTTGTGTCTGCCTCAGGCACAATATCTCCCTAAGCTCTGGGCCAAGGGTCAGCAAATTAGGCCATAAGAGAGGAGCCAGAGTGCATCATATAGTGTACATGTAAATCCAATGACCACAAAATGCCCCTCTGCTCTGTGTTTGGGCCAGCTTGTCAGATTTTGTGCCAGATCATCAGCTAGTATAGACCAGTGAAACTGCTTTTGGCTTTCACAGAGCTGCAGTGATTTACAGCAACTGAGGATCTGGCCCATTATAAACAATGCAGTTCTGTGCAGTTACAGTTCCGCTGGAAGAAAAGCCTAAGTGATTTATGTAATGACCAGAACTCCCTCAATAGAATAATAGCTACATAAAGCACAATCACCCTTTTTATATGTAATACAGGTATCTGCGTTCTATAGTCACACCTTGTCTCAGCCACCGCTCTTTCCTTGCTGCTGTTGCCTCTCCACACTTCTTCTCCATCACCTGTTGCTATCATCCTCTTCCTAACCCTTACTCTGTTCACCTTCATAATGTTGCTCATTATTTCTTTTGACTCTTTCCAAACCCTATCCCACCCTGGCCCCATCCCCTCTGTTACACACCCCATACCTTTTCTATGTCAAGTCCAGCAGGTCTCAAAACCAGGCCTGTAGAGTTGCCAGGCAGCAAACAGCACCATACTGCCACCCAGCAGCAGCTGTAACCAACTCACTCTCCATGACTCACTGCTCAAAGGGTCCAACAAGCAGCAGCCTCATGGCTCCTGGTTGGCTCCCCGCCCTATATAAACCTAAGGGACATTCCAGGAAGTGTCCAGGCAACAGTGTGGATTATGGGGAGCTGTCAGGACTATGTCTGCTCTTGCACCCCTGGCTTTGACTTGTGCTTGATGTGGACCTTGCCTCCTGACGTGGGCCCTGGAACCTGAATTAGACTCTGATCCTTGGTACTGACCCCAGCCTCAAACTTGACTGAGAGCTGCTCTGCTATTCGTCTCAGATTTGACCCTGTTCTGACCCTTGGTCCTCACTGCTTTTGTCAGAATCCCAGTGCTGTCTCTCTCCCAACCTTCTTTCCCCATCTCTCTGTTACACTGGCTCACTCTGACTGCTCTGTTACTCCAACCCCACCTTTTCCAGCAGCGTAGCCATCATCTACCACTCCCAACAGCCTGCTTTCTGCCCAAGGGTTTAGTCTTGTAAAACAGGCTTAAAACTGTCAGGAACTGAGGATTCTTTTGCAGTGTTAAAACATTGCAATCCAGCTATTGCTATACTTAGAGCTCGGTCTCTCTTTATCTCTAGAAGTAGTCCCAATAGTTCCATTCACGCCTCCATTTTTGTTTCAAGGGGAGAAGAAGAGGGGAAAGGAGAGGAGGAGAAGGAAAAGTGAAGAGTGAGGAAGGGATTGGGTTTTTTCTTTTTGCTTGGTTGGCTGTGGCCTTTTTTTTTTTTTTAAACCAGCTGGTTATAATTTAGTCATACTAATGTTCATTAGGAAACTGACTTCTTTGAAAACAAGGGGAGGGTTTATTGCCTGGGGCGGCGAAAAAGCCAGAGCCGGCCCTGCTCTGTACCTGCAACTGACTACACAAGTCATCGTGTAAGTACAGCGAAGCAACTCCAGTGAGTACTGCAGTATTTAGCTGGGAGAAAGATGGGCATAGCTGTGATGAACCCTTTCCCTAGCACTCCCTAGGCCCTGAACTGCGGAGGGGTGACCCCCCCCCCGCCCGCTACATGAGCGTTAGGACTCAGGTTGTACCCTGCTGTCCTGCGCCATGTGGACTTTTGAAACAAATTAAATCCTAAGGAAGAGCCAGCCCTGGGGGCCAAAGAAACTGAAGATGGCAGGAGCAGACACAGAATCAGATCCAACCATTCCTACTGCAGGGACCATCTGGCACTGATGTCTGCAGAGTTTTTTACAACTCTGACTGGATAGTGTCTTCCTAGTGCTGTTTCCGCCAAGCTCCTCTTATCCCCTCCCTCCATCTTTTCGCCTACTCTCTGTACACCCCTCCTTGCTTCCTTCCCTCTTCTCCCCTGCCCTACTCCCTCCCTCCCTCCCTCCAATGTCCTCTCTCTTCTTTCTGCTTAGCTAACCTCCTCCTAACTAAACCCCATCCCAAAATTAAAAAAAAAAAAAAAATCTTTGACCTACCATGACATTTGCTGGCCCCCGCTCTGTTCAATCCCCTTGTGTGTTCTAGTCCTTTCCCCTACCCTTTGTCTGGTCTATCTCAATTGTAAAGCTTTTTGAGGCAAGGACTGTCTAATACTTTGTATGGTGCCTAGCACAATGGGGCTCTTTTGAATCTGTTCCTAGGCACTCCTGTAATAAAAATAATAATGATGCTATTTTATTTATTCATCTAATTCATCGCCATTGTCTTCTCCTTAGCAATAGTTTGGTTAATCAAGATGCAGTCTTCAGTTAATTAATATTAACTGAGTAGTCCTTGATTATGCTTTTAAATTACCTAAACAATACATGACTTTGAATCTCTCCTGATCTGTAGGAATGAGGTTTGTATCAAATTGGAGGAAGGAGATACTCAGGGTTAAATATTTATGAAAATAATTAAATAAGGAAAAATCACAAAGGAAACTTCCACCTAAATGTTTGCTATTTGTGTTCTGGAAACATGTAATTAGCACTTGGCATTGTAGAGTATTGATGTCCTTATATTACAGGACACAATATATGGGTGAAATTCCCATTGAAGCCAATGTTGGTTGCTGATGTATATCAGAGGGCAGAATTTTGGTATGTTAGTATTTCTATATTGTGCTCCTAGAAACATAGACATTGAAAAACACTGTTGTAGTTTTAATTAATTGTATTAATTAAATTAATTATTTAATTATTATTTAACTATTTGGATACCATTAGCCACATATATTAAACTGAACCATCAGAATGAAAATAGTCAATAAAAAGATTTTTTTTTTAATAATAGGATTTATATTGATTTTTTTCCAAGCTGAAAATCAGCCCAGTATAAAAAATGAAAATACAGATTTTCTCTAGCTGGTTGAAATTAACATTCAGCATCTCACCCTCCCAAAGAATAAGCATTTTCTCTTTTGTCTTCCAAAAATCACCTCCTGTATTTTAAAGATTTTTGGAGTCTGCTGTTAATTTGCTTTGGGATTTTGGGTGCTTTGTCACCCAAACATTGTTTCATTTTAAGAATTAGTTGATGCCTTGCATCTTTCAGGTAGAGCAGTCTTCTCAAGTGTTAATGTCCTCACACTTGTTAGTTCAAACTGTCTCCTCCAAAACACCTGTGAAATCAGTGGGATTGAACAGGAATGTAACTGAGGGGGAAAATCTGGCCATTGCTACAGGCTTTGGAACATAGGCATGCGCAGCCCATTTCATTAGGGTGTGCACCCAGGGAGCCCAGCCCTAGCCCCGCCCCTGCCCTAGTCCCACCCCCATCCACTCCCTCCTACTTCCTGCCCCCTGACTTCCCCCCTCAGAACCCCCAACCCCCCCTGCTCCTTGTCCCCTGACTACCCCTTCCTGGGACCCCAGCCCCTAACTGTCCCCCAGGACTCCACCCCCTACCTAAGCCTCCCTGCTCCTTGTCCCCTGACTGCCCTGACCCTTATCCACACTCCCGCCCCAGACAGACCCCCGGGACTCCCCAGCCTATCCAACTGCTCCCCACCCCCTGACAGAACCCCAGAACTCCTGACCCATACAACCCCCCCGCTCCCTGCCTCCCCCAACCCCTCTCCACACCCCTGCCTCCTGACAGCCCCCCCAGAACTCCTGACTCATCCAACCCCCCCCCAGCTCCTTGTCCCCTGACCACTCCTCCAGAGACACCCCCCACACACTAACTGCCCCCTCAGGACCCTCTATGCTCCCTGTCCCCTGACTGCCTTGACCCTTATCCACCCCCCGCCCCCTGAGAGACCCCGGGACTCCCATGCCCCATCCAATCCCACCTGCTCTCTGACTGCCCCCTCCAGAGACCCCCCTGCCCCTAACCACCACCCCCGGGATCCCACCCCCTATCCAACCCACCCTGTCTCCTGACTGCCCCCACCCCTTATCCAACGCCCCTGGCCCCGGACCCCTTACCATGAGATGAGGCTCCTAGTCAAACACTGCCCCGCGGGAGCGCGCAGCCCCAGCCCCCAGAGTGCTGCGCGCGGTGGCATGGCTCATGGGGAGGGCGGAGCGTGTCTGACCCCCCGCGGAGCCCCGGCCCCCAGAGCGCTGTGCGCGGCTCCAGGGGAAGGGGGAGCATGTCTGCTTCACCGCGGAGCCAAACGCTGCCCCGCAGGAGCGCACAGCCCCAGCCCCCAGAGCGCGCGGCAGCATGGCTCATGGGGAGAGGCGAAGGCGGGGGAGGGGCCGGCAGCTCCCTGCGTTCGGCCGGGCCCTCCACCCGGGAGCGCAGACCCTGTGGCTTGCTGCGCCGGGGAGTGGAGCCATTTGCCCACCCCTGCATTAGGGTGTGCCTGGGCACACCGCGTGCGCACGCCTATGCTTTGGAAGATCATATGTCTCATAAAATATGCTTAAATATATTTTTGGGAACAACATTGCTCCTATTATGTATTGTATGGATGATTCTTCTCTCTGATTTGCTTACAACACCCATTGATTTCAACAGGAATTGTGCGCAAACATGTCAGGGCATAATCTTGCACAGGCTTTCTATTTTCTTTCTTTTTTTTTTTATTGCTAGGGTCCTTTCCATGACAATGACCTCTTTGTTTTTTAGTAAGTCATCTGCTCTTGCTGTTCATTCAGCACCCAACATGCTAATCCACTTTAAACACAAGTGTCTCCACATTACAGTCAGTGACATCAGAAACAGGATTCTGACTTCAGGCATGGAATAAGCAGCAAGAGCAGATGGAGCCCTAGATGTTGAAATGCTTTCTTTTTATGTAAATATTTTTACAGTAAAAACAAGGAGGAAAAAAAAAACTACTTCCAATAACACAGAAGCAGAATTGCCCCTGAATAGGATGATAATCAGTCATTGTTTTGGAGAGTCTCTACCTTGAAGTCAGTGGAAAGTCCTGTTTAAAAATCAATGGTACAATATGGCTTTTGGAGCTCATGGGGGCAGTGAAGTGTCACAAAACATTTCAGAGAAGGATTGGGATTACGGTCTGTGGGCCAAATTCTGAGAAGAATTTTAGTGAGTATAATTTATGCCTTCTTCTGGACTTCCCTCAACATTTACATTACATATGAGGAAGAGTAGAGGGAGTTTAAATGAGTGTAATTTACATCTATTCTCCGCTGGGACTTGTCTCTGAAGTCTGTTTGCTTAACTCACAGGCCAGAGAGCAGGATGCAGTGAGAAAAGCAGTTAAACCAAGAGTGTAAATGACAGTAGGCTACCCAGACCTTGCAGCTTCTCAGCATGTAAATTACACAGATTGTTTTACACATCAATGAATTGGTGTAAGCCAGTCAAACTTACCAATTAATTCTTTGGCCCTGTGAATGCAAGGGGGGAAAGATTCATTCCTCCCTTCCCCTCATCCCAAAGCTGTGCAGGGTCTCAATATGTGGATGAAGCTTCAGAATTTAGTAGCAAAAACCAATACGTGCATTGTGACCACTTGTGACAACAAAAAATTAATATAATATGGGCACAACCTCTGCTCTGCAAGTTACTATTAATTCACATTTCCTCAGAGAGAAGATGCAGCTTTTGGCCAAACATAAGTCAGTTGGAGCCCCACATACATATAAGGCAAGAAGTTAGCCCTTTTCACTTTTTAAAAAGTGACTTTGCTAGTTCTGCTGAATAAATTCCAAGTGAAATTAATGAGTCAGTTGTGATTTATACTTAGAATTAACCACTTTGTGGGCTTTGCTCAAAAGGTAATTATCATTTAAATTATACTGACCTGAAATGGTCTTTTTTTGTTTTTACTTCTATCACTTAGTGTTGTACTTTATTCTTAATGGATTTCTGAGTTGCTTTAGTCACTTTCATTTGTATTATCTCAGCAGATCAGTAATATGCAAATGTGCTGGCCAGATTCAAAGTCCATTGAATTCAGTGACTTCACTGGGCTTTCAATCTGGCCTGTAATGCACAAGAGATGGTTGAATATGTATTACCTAATTTTGAATCTACTTGAACACTGTGCAAAACTATGGAATACTATTGCTATTACATATCTAATTGTTAAGGGCCCTGTTCTGATTCTGCCACCCTTACTCGTATGGAATAGTAATTTACTCTGTGGGTATTTTCATTGAAATCAGTAAGCTCTCATTGAATCGTAAGGTACCTCTCAACATTGCAGTAACAATGATTGCAGAATTGGATCCTAAATTACTCTACATAATCTTTTTATTAAGCAGTTTTGAAATATAACATTTAACAAAATGCAAAGGATTGATGTGATAAAAGATAACTTGGCACATAAATACATTGTAATTTTACCTTTACCTCAAAATGCTTTGTTGTGGTTTGTAGAAATATTATTTGCTCTTTTTCTGTTCTTTCGGGTCTAGATTTTTTTCATTAGCCCAAAAATGTCGAGATTAATGATAGTGGCTAGAAGGACTTGGAAGAATTTGTAGACTTGGACATAATGGGTCAGATCCTTAGCTGGTATAAATTTGGCATAACTCCCTTTACAGTACCAGAGGATCTGGTGCAATGGCATCATGGTTTATGGGTTTCCAACAGAGACTGTTACATATGTCCATATGTCATACATATGTTGTGGCTTATCTTAAGCATATGTCTTGAAGTCCCCACTTCTTAAACATCGTGCCATTATCTGCAATCTGACAGTGAGGGGAGAGATGATCTGGGATTATAAAAAGTATATCTGAGGAGAATCAAACAATAGCAGAAAATAAAGGGGAAGAAAATAATGGAGATTGGAGGAGGGGATACAGTAGCCAGTGCCTGTGTACATGGTCTTTTCATTCTATTATAGCCAAAAGAATTAGAATAGTGTAGATAACCAGCAGAGAAGGTTGGGTAGGGCTTTAGAAACTAAGGCATACTTTTAAAAATAGTTGTAATGAAGTGAGCTTAAATAGTAAGAGCCAAATTGTGATACTCTTGCTCACACTGAGTAGCACCTTCCACAAGCAGCCTGACTGAAGTGTATGGGACTTGTAATGGTTAGATTCTACTCCCAATGAATAAAGGTCTGAAAGCATGATCCTAAATGGATTCGATCAAAAATCTTGATTTTTTTTATTAAAACATGTTATTACATTTTACAAATTTTGGGTTATTTTAATATCATAGCTTCTTTGGTCCTTGGAAAAGAGAAAATGAATGTGTCATGCCTGACAGCACACAGATATCAGTGTGAGGAAGGAGAGATCACTTAGCTGAGTCAATTACTATGAAAACTGGAGGAGCAGACAGATGACAAGAGAAATTAAACAAATATCATGTAATTAATTCTCTCGATACTGGCTAATGCTCTATGGCATGCCTTTCACTACCATTGTTTGTCAGAAACTATAAGTGAAACAGGGCTGGAATAATTTTCAGGCAACACTAGTACCATTGCCTGGTGGAAGAATGCTATTCTAAAATGGTTGGCTCTGATCTGGTACACAGCTCAGAGTATTTGTGAAGACATAGAATTTTAACAAGCTTAAGGTTTTCTATATTGATTTTCCTTTTTAAAGTGACATTTCCTTTCCAACCAATATTTATTCCAGTTGACACACAAAAATATTTTTTCTATTTTACTTCCCTTGAGGACATTGAAATTACAGAAACTACCACAGAAGCATACTAATATATGCTTTTGGTGACTTTCTCATGCTTACAACATTATGCTTCCTTCTATTCTAAGGTGCTACTATTCTATTCTATTCTCCCATTAATGCACATGGGATTGATGTAGGCAATTATATAAATTGATAGGAGAATAAATCCTACATTTTCCGATTCATTAAGCACAGTAGAATGCCCACCTCCTATCTTATCATACCTCCCAGGCAGATGTATACATATAAAATAATAATTAATGTGCATACCTTCTTCCTTTGTACTGCCATATTTTCTGGATCTAGCTACAACAAAAACTTCTGGGGGGCAGTGCTGATTGAAATTATAGGTGGCACTGGTAGCATCACCGATAGTTGAGGTTGCATAACATTTTCCACTGTAAGCAACTGAAAACAGGTTCTTATAACTTTGTCCAACTTTAAATGTTCTCATTGAAATTTTTCATGCCAGATGAGTGTTTCAGGCTGAATTATTATGGAAATCTTCAGCTAAAATGGTTCAGCCATTTCCGAGAACAAGGGTAGTGAAAAATGCATATTTTGTCCACATTAAAACAACTCTTACAACTTTGTTGAGAAGTTCTAGTGTTTCTATGCTTTGGAGCAGGGACTTGAAATTTGGCAAGGAGGTGGCCTTTGTGCCAGGGATGTGCCTTTTGCCACCCCAATGAAAATTTAGTCCAAATTTGGTCAAGATATAAGCTTTTGAAAAATCTTGGTTTACACATCGTCAGTAGAGACTTGTAAGAGTTTGGCCGCTAAATTCTCTGGAGATTCTATCTATGCTGTACATGCTCTATCCCCTCACAGCTCCTATGTGCCAATCAAACTGTGCATGCAGTAGTCTCCTAGAGTGACTGAGCATTCTCCAGCCCAGGGGTGCATGGACTGAGCACAAGTTTTCCTGCAATTGCACATCACAGCTGCCAGAGGTGACTGGGGACAGAAACTGAACGCAGGGTGATTCTCTGTCCTGTGCTGCTGCTACCTAGTCAATGGGGAGAGGGTGGAAATGGCCTGAATTGAATGCAGAGGGCTGATGGGGAAGGTCAGGAGCTGAGGGGGAAGCAAAAGAAGACTGACCATGGTGGGAGGAAGCAGAGGAAGAGTAGGACAGGAGCTGATGGGGGTGCAGTGGACAGAAGCAGAAAAAAGGGAGCAGGTGGTGACTGAGTAGTATGTAGGCACAGAAGGGTAGAACCAAAAGAACTTGATCTGCTTGTCAAAGGTACAACATGGTACCACCAATGAAAGGCACAATGTGTTGGAAGAACCAGTGTGAGGTAACATTGTAATGGCTGCTACAAAACCTGTGCTACTGTATTTAACTCCCTCACAGCCTTGCGAATCCAGGGGAATGCTGAACATTACCGGAAAAGGTTCAAACAGCAATTTGAACTATATATGAAAGCCACAGAGCAAAATAAATGGCAGGATAGGCAAAGAATTGTTCTGCTCTTAACAGGGGCAGCCACAGAAACCTTAGATGTCTACAACAAATTCCATACAAATTGTGGCAGGGAAAGAGAGGGAAAACTGTGGAAATAATGAAAATGAGGATCATTGTCCCTTGAAAAAATATTACTTATGAAAGAGATGTATTTAGGATGAGAACACAGAATGAAAGAGAAACAATAGAGGAGTGTAGCGAGGGAGTATGTCCCTCCCAGATGAATGGCGGGACAGCCCTGACTGCCTTCTGGTGGGCAGAGCCGGGATACCCAGCCCACTGGAAGCAGAGGGGCAGGACAGGAACTGGAAATATAAAAGGTGGGCCCTCCAGCTCAGTTGGAGAGGAACTGCTGGAGGAAAAGGACGTCACCCATCCGCTGCTGGAGCTCGGACCTGACAGCAGCCGCTACAGCACCAGAGAGCCGGAGGGACTGCCGGAGACACCAAGGAGCTGTTGGGGCTGCCTTTAGCTGTTTATCCCGGCAAGATGAACAATGAACCCGGGACCCAGGTACCTCCCCTGAATGGGAGTGTTGGAAGTAGCCCAGGGATCCAAATATAGTTCGACTGCATTGCTGACTGACAGCCGGCCAGTTTGTTGTGACTGGATTCCCCGCTGACCCAGTTGTAGACCATTCCGCCACTGTTAGGGCCTGAGCTGGGACCTGGTGGATTCGGGTGGGCCCCGGTTGCCCTACCAGACCAAAAGGCCAGCATTTGTCAGCGGTCTGCCAGAGCCAGGATCCCTGACTGTTTGGTGCCCCGCCCTGTCTGAGGGCCTGGGTTTATAGACTTTGCTGCCTCGCCCTGCCTGAGGCCCTGAACTTATAGACATTGCTGCTGTGCCCTGACTGCAGGCCAGAGCCCATTAATTGTTTGGTGCTCCCCCCTGTCAGAAGGACTGGGCTCTGAGGTTACTGACTGCTCTACCCAGCTGAGTGGCAGGGGCCCCGGTGCTAATTTCCCCTGAACTGTGCCCCTCCAGAGGCCTTGTAGAGAGGGAGCATGGCTTCCCTACCAGATGGACAGCCACAACCGCCCTATAAGGAGTTTGTCACAGACTTAGAACTAAATAGAATATGGAATATTAAGATGCTCTCATTAAACATTGCTCTGGGGTGTAACAGTAAAAAAAAAAAAAAAAGGCCATGAACGGTTAGGGAGGTGGATCTGACACTAGGAATGATAAAATGTATATGTCATGCAGCAGAACAGCAAAACAAACACAGATAAAAACCCTAGAGCAGTATTTACCAAATGGTGCATCATGGGAAGGAGTTTGGAGCGCAGGTGGTATTCTCTTCGATTCTTCCTGTCAAAGGTAGGGGCCCGGGCAGAGACAGATGCATCATGGAGGTGAATGCCTGGCTGCGAAGATGGTGTCGCCAGGAGGGCTTTGGCTTCCTAGACCACGGGATGCTATTTGAGGAAGGACTGCTAGGCAGAGATGGTGTTCACCTTTCGAGGAGGGGAAAGACCCTATTTGGACACAGACTGGCTAACCTAGTGAGGAGGGCTTTAAACTAGGTTCGACGGGGACAGGTGAGCAAAGCCCGCAGGTAAGTGGGGAACATGGAGACCTGGGAGATGGGTCGGAGACGAGAGGGAGTGTGGGCTACATTGGCAGAGAGAAAGGAGGGTCAGGACAAAACCGGGAGGAAAGATCAAACCAGTATCTTAGATGCCTATATACAAATGCGAGAAGTATGGGTAATAAGCAGGAAGAACTGGAAGTGCTAATAAATAAATACAACTATGACATTGTTGGCATCACTGAAACTTGGTGGGATAATACACATGATTGGAATGTTGGTGTGGATGGATACAGCTTGCTCAGGAAGGATAGACAGGGGGAAAAGGGAGGAGGTGTTGCCTTATATATTAAAAATGTACACACTTGGACTGAGGTAGAGATGGACATAGGAGACGGAAGTGTTGAGAGTCTCTGGGTTAGGCTAAAAGGGGTAAAAAACAAGGGTGATGTCATGCTAGGAGTCTACTACAGGCCACCTAACCAGGTGGAAGAGGTGGATGAGGCTTTTTTTAAGCAACTAACAAAATCATCCAAAGCCCAAGATTTGGTGGTGATGGGGGACTTCAACTATCCGGATATATGTTGGGAAAATAACACAGCGGGGCACAGACTATCCAACAAATTCTTGGACTGCATTGCAGACAACTTTTTATTTCAGAAGGTTGAAAAAGCTACTAGGGGTGAAGCTGTTCTAGACTTGATTTTAACAAATAGGGAGGAACTCGTTGAGAATTTGAAAGTAGAAGGCAGCTTGGGTGAAAGTGATCATGAAATCATAGAGTTTGCAATTCTAAGGAAGGGTAGAAGGGAGAACAGCAAAATAGAGACAATGGATTTCAGGAAGGCGGATTTTGGTAAGCTCAGAGAGCTGATAGGTAAGGTCCCATGGGAATCAAGACTGAGGGGAAAAACAACTGAGGAGAGCTGGCAGTTTTTCAAAGGGACACTATTAAGGGCCCAAAAGCAAGCTATTCCGCTGGTTAGGAAAGATAGAAAATGTGGCAAAAGACCACCTTGGCTTAACCACGAGATCTTGCATGATCTAAAAAATAAAAAGGAGTCATATAAAAAATGGAAACTAGGACAGATTACAAAGGATGAATATAGGCAAACAACACAGGAATGCAGGGGCAAGATTAGAAAGGCAAAGGCACAAAATGAGCTCAAACTAGCTAAGGGAATAAAGGGGAACAAGAAGACTTTTTATCAATACATTAGAAGCAAGAGGAAGACCAAAGACAGGGTAGGCCCACTGCTTAGTGAAGAGGGAGAAACAGTAACAGGAAACTTGGAAATGGCAGAGATGCTTAATGACTTCTTTGTTTCGGTCTTCACCGAGAAGTCTGAAGGAATGCCTAACCTAGTGAATGCTAATGGGAAGGGGGTAGGTTTAGCAGATAAAATAAAAAAAGAACAAGTTAAAAATCACTTAGAAAAGTTAGATGCCTCCAAGTCACCAGGGCCTGATGAAATGCATCCTAGAATACTCAAGGAGCTAATAGAGGAGGTATCTGAGCCTCTAGCTATTATCTTTGGAAAATCATGGGAGACGGGAGAGATTCCAGAAGACTGGAAAAGGGCAAATATAGTGCCCATCTATAAAAAGGGAAATAAAAACAACCCAGGAAACTACAGACCAGTTAGTTTAACTTCTGTGCCAGGGAAGATAATGGAGCAAGTAATTAAGGAAATCATCTGCAAACACTTGGAAGGTGGTAAGGTGATAGGGAACAGCCAGCATGGATTTGTAAAGAACAAATCATGTCAAACCAATCTGATAGCTTTCTTCGATAGGATAACGAGTCTTGTGGATAAGGGAGAAGCTGTGGATGTGGTATACCTAGACTTTAGTAAGGCATTTGATACGGTCTCGCATGATATTCTTATCGACAAACTAGGCAAATACAATTTAGATGGGGCTACTATAAGGTGGGTGCATAACTGGCTGGATAACCGTACTCAGAGAGTTGTTATTAATGGTTCCCAATCCTGCTGGAAAGGCATAACGAGTGGGGTTCCGCAGGGGTCTGTTTTGGGACCGGCTCTGTTCAATATCTTCATTAACGACTTAGATATTGGCATAGAAAGTGCGCTTATTAAGTTTGCGGATGATACCAAACTGGGAGGGATTGCAACTGCTTTGGAGGACAGGGTCATAATTCAAAATGATCTGGACAAATTGGAGAAATGGTCTGAGTTAAACAGGATGAAGTTTAACAAAGACAAATGCAAAGTGCTCCACTTAGGAAGAAAAAATCAGTTTCACACATACAGAATGGGAAGAGACTGTCTAGGAAGGAGTACGGCAGAAAGGGATCTAGGGGTTATAGTGGACCACAAGCTAAATATGAGTCAACAGTGTGATGCTGTTGCAAAAAAAGCAAACGTGATTCTGGGATGTATTAACAGGTGTGTTGTGAGCAAGACACGAGAAGTCATTCTTCCGCTCTACTCTGCTCTGGTTAGGCCTCAGCTGGAGTATTGTGTCCAGTTCTGGGCACCGCATTTCAAGAAAGATGTGGAGAAATTGGAAAGGGTCCAGAGAAGAGCAACAAGAATGATTAAAGGTCTTGAGAACATGACCTATGAAGCAAGGCTGAAAGAATTGGGTTTGTTTAGTTTGGAAAAGAGAAGACTGAGAGGGGACATGATAGCAGTTTTCAGGTATCTAAAAGGGTGTCATAAGGAGGAGGGAGAAAACTTGTTCACCTTAGCCTCTGAGGATAGAACAAGAAGCAATGGGCTTAAACTGCAGCAAGGGAGGTCTAGGTTGGACATTAGGAAAAAGTTCCTAACTGTCAGGGTGGTTAAACACTGGAATAAATTGCCTAGGGAGGTTGTGGAATCTCCATCTCTGGAGATATTTAAGAGTAGGTTAGATAAATGTCTATCAGGGATGGTCTAGACAGTATTTGGTCCTGCCATGCGGGCAGGGGACTGGACTCGATGACCTCTCGAGGTCCCTTCCAGTCCTAGAATCTATGAATCTATGAATCTATGGGAAGGGTCTAGGTGGGTTGCATGTTCTAACCCCTTTTCCCCCGATCTAACTTCCCCTGGGCAGCAGGCTGCCGCAGCAGCAGCATGGAGAGAGCACCTCCAGGGCACGCGCAAAGCAGGAACAGGACGCTGCTGCTGCCCAGGGGAAGTGCGAGCACAGGAGGGAGCACTTCTAGGACAAGTGCGGGGTGGAGACAGGCTTCTGACCATCTGCTTGCTGGCTCTGGCTGCTTCCTCTGCGTCACTGCTGCCTAGATCTCACTCTCACTTCCTCCAAGCAGCAGGCAGTGGCAGTAGCAAGGAGAAAGTGGCCAGAGCCAGAGAGTGGACAGTCAGCAGCAGCTTTGTAGCGATGTGCAGCCTGGACAAGGGAGACAGAGATCAGCTGGGGCTTCTGGAAGGGGCAGGGCTGAGAGACTCAGAGCAAGGGGACTGGGGCCAGAGCCAAGCAGGGGCCTTGGGGACTGGGCTGGAGGGCTGAAGTGGGGACTGGGGGCTGGAAAGATGAGGGAGAGCAGAGGGCTGAGAATGGGAGGGGGAGGGAGCAGAGGTAATGGTGGGTCCCCAAAAAAGAGAAAATGCAGTTGGTGGGTCACCTTAGTCAAAAGTTTGGGAACCACTGATTTAAAGCATCCGCTCCAGTGCTGCAATTTTTGACCCATTGAAAGTTATCCAAACCCTCAAAAGGAGTGTTGGGAGCAGTACACTTATAGTGTCATAGAACTGATTGGTTGCCAGTCTCATATGCATCGAGGGCTATGACAGAGAAGATATACACACAAACTGAAAAAGAGATGCGAGGTCTGGTGTACGGATGTACAACACTTCATGACTTTCTCTATTGTCTTCAAAGCAGAAACTGATCACAAACCTCTGATTGCAATACACAGAAAGGAACTTGGAGAAACACCACCAAGAAACAGTGATTACATTTGAAAATGCAAAAGTATGATGTGACCCTGGAGTTCTAATCTGGATGCGACTTCTTAATGGGAGATGCACTCTCAAGAGCATACACTCTATCTGACAGTATGCAGCCTGATGATCTGGAGCAAGCAATAAACATACATGAACATGGTAAATGCATCATGTGCTGTACCTCCAGACATATGGAATTAAGTGGAGACAGAAATAACTCAAGATGAAATGTTGCAATCAGCTATATAAACAATTATATAAAGGGGTGGAGTGGAGGGGAGGAAACACTTCCTACCTGCATATTCCCTCTATAAAAATGAGCTTTCAGTGATCTCAAGAGTGCTTTTGAAGGGAACATAGACTGTGGTTCCCACAGTGATGAGAAGAAAAATATTAGAACAAATATAAGAAGGTCATGTGGGAATGACCAAATCCAAAAGGAGAGCTAGAGAAGTTGTATTCTGGACACAGAAGAATATTGATATCGAAGAAATGGTGAGCAGGTGTGGAGCATGTCAGAAGTACAGAGATTCCCAGCAGAAAGAACCAATGTTACCGCATGAATAACTCATAATTCTATGGGACAAAGTTGAAATGTACTTATTCAACTTGAGAAGATGTGATCTCCTGGCTATAATGGACTACTTTCCAATTTCCCAGAAGTAGTTGTAGTAGGAGGAGAGCCAGAGACATAAGCCCTCGTATCAGAGGCCTAGTATGAGGCAGGACCTGCTCACACAATCTGGCAAGAACAGGGCTGATATTACAGAAATACACATTTCTAAGAAGTACTAAGCACAGAGTACTCACGCAAACACCTGCCGATATCAAGTGGTACCAGAACATCCCAATGTCAAGGATGGTACAAAAACATTCCCGAAGGATAACAGGAACACACCGACACCTCCTAAAAGATAAGATCAGTATGACAGTATATGTTTTGATTGAACCAACATGTACAAGATGATAACTAGCCATGTCAGAGGCAGTACTAACTTGTTTGTATCAGGGTATAAAGATGTATCTCAGAGGGAGTATGTTTGTCCAGCCGAGGGGGGAATGGAAAGTCCCACCATTCACTGAGCTGCATCCATTGTCATGGGCATACATGTCTTAGTATCCTCATAGAGTTTGCCAGGTGCTATTACCATGCTTTGTTAACAATAAACCTGGGCTGGCGCCTTCATACCTTAACAGAACTTGTGGTCATTGGGCGGTTCGCTTGAGGTCTGCTGTGATGGCTGTCTGTGCAGAGCTGGGGCAGCACACAGGGAGAACACACACACACACACACACACAGCCAAACATCTGACCACAGTAGTCACACTTGAAAATATCACAGTAGCAACAATTGTGAGGCACATTAAATCTGTATTTGCACATCATGAAATTCCAAGAACAGTAATAACTGACAACAGACCACAGTTTAAGAATAGGGAATTCCTGGACTCTGCTAAAATATATGACTTTCATAACATGACATCTAGTCCTAGATAGCCTCAAGCTAATGGATTAATTGAATGTGGTACGCCTGGGGGAATTCTGCACCACTGTGCACGTGCAGAATTCATGTCCCCCACAATTTTTTTTCTCCACAGAATATAGATTTTGCTGAAGAGGCACTGCAGTTACACCTTTTGCCAACCAGGGGCTTCTGTGGTGCCAGAAGAGAGGGCAGCGCCAGCAGAGAATGAGAGGGAAGAGGCTGCGTTCCTCACTGCAGGGCCAGGTGAGGAGGCACAGGATGGACAGAGCAGGGCACACAGGGCTGCTGGGTGAGGTCACAGACTGGGGTTCAGAAGGGATAGTGGTAGGGACAGACTGAGGCTTAGGAGCTAGTGCGATGACAGCATTGAGCCAGGGCCACATGGGGATGGGGAGTGCAGGGCCACATGGGAATGGGAGGTGCAGAGACACATGGGGACGGGGCAGATGTGCCTGACTGAATGGGAGAGGCTAGGGGTCAGCCAGGGTCTGCATGGGGGAAGCTCTCCAACTCCCTAACAATCCTGGCCCTCCCCCCCAAAAAAAACCCCTGTTCCTAGGGTGACCAGACGTCCCGATTTTATCGGGACTGTCCCGATATTTGCTTGTTTGTCCCACGTCCCGACCAATGTTTGGTCGGGACACTGGACAAACAAGCAATTTTTGCCCTCCGCTCCAGCTCAGGCCCCCTCCCTCGCCCCAACTCCGCCCCCTCCTTCCCCCATTGGATCCCTCCCCAAATTCCCGCCTCTTTCCGAAGCACGCTGCATTCCTCCTCCCTCCCAGGCAAGCGCTGGAGGGAGGAGGCCCGGGACGGCGGGGTGAGTCCGGCCTGGCCCTGGCCCGAGCACTGGCAGGAAGGCGGGGTGGTACCTGCAGGGGGGCCGCCCCGGGTCCGGCCTGGGGAACCGGCTCCCTACGCGCCCATGGGTGGGGGTGGGGGTAGGGGGGCAGCAGCTGCCCGCGTGGGGACTCCGGTTCCTCGGGGCTTCACCTCCGCCACGTGCGCCCTGGCCCCGGAGGGGTGTAGTTGGCGCCGGGTGCCAGGCGCATGCCTCTGCCTGACACGCGGCGAGGGAGAGGCAGAGGAGCGGCTGGAAGGGCCGGTCGGGCGGCGGCTCCGCCGCGGTGCTGGGGATAATTAGAATCTGTGAGTCTGTCTGCCTCCGGGGGGCAGGGCGGGGGGAGCAGTGTGTGCCTGGCTGGGTGTGCGACCCTAGGTGAGGAGATCCCGTCCCGCGATGCTTGGGCGAGTCCTGGCCTGGGGGCCGCGGCAAGGTCCCACTTCTCCAGCGGGGTGTAGCCCAGTGGTGCGAAGGTCGCTACAGCTCAGCACTCCCAGGCCCGCGGGGAGCTGGAGCCCGCCAGGGAAGGGGCTGCCCCATGCTGGCGCGCCCACGGCCAGCCCAGGCCGGTCTCCGCGCAGGGACCTGGCGGGGGCACTCCCCCTGTCCGTGCCCATCTCCGCGGCGTCGGGGTGTCAGTCCTCGGGCTCCGGGCCGGGCTTTTTGCGTCCCGGGACCCGGGGGTTGCTGTTTACATCTGCGTGTGGCCGGCGCCAGCCTAGGCGCTTCCCGCTTGTTCGTGCTTTTTTTTTTTTTTTTTTCCCCCCCCTTTTTTTTTTTTTTTTGGCTCCGCCCCCCCCCCCCCTCCCAGCGTCCCGATATCAGAGGCTACTTCCCTCTCCCTCTGTTACCCGTGTCTCCCCCAAGCCTTGCACTGCTTCTGAAGGGTGCAGGAAATATGTTTCTGAATTGTAGTTTAAATGAATTATTGCTCAAAGTTCTTCATTAATATGCCTAGTAAGGAATCTTTTTGTCAAAAAATATTTCCTGAATCTTTTTGTTTGTATTTTTACAGACATACTTGCTGACAAGCATTTTGAAATAAATTACTAAAATAATTGAAACTGGCATGTATTATTTTGACAAATAAAACATGCAGAATTTTGCAAAGTTTTAAAATATTGTGAGCAAAATTTAAAAAAAAAATTTTGGCACAGAATTCCCCTAGGAGTAATGTGGAATAATTATAGTGAAGAACTTGCTCAGAAAAGCAATGGATGCAAAGAAAATCCATATTTAGTATCACTCGACTATAGAGCTACACCACTGTAATGTGGAAAGTCACCAGCTGAACTCCTCTTCAACATGTATAAATACTCGATTACCATATATGGGACAAAAACAACGGATGATTAAGGAGTCTGATAGCAAAGAAAAGACTGGGAAAATACAATCAGACAAAATGTTACAATAAAGGGAACAAGACCTTTTCCACAGTTTAAAAAACAAAGACTCAGTGAGAATGGGGCAAAATGGGCACTGGCCAGTCAAAGCTACAGTAATCGAAGAAGAGTTGCTTTTTCATACTCAGTGATCACAGATGAAGGCAAAACCTCACAAAGGAATCGGAAGCATCTGCTCAAGATACCTGACAACTTGGCTGAGACGAGTGAAGTGAAAGCAATTCACGAACTGACCCTGTTATCGGCCATGAGGCCGAACAGACTGTTACAGACAAGGATTTGCCTAAAGGGAGTTTGCAATCCTGCAAATTGGGAAGACTGCTGAAACATAGGCGCTGACTCTGTGAGTGCTCCAGGGCTGGAGCACCCATGGGAAAAAAATAGTGGGTTCTTCCCCCCAGCGCCTCCCTTCTGCTGGCAGCCCTGCCGCTCAACTCCTCCCCATCCCTTCCAGCGCCTCCCACCCACTGTGATCAGCTGTTTCATGGCATGCAGGAGGCACTGGGAGGGAGGGAGAGGAGCGGGGATGGGGCACACCTGGGGGAAGGGGCGGAACTGGGTGGGAAGAGGCGGGACAGGGGTGGAGCAGGGGCGGGAAGAGGCGGGGTGGGGGCTTGGGGAAAGGGGTTGGGTGGAGGTGGGACCTGTGTGCTGAAACACCCTCAGAGACTGACTGAGACATGTTAGGGTTGTGTTTAAGCAACCTGAAGAGTTAAGTCAGTTATTGTATTTGTAGTAGTGCAATGGTTTAATTTAATAGTGCTTCAGTTCAGTCAGGAAATTCTAAAAAAGGGAAAATGTGCAATAGAATAAGTCCTCCACAAAGTATAGAGCAGGGGTCGGCAACCTTTGGCACACGGCTCGCCAGTGTAAACACTCTGGCGGGCCGGGCCGGTTTGTTTACCTGCTGCGTCCGCAGGTTTGGCTGATCGCGGCACCCACTGGCTGCGGTTCGCCGCTCCAGGCCAATGGGGGCGGCGGGAAGCGGCGCGGGCCGAAGGATGTGCTGGCTGCCGCTTCCTGCCACCCTCATTGGCCTGGGACAGTGAACCGCGGCCAGTGGGAGCCGCGATCGGCCAAACCTGCGGACGCAGCAGGTAAACAAACCGGCCCGGCCCGCCAGGGTGCTTACACTGGTGAGCCGCGTGCCAAAGGTTGCCAATCCCTTTTCTGGATGCTGTCTTTGGTTTCCTGGAACACTTCCCAGTGTACTGTTGCCAGCCTTGGTGATTTTTCACCAATTTGGCTACTTCTGAAAGGGCTCAGAGACAAAAAAAATCTTCAATCTGTGACACATGGCTTTTTCAGCTATGGATTATGACTTGTGATGAAATCTGGGTGATTCAGACACTGCCTGTCTCACTGATTCACAGTGGCCTTTCAGAATGAGCAGCCACTCAGGGGCATGTGAAGCTGTGCAGAGAGGCAGGGTATAAATCTGCAAGGAACCCACGTTCATGAGTGGTGGCTGCTGCTGTGGCAGCTCCGTGGAGTGTACTGGCCCAGCGGCTCCCAGCATCTGTTGCCGGCAGCACTTTTTGCCCGTTCCCCCCCTGAATTATTGCTGCCCCCACTCTGTGCCCTCCCTGCCCCCTGGGCAGCACAGCAATGGTGAGTGAGGGTGAGGGGCTGAGGGGGCCAAAGCCCCCAGCCTCATTGGAGTCTTCTATTCTGTGATATCGGGCACTCTCTCTTGTCTGGCCCATGGCAGGAAACAAAGAGCCAGCCAGGCAGAGGAGAGAGAGTGGCGGGGGAATGCAGATGCTGCAGCCACAGGTATGGGGAGGAATAGGAGGTAGCAGAAGCCTAACCTAACTTCAAGGGGGGTATGATGGAGCGTCTGCCCCACTTTGGGCTCTAAGAGGTTAATAGAGCCCTTGGGAGGCTGTGCAGGAGGCAGCCAATCACAGAGGGGCTGTGAGGAGCAGCCAATCAGGGCCGGACTGGCCCATATAAAAAGGGCTGCAGAGCAGAGCAGCTTCAGTCACTCCCTGGAGCTTGAGGAGGACTAGCTGCCTTGCAGGCTGAAGACATAAGCATCCTAGATAGAACAGTGCTACAGGCAGAGATGCGGGGAGCTAAATACAGCTCCTGGCAGGCAGTAGGGATCTGCAGGCTGAGGCCTGAGGCAAAGGCAAAGAGGGTGCTGGGGCCATGGGGAAGTGGCCCAGGGAGCTCTACAGAGGCATTGGAGGGGATGCAGCAAGTGGCAGCCATCTACAGGGTCCCTGGGCCAAAACCCAGAGTAGTGGATGAGCCTGGGTCTCCTCCCCTCCCCCCCTCCACTTTGCTGTTGAGGGAACTGGCTGGGCCATTGGACTGCAGTGCATTCCCCCGAAAGAGGGGAGCACAGAATATGAGGTGGCCAGAGGGCTGCCTCCTGAAGAGGATGCTGCAGTCCTTCAAGTGACATGGGTCCACGAGCAGAGAGGATGGTGGGTGAGACACCACCAGAAGAAGGTGCACTGGCTAGCAGAGCTAATCTCCAGGACAGCCAGCAGGAGGTGCTGCAGTGGTGAGTGAACCCTGTCATAGGGGCCTCTCGCTCTCTGAGTCAGGGAGAGTATTACTGCTGGGGGTGGGAGAGCAGGGGAAGAGGGTTATTGCTGGTGGGGAAGGAGCAATATTGCTAATCTCTGCAATTTTTAGGCTATTTTTTTGCAAATGACTGGCAAAACCTCAAGCTTTGAGGTTGGCAACACGTGCTGTGGGGCAGCAACAAAGAAGCCCAGGAAAAGGCAGTCACAGGCTACAGCTACACAGAGTGCTAGTGCTATTGTTATCTCATATCTGTACATGGTGCCTGTTCATAGTAAAGTGTTTATTTTGAAACCATGCTGCTTATCAGAAAAATTGTTTCCTTTTTTGTTGTTCATAACCTCTTTAACTGCCAAAGCAGTCCAAGGAAGGCAGCCCCCTGCACAAAGTGTATACCATTGCTGGAGATTCACAATCTGTGCTAATTTTTGCTCTCACTTGCTCATTGAATCCCAACGTGTTTTATGTGACACCTTAATTTGGCCTAGAAGCTTGAACTCAGGTCTAGGCAGATTAAAAGTCTCTCAATTCACTTTTATGGAATTCAACATACAATTGGAATTTTTGACCCTATGCTAAACTTCTGAAAGCAATTAAATATTGCAAATTAAAAACTGATTTTCATGGCTGAGCATTTGTCAATCATCCACTGACTATACACACCTCAGCTGAGTTGAAGGTATGAATGCATAAAATTAATAAATGTGCACCTCTCTTGTGTAATGATGCTTAGACAATTTCTTCTTTAGAGTCAAAGCCTTTTAAAAATGTTGCTCTACACACAGACTTAAAAAAAAAAAATTCATTTTCCCCCCATAAGATATCCGTCATTATCAGCAATAGAACTCACTACCTCTACAGTTGTCCCAGTAGCTAGAGCAGTAGTATTTAAGGCAATGTGCTGAATTCTCAGACAGTAAACTGGTCTAACTGTTTCTGAGCAAATAGTGATATAATTACATTGGCTGAAGAGACTTGCAGTCTGCTAAGCTGATTTACTGTAGCTAATAAATCACTATATCAATCAATCCAGTGCCTGCTTCATGACTGGCAAATGCCACCATAATGGCTGGCTCTATTTGCTTTGCAGTGACAGTAGTTCGTAAAGAAAACATTTGTATATCATTTGGTTGACTCCTTTGACATAAGCATAACAAAAATCCTCAAAAGTGTCAGTCTCCAGATCTATGGGATAATTGAATCTACTGGATATTTGAGTTGTAAATTGAGAGTATTGAGTCAGAATAGTGGAATCAGTTAGTCAGCAATTCCTGCTCTCATGCAAATTTTACAAGGCTATATAAATGTATCTTAAAATAATATAAAATACAAAGCCTAGACTTTTATAATGGTCAATCATTACATTGTTTTGATTATAAAATTAGTGAATGGAACCTTTATCATGGGATCTGAGTCTGGAGGAATGTATAACATTTTTGGAAAATACTTGTTTAAAATATTTGACAAAAAGAGCTCGAGCTATTACAAGCTGATAGCACTGGGATGATTGTGTTGGAACACAAACTTTTCTAGATCTATAAAGGAATGTATTTATATATTAGTGTTGTGCATGATATATCATAGAATGAAGCATGGGAACAAAAAATGGCAGCAATAATGAATGAATTGTGGAAAGAGTCTGATTCTCCAGTCTGTTAAACCAGTTTTAAGCTGGGCTAACTCTATTTAAGTCAAATGACTGAATTCTCAACTGGTGTAAGTTGACTTCATTGAGGTCCATCATTGGAGCAGCACCAATTTACACCAGCAAAGAATTTGAGCCAATGATTAGAAAAGGGCCAAAGTAGACAAAGCAGTAGAAAATGTACTGTAGTGCATTCTCCTGCTAATGCAGGATGCTTTAACAGGTCATCTTCATGTCTGACTATTAATAAAAATAGATGAGTGAGTGTTAAACAGACTAACCAGGTTGAAAATAATCCTATGGATTTCAGGGTGGATTTGACTTAAATCATGATTTAAATAACTAGTCAGGAAGACTTGATTTAATCATGGATTTCTACATAAAAGTGCATTCTTGTTGATTATAACCTTAATACATACTCTTCACAACTCAGAAATAGATGTAGGTTTCATTTTTAGAAGGTACACACTATACATTTTTAAAGTGATTTATTTTGAAAACTTTTCAGATTAATTTTACAGCTATATCAGAAAATGAATGATTGTTTGGTTATTTCATTTACCAAAGGTAATTGAAGCAGATAGTTCACCTCCCAATGACTTCATAAATATCACCAATTCAACAGGTTAATCATTAATATTTGGAGGATTTTCTAGCCATGCTGTATTAGGAGGAGAACATCACCAGACAGACATTTAAATTGTTTGTTTTAACTAAAACAACATTATGTATTCCAGATTTTTTTTCTTCAACAGCAAACATAATATTTTAACAAAACAAGCATGTGAATTTTTGAATTTAAACACTCAAGTTTTTAAAAATCAGGTTTGTTTTTGTTAATTGTTTAACTAATGTAGTTAAATGAAATATTAAAAAACAAACAAAAATGAAATAGCCTATGTCCGCCAAGTCAACATGAGAAACTTAAAATATTAGCTTCTGCAGCTAACTCAGTCATCTTCACCTTCATTTTCCTGTTTGTTCATAATCTGGAAAAGAAAAACAAGCTTTCTTGCTTTTTCGGGTCCCAAACGATTTCTCAATTTGGAATGAATTAGTCCAAAGGAAGAAAATATTTTTTTCTACACCAGCAGAAGAAGCTACTGCTGTTAAAAGTGAGATTATCACTTCAACAGTCTCTGAATCCAAGTGCTTAAGTAACTTCCACCAGATCACTGGTATGACTTTCTTTAAAACATCATCAGCAAACATATATTTCTTGAATGGCTCACCCTTAGCTCTGAAGTTTTTATTACAGTTGGCATTATGGAGGGACGATTACTGGATTCCATGTCATAGCCAACTCCTCTTCAGCAGTTAAGGTTTGACCCTGGTACCGAGTATTGAGAAAGTGCTTGTCCCATTCATTTTTTAATGCTTGTGTAACCCTTCTGCCCCTCTGAGTTGGCGGCAGCAACAAGGGCCGGGTTCAGTATCTAGGGGTTCCGTTTCAATAACGCAATGCAAAACCGGCTCGAGCCCCCACCCGGTGACCTGGGACAATTACATACCACCCCCTGGGTGCCTCTAGGAGGCAATACTTCCCCTCTTGCAAGCACAGAGTCTGAGTGTAGCAAAAGCCTTTTAATAAAGGAGGGAAACAATGCAGCATTATGTTGGGGAAACACCACAAACAGGATTCATAACACAAACCATGAGCAAAAGACCCACCTCCAAGTAAGTTTGGCAGTGTCCTTTTCCCCTCAGGGTCTTAAGTCCAATCACCCCAAAGTCCAACAACCCCAAAGTCTCTGTCCCTGGTCAGTGCCACCCCAGAGTTCAAAAGTTTATCTGCAGAGTTTTACCCCCACCCCAGCCTGGGCGGAAATGGGGGGGAGGGGCACACGGGATGTTAAGGGACACCTTACGTGGTCCGAGGCCGACTGCCCCACCTCTCCGTGGAGTTCTGCTGCAGCCTTTACCACGAATGGCTCCACTCTACCAGCTGCGCCGCTCTGCTCCTCCAGCCGTCCCCGCAAACTGCTCTGCTCTGCTCCCCATTCCGTGGGCCGCTCCAACCGTCCCACAAACTGCTCAGCTCTGCCAGCTGCTCCACTCCACCAGCCATCCCATGAACCGCTCTAGCTGCCCCCGCAAATGGCTCAGCTCCGCTCTGCGCCGCTCCACTCGCTGTTCTATGGGCCGCTCCAACCATCCCACAAACTGCTTGGCTCTGCCAGCTGCTTAGCAATATATCTTCAGGCTCCCCCACTGGTTAACACAGCACTCAGTGATCTCAGCTCAGCAATTTTAGCTCTTTTAGTGATTTCAGCTTGTAGTAGGGGAGCCCCAGTGCTGGTGTACCATTAGCCCAAAGTGAATTCAGTTCAGCAACTTCTAGCTAGACTCCTAATGGAAGCAAACTTAGCTCTGCTATTCAACAATGCAGAGAGGGGGATAGTACAATTAGTGTTTCAGGCCCTCAAAAGGGGCCCATACTATCAGGTACACATACCTGTCCCCAACTTCTCTCAATGCACTGGGTTTTGTAACCCATGTCTAGCGAGTGCTACTTAGTTACTGGTAAGTCCCTCTGTCATACAACAGTTCCTCTGGCCTTGATTCACAGAATCAGGGTAACAACACTTTATTCTTCCTACCCCAATAACAGAGAAACTGGGGATCCCATACCAGCCAAAGTAACCACTTTCAGTTGTTGTCCCAGGCTAGGCGGGTGGGTGTGCCTATGCAAACAAGATCAGCCCCTGAAGTTCTTTTCCACCCTCACCATAATTCACCACCAGATGTCAGGGTAGAGCTTATCCTGACTCTGCTTACACTTGTAATTTAACTCTGTCATTGCATATTTCTCTTTTTAAGATCTCACTGAGTTCCTTCCAAATTTCAACAGCGTCAGCAATAAAACAGCTATTTCCCTACATTTTGTTCGAGGCCTACAGAAATAGGCTTCAGGGCACTCAGCATGTGTTCAACATTTCTCTTAAGCCCAATGTTGAGAACTTTGGCTGTGACAGTGCCATCTATTTTTTTTTTTCACGATTTTGTTCACAAACTGTCATCAGATGAGGCCAGTTCTTGATATAGTGCTCAAAACAGTCCACTACTGAGTTCCATTGTCTTGTGGGAGAGTTAGCTTGGTTCCTCCCACTTTTTTCAGAGCAGCTGCTGCAAAGTGGTTGTTATGGAAGTATTTTGCAATTTCAACATTAGCCTTTATTTCTGAAACACTGAAGTCTTTGGCTAGGAGGTGCATTTGTATTTCCTGAATGATGAGCATAAATCATCAGCTTTCTGTTGTAAATTCTTGTAGAAAGCAAATTTTCACAGAAAATGAATACATAAAGCGTGAGAACTGGTACAAATTGGTTTAGAAATTAGAATGAATATTCAAGACAGTTTATTTTACAATGTTAACACAGTTCTAGTGATAACTTATGATCCTGAGGCTTACAGCTGCCTTAGAGCAGGTGCTATATGATCTTGTGGGATACGCTTATTACAAGTGGACTGCCAAAAGTTTAATCTACTTTTACCAGATATGTAAAGCCCTGTAGTAATCACTGATCAATTTTTATAGGTTGTCCCCCTGATTCTACCTCAAAGTGATCACAGAAATCAATACTATAAATCTTTAAACTATTCTTAATTACATTCTAGCATGAATTAATGCCCCTTCTTTGCAAGTCTTTAATCCTCCTTTGTGTTAATCAGAGCACAGAGCAGATTTTCAGAAACTCTGGCAGAAGTCCAAAACAGGGAAATATTTTTTTCTAAAATAGGTCATTGGCCAAAAGAGCCTGTATGTCAGGGACCCACAGCTGAAGACAGACCCTGCCCATTGCCCTCAGCTGATCAGCTAATGAAGATTCCAGAAGGCACAGTCTTAAAACCTGCAGGGGTACTGGCTGCTCAGTAGTGTTCTGTGGTGGCTGCAGCTGTTTCTGAGCCTGATACCTGCTCGTAGCCCTCACTTCAGACCCCTGTTCCCACTTTCTGTTCCTTGTCCTTGGTTCTGCTTCCGACTCCAGCTCCTGCTCTGAACCCTGATTCCTGGCTTCCAGCTCTAGCTTGCTCCCTGGATTTGATGACTTGGCCACTAGACCTGGCTACCTCCATTTCAACCATTAAGACAGCCGTCCGCTTTGACCAATAGAAAGGGTCCCCTTGGCCTTTTTTTTTTTTTTTTTACTGTATTAATATTGAAACCATTTAATTACGATCCGGTGTACTGTATATAATGCCTCCAGTATGTCCCCTGACTTGAGAAAGCAACAGTAAACTGTCAAAATGTTAGGCGGGAGATCTCTCTTTTGGAAAACAGACCAAACTGCTTGGGATCCTCCCTGGAAGAAAAAAAACAATTGAGACTGGTTGTGACGGGATCCCTGGGCTAAAACCTAGAACTGGGGAACCGCTGTTCCCCTCTTAACTCTCTCCAGCCTGGGCTGTCTCTCACAGTGCTTTGCTAGTGACAAGCAGCAAACCCCTCCAGGTGCTGTTATCATTCAGTACAATAGCTTGTGAAGCCTCACTCCCAGCCAGATTGCATGAATGCTCCCTGAGCCACTCATGAATCACCAGCCAGAAAGGGACCAGCCAATTCCACCCCCAGCTCCCCAGCCTTGCATCCCAGAACTGTACCGTCTTGCCCTAGTCAGAAGCCTGACCAGTGTAAGTTTATTACCCAGTCCACCCCTCCCTTGTTATGGAGAGGACATACAAAAGCCATTGTAAACTGAACTGAGATTTCCCAAGCACTTCAACCAAAACAGACTGTTTTAGGTAAAATATAAAACCGCTTTAAAGTGATTATAAGTGGATGGCACAAAAGGTCAGAGATAGTTACCAAAGAACATAAAAGTGCACAGTCTAAATCTTAAACCTTAACACACTAAGCAGTATTTGGACCAAGCAATTTTCTGGATGTTAGTGTTCTTAACACACAGGCTTCCCCTTTTAAGCCTGGGACCAGTTTCCTCAGTTGAAGTCTGTCTTCCCAGAATTCTTATTGCTTTGAGCATAGGTGGGGGAGGAGAAAGGCAAAGATATGATGTCACTGTCCCTTATTTTATACCCTCAGTCCATGTGCCTGGAAAATACTAGCCCAGACATGTCCTGGTGGGCTTTGCTGAGGCATGGAGTTGAGCAGTCCCCATTGTGTGGTGCTTGTGCAACCATCATTGAATTGTTTATCCCTTGTTTACAACTCCCTTACTGATTAATGGTCACTTAACACCCTCCTGGGAATGGATCACTGGCTTTGTAGTAGAGACTCTGAAACTTACAGCAAAAGCTCATAACTTCATACACACTAGCAATATTCATATTTGGACAGAACAATGGGTTTCAGCAGATCATGACCTTTCATATAACTTGCATGTCATGCTGTGTATGAAATATAGCATAATTATATGATGGGTGAATAGGTTCCAGGGTGCTGTTTTAAGATAGAGTGCCATGCTGGTCAGCCAGAGAAGGATATAACAAATGAGCAACAGTATCAGAAGAATAGAGTTGGTCAGTTTTTATTCCTCCGAAGGACAGATGAAGAACTGGTTGCTTTAAGCCTCAGAAGTAGGTTTCTGATGGCATGACAAATACCATTTCCAAATTCCAAGGTCCACAGCAAGGTTTGACATTCTCCATTCATGTTCTAATCTTTGACCTAATACTTCCATTTTACTGAGTTGGTTGTTTTAATTCTTTTTCTGCTATAACTAACACAGTGGCACTGTTGTGCAGTCATTTCAGCATAACCTCCATTAGAGTGCTCTGGCTAAATAATGTACCAGGTTGTGAACACCCAGCAAATCACACTGCTACAATTCAGAACTCATTTAAAGGAGTAAATGACATTACCAGATCCATAGACAGCATGTGGGGTGGGCAGTTCTCAGTGAGAGGAGCCCTTGAGGATGGATAAAGATCGATAAAATCATTGCATGATGTGACAGTAGTATCACATTAAGAGTAATCTTGGTGACAAAGTTTAAATTTAAACTTTATCTAATTTTGACCCTAAAATTTAACAAATTACTAAATTAGAAGCCAAAGATAACTTAAAGAAGTCATCCAGTATCAAAACTTCAATAGCCAGAATCCTCAAATAGAAATCATTTGTTTTATGGGGGAAGGAAAATGTGTACCATTTAAAAATGAAGGACAAGCAGAAAATACTAGGATAGTGCCATACTGCAAGGAAAGACAAATTAAAGAAAGTAACCAGTTCCCTCCCTCCATGCTCTTCTTCAAAAAGAATGGGAATTATAGATTATTCACAGGAACATACTCTAAAAATTGCCTGACCAGGCTACTCTTACTACAAGTTCTCTTAAAGTCAAGAACAATATTTAACCAGGGGTTCATGCAACTTCTGCCACCAAAATCCTATGCACAGGGCATCAGTGGTAAAAAGTTTTACCACTGGAGGTTGGAAAATAGCCAGAACCTCCCCACCTATCCCTCAGGAGGCTGAGGGTCAGCCAAAACATGATAGAAGGATTGCTAAGGTAAGTGGTGAGCCAATGTGTCCCCCTCAGCAGCACTGAGCCATAACTGTCTCTCCTGAGAGTGCCCTGACTGTAATCTAAAATTACACTGCATGAGGACAATGGTAGTTAAAACTGCCACTGATCTCCCACTTGCCTGGGTGAAGCCATCCTGGGATGCAGAATGCCAGGCCGACACAGGAAGGTGTAACATATAGGTTCAGTGAATCTGTCCAACACCATTATATTCAGATTCTTATTCTGTGCCCATAACCATGGTATCTGAGCACCCATCCAGTGCATTAAGTGACCTGTCTTTCACTTGTGGCTCTTTCAATCTTTATTTTCTTCCCCAACCCAGGGGGGGAAATTGCATGTGGATTTTTAAAATTATTTTTTTATTTTTGTGCAGTGTTATTGACGGTAAGGTTTTGCACTTGAAATGGTAACTGAGGTTTGTGGGGATCTGTTTAACCTTGATAAAATATTTCACTTTATGAAATGTTTTAATGTTGAACAGAGACATATTGATAGTGGTACAGGGCAGGCTGGCCCTTTAAGGGAATTGGGCTCAGCCCCACCTGCAGCCCCAGATGATGGGCATTGAGGCTTCCTACATGAGGAAGTCTGCTGTGGTTGGGAGTGGAGGGTGATATTTGCAGGAAATTGAGAGAGAAGGAGACACACACCCCTCTCAAGGAGTAGGAAGGCACTTGTGCAGTAAAGTCATATGGATGTTAGAAAGTGCTCGTAGGCAGTCTGTAGTGGGAAGAAACTGAGTGAGAGAGAGCCCCAGAAGGAAATGTGAAAAAGGCCTAGTGACAGGCTGGGTTAGAAAGTGGTCCAGAGAGATGAAGCAAGTTGGCCCTTTGTTTGCTACAGGACTGGAACTCGGTAGAGTAGAGGAAAGTCTTAGGTTTCTCTATAGGTCCACCAAGGCAGGCGGTGTGAAGATCTGACATGGAGGGTGGCAGAACTAGTGAGCTTGGAGTTGGGCTGCAAGATTCTTGTATTGGACTTTTGTTTATCTCCTGAAGGGGTGGGCTTTGGTGAGTGATCCAGCAGCACTGGGAGCTGGAGGAGTATTTTGGGAAGACACCAAATTGACCAGAGTGGGGAAATTGAGGCAGGTGTCTGCCTGGATGTCAAGAGAGCTAAAGTGATTGTCACAAAGACCCATATTAAGTTTGTTCTTTGTGTGTATATATAATTGCTTAATACATTATTTGATGCAAGAAAAATCTCTTAAACTGATCCCAACTTTTGAAAAATGCTTCCCATTAATCTTACAGAAACATTTTGCTTATAGAGATTGTAATCTGAATCTTGACACTAATACTAATAGTTTGTCACATAGTTATGCAAGGAGTTTTACAAGAGGCAATCAAAGTCCCTATACTGAAAAATTACTCTGAAATAAAACTAAAATAGAAAGATAATGAAGTTGGGACTGGGGTGTCTTCTACCCCCATCCATGCCTGAGTGCAAAATCTGGCCCTTAGCATGTGACTTCTCTAACTCAATAAGAGAATAAAAAACAAAGTGTGTGTGTGTGGGGGGGGAAATAGGCCAACAGTTGTGCAAGAAGCACAGTTTACCTGCTGTATGCTATTTGTTAGCAGCAAAAAGCATGCTGCTGAGAGACATAACATGTTACATTTTTAAAGAATAGTGTGCAGCAGGTAATCTGTGGTGGGGGTTTTTGAGTTATATGTAGAACTATGCTACAGGAGGATGTGGGTGGCTTACAACATGTTATTTATATGCTTGAGAGCACTTGATAGGAGACAGTTATTAGGTCTAAATCCTTCAGAGAGCTTTTAGAATCATAATGTCTCAAGTTTAACACAAAGAGATGCAGCAGAGCAGGGGAAGGATTCATGAAGGCTGTGGTATACTCTATTGGCGTTACTTTAAAAAAAAATTAGAATGGCTGGATGATAGTACAGCACAAGCTAATTTCAGTCTTCCACAAGAGTGTGGAGCTGATGAGTTTTTTTTTTTTAAATAGAATCAAATCTAGAAAGGCCCTTTCCTGTCACTCATGTATATGAAGTGTTGAGGTTGTCGCCTCCAGAGTGAAATCAAGTGTTTCCAACATGGATGGTTGAAAAGTCTTAATCTTTTGCTTCATTCATGCTTTTGAAAAATCTTAATAGATCTACTAGATTTCTATTGATGCTTGCTAAAAATAGCAGTGAAGCTGTAGCAGCATAATGGTGACATGGGTAGCCACCTGAGTACATACCAGGGTCCCTGGTGGGCTTGTACTCAGGTGGCTAACCTGTGCTGCTATGACTTAACTGCTATTTTTACCTCCATCAAAGCTAGCTCGGGTATGTCTCCGTATGCTGCACTCACACTTCCCAGTTGCCATGTAGATGCAGCCTTAGGAGGCATGTTACTGCGTGTGTTCTAGGGACGGTGGTGGTTAAAGATGTGACTTATTGCAATCCTTTTAAAAAAGGAAGAGGCGCTGCGGGAGGGAACCTTCTTTGAGGGCAGTAGTAGAGCTAAGTTGGGCGCTGCACTACAATGCTCCTACCAACAAAATCTTTGATCCTGCAGACCCTTATGCACAGCTGTAGGCATCTGAGTTGTCTCACTGAAGTCAGTGGGTCTTGTGCTCCTGTGTCACAGAGGGGCTTTGGAAAATCCCACGCTTAAAGATGGTCTTAGAACCCTAATTTTGGCTAAAAGTTTCAAAACTAGTAGTGACTACTCATGCATGTACATATCTTTGCATCACTCGTTGCAGGCTAGGGTCCAAGGGAGCTCAATGACAGGTGTAGATAACAGCAGACTCAAACTAGCATATTTGCAGATTTTTGATTTCTTTGTTTTAAAGAGGAGGGCAGAATTAAAAGCATCCCTCCACCCCCAGGACTGTGTGCCATATTTTAGGCAAGAGGTAGGGGCATGGTGTACTTGTATAACTTCAATGTAAAATGACCCACAACATTATATAAAACATTTATAATAGGATTGTCTCCTTACTTCCAACAGAAGTGCTGCTTCCAACTGGTGCTCTAAAGGTTTAAAAAAAATTAATTGGTCCCAGAATATAAGTTTAGGATTGATGTTAGATTCTCTGGGCATGTAGATCTAGAATATACACCCCAATCTACCAAAGAGCATATATTTGCATAGTTTCTGCATTAATTTTTAATTGAGTGCTAGTCAACAATGCAAATCGAATTGCAGTTGTTCAGCAGCCCTGTGATTGTGCTGTCCACCCTAATTAATGAACAGCTTCCTCCTTGAGTAGATTAAAGAAGGTAGTCCCATTACCCAAAGCTATTTCAGTCACCGTTATAGTGCACCTCATCAGAAGTGTGAAGTGAGGCAGCATTTCAATTAGCTGTTATACAGTAGCTGCTTTTGTTTCTCAGCTATTTTTTTAAAATGAGTTTTTAAAAACTCTCCTGACCTATCTCCCCATCATCCCAATGTACACAATAGAGAATGTCTCTCAAATGTCATTTCACTGTTAAAAGCAAAACTAAATCTGATCACATTCTCAGTGTTACCACAGAACTGTGAAGTGAAATTCAGCACTATCCTGCTTAATGTACAGAAGAGGGGCCTCTGGGCTTGACTCTTCATCTAGCATCACCTGCACAAAGTGGGTGTAAATGCTACTACCTGATTAAAATGGCAGCTTACAATCACATTACACTGGTGTAAATGGCTATAAAAGGGGCCAGGCCATAGCAAATTGAACCTGTCGTTTGTTAGTTGCACACAGGGCCGGCTCTGGCTTTTGGGCCGCCCCAAGCAACGCAAAGCCAAAAAAAAAAACCCGCGGCGCCCCGGGGGCGCGGGTGCGGGGGGACCGGCTGCAGGGGGGGGAAGGGAGCAGGAGGGGGAGAGAGAGAGAAGGGGGCTGCCAAAGCTACAGCAGGGGCGCTGCCACGCGGCCCCTCCCACTGCGCTGCCGCCTGCCGCGAGGGCTCCGCTCCAGTCTGCGGGGAGGAAAGGAAGAGGACTGCCCTGCAGGGCGCTCTGGTTCTCCGCGCCACCGCCCCCTACAGGGTGGCCGGAGCGGAACAAAAAAAAAGCGGCCGTGCCGCCCTAGGATTGGGCAGAATGCCGCCTCGAACAATCTGCCGCCCCAAGCACCAGCTTGCTCAGCTGGTGCCTGGAGCCGGCCCTGGTTGCACATGGCTTTCGCACATGGAAGCCTGACAAAGATGGCAGAACAGGTTATCACCCTCTGTGGTTCTAGGGCCTGATCCTACAAACAGGTAAGAGCCTTCCACATGGACCTGAGTACCCTCATCTGACACTGAATTTAGTGTAAAGCCCTTAAGCATAGCATTGAGTCCCAGTATCAGTTTAATTTAAGCACATGCTTAAGCTTTAAGCAGCTGCTTAAGTGGTTTGCTGAATTGTTTTCTAAACCAGCGGCTCTCAATCTTTCCAGACTACTGTACCCCATTCAGGAGTCTGATTTATCTTGCATACCCTTAAGTTTCACCTCATTTAAAATCTACTTGCTTACAAAATCAGATATAAATATACAGAAGTGTCTCAGCCCACTATTACTGAAAAATTGCTTGCTTTCTCATTTTACCACATAATTGTAAGATAAATTTATTGGAATATAAATAGTGTACTTGCATTCCAGTGCATAGTATATAGAGCAGTATAAACAAGTCATTGTATGTTCTCTGATTTCTCTGTATTGTTTGGAAAATCTAAAGCCTGCTTCTGTAAAAGAAATACAAGTTAACTCACATTTCAGAAAGGTGCTTCCAGCTGCAGCTTGCCACGGACTGAATCATACTTATCAGAATGCATGTGGCTCCGTATATCACCTACCCTATGGTTATAAGCCAAGGTCTGCTTAAAAAGAAGCCACTTCAGTTCAGGCCATTCGATAATATTTTTATTTTATTTATAATATTAAATCAAAGAATATACTCAACACACACAAATGACTTGTGGTGCTGGTAGTCCTGAAAAGGGCTCAAGGACACAAGTATGAAAAAAACAGTGGATCTAGTGGAACAAATGTCAGAATTGTATTCAAGTTCTTCTCCTCTACCATATCCATCACCATAGGATCTGTACCCATTGCCAACTTGGCAACAGGTATACTTATGCAAAGGTGTGAATTCTTCATGGAGAAACTGCAAACAGACTTTAGTTCTTGGTTTTTGGATGGGAATAATCTCTGAGCAGTTTATTGAGGATGGTAAGAAATTGAGAGATCTGATATGGCACTTCCTCTACAGTCAGTCCATGTATGAAGGTAAAGTAGATAGTTAAGCAGTCCTATCAAAAGTCAGAACCTCTGTCTGTTAGCAAAGTGTAGATGTACCTGAGGAAGAAATACATATATTGGCATTTTTTCCAAGAGCATTTGGCTCCAAATTTTTTTTAAAGATCCTAACAATTTGTGGTTCTCCTAATGATCACATTTAACTTTTTGCAGACGTTGGAGTGTTAGCTTGGATGTTTTGGACACATTCAAATTGGGCAGTTTCATTCTGCCTATAGCATTAATTGTATAAAATACTCCTTTTTCTGCTCTGCAATGTTGAGTGGTGTGGCTGTTAAAACATCTGCCACATTTCACCTCAGTGGCAGCTGAATTTCTGTGATGGGTAAAGTGAGTTCATTCACTATATATTGGTGACTTCCAAACTTGTTTTGGTTAAAGCCACCTTTTTTCCTTTTAATTATTATTATTATTGATGCCTTGGATTTCATTACTACCTACCTTCTCCATTCCTCTGACTTTTCCTTTTTTCTCAGGCCCTGGCATTGGATCTGCATGTATTGCACAGAGTCCATCTAAAATACCCACCTTTAGTGAGATTGAGAATTTTAAATAGGGGTGGTCAGAACCCAGAATTTCCTTTCTATGGGAAATACTGAATTAAAAAAGCATTCATTCCGCATCAGAACAAACCTCATTTAGAAATATCCCATCAAACAGGAATTCTGAAAGGTAAATTTGAAGTCAAAAGAAAATGTCATGTTATTTTCAAAACCCAATTTATGAGGTTCCCTCCACTGCCTGGAGATCTGACAGCCCTGCATCCAGACTCCCAGCTGTAGACTGGAGAAGCTAGAAGCCCTGAGGGTCCTGGTTCTAGCTCTTGTTTCCAGGGCTGCCAGACTCTCAGCTCAGGAGCAGCCCACCAGGTGGGCTACCAGGGAGGAGGGAGAGCTAGCAGGAAACCAGGTAGGTTTCCCTAGGCAACCTGCTTAGCTTCCATTGGAAGATGATTAATTGAAAGTGACATGCTCCCACAGAGCATTCTGATTTAATCAAATTGGCATTTTCCAACAGAAAAATGTTCCTTTAGAAAATTTTCTGACAAGCTGAGTTTAAACAGACCCAGTAGACTCTGATGTGTTCCTGCCCACAGAGTGTTAAAGGGCTGCAGCTGCATTATCAGGGCTGGGGTGCTTCTCCAGATACAGGGTTTTTGGGAAGGACTGACTGACAACCCCTCAGAAAGCCACTGGATTTGTGGAGGGAGCAGCACATCAGGCCAGCTTGCTGAAGAAGCAGGAGGTGGACAGAGGACAGGCCTGGTCCCATTGTCATCATCTTAGGCCTGGTCTACACTAGGCGTTTATGTCGAATTTAGCGCCGTTACATCGAATTAACCCTGCACCCGTCCACACCACGAAGCTATTTAGTTCGACATAGAGCTCTCTTAAATTCGACTTCTGTACTCCTCCCCAACGAGAGGAGTAGCGCTAAATTCGAAATGGCCATATCGAATTAGGCTAGGTGTGGATGGAAATCGACGCTAACAGCTCCGGGAGCTATCCCAGAGTGCACCACTCTGACGCTCTGGACAGCAGTCCGAGCTCGGATGCTCTGACCAGCCACACAAGAAAAGCCCCAGGAAAATTTGAATTCCTTTTCCTGTCTGGCCAGTTTGAATCTCATTTCTTGTTTGGACATCGTGGCGAGCTCAGCAGCACTGGCAACGATGCAGAGCTCTCCAGCAGAGATGGCCGTGCAATCTAATAGAAAGAGGGCCCCAGCATGGACTGATCAGGAAATCTCATCGCTGTGTGGGGCGATGAGTCCATGCTTTCCGAGCTGCGCTCCAAAAGAAGGAATGCAAAGATATATGAGAAGATCTCTAAAGCCATGGCAGAGAGAGGATACAGCCGGGATGCAACGCAGTGCCGCGTGAAAATCAAGGAGCTGAGACAAGGCTACCAAAAAACCAAAGAGGCAAACGGACGCTCCGGATCCCAGCCCCACACATCCCGTTTCTACAAGGCACTGCATTCCATCCTAGGTGCAGCCGCCACCACTACCCCACCACTGACCGTGGATTCTGAGGATGGGATATTGTCCGCGGCCGGTTCCTCGGACATGTTAGCGGATGGGGGAGATGAGGAAGGAGATGAGGAGGACGAGGCAGTCGACAGTGCTAGCACCGCTGATTTCCCCGACAGCCAGGAGCTCTTCATCACCCTTACAGAGATCCCCTACCAACCATCCCCAGCCGTTACCCCGGACACAGAATCAGGGGAAGGATCAAGCAGTAAGTGTTTTAAACATCTAAACATTTATTTTTAACAGAACTGGAATATTAATAATATTAACAATGGGTTTTTCATGATTTCTTTGCCCTAGGCGCTTAACTATTTAGTCCCAACTATTTAAAAAAAATCTAACAATGTCCGGTTTTTCATGATTCTGCTGCCCAAGACGCTCCACTCTTTTGTCCCTGCCAGTGCAGCTACACCAAAATCCGGTCTATATGTCCGGGGATAGAGATGAAATCCTCATGGGAGATCTCAACGAAGCTCTCCTGGAGGTAATGTCCAAGTCTGTTCATCAGGTTCCTGGGGAGAGCGACCTTATTGGGTCCTCCGTGGTACGAAACGTTTTCGCGCCAGGAGACAATCAAGTACTCAGGAATCATTGCCCTGCAGAGCATGGCGGCATACGGCCCTGGTTTTTGCAGGCTTTCCCTAAGCATCCGTTCCTTTTCGGTGTCCGAGATCCTCATCAGGGTGATGTCGCTCATGACGCCCTGCTTTGAATTAGGGAGGGGAATGTTAGTATTGGGACTGCTTTACAGCCACGCGGTGGAGGCGGGAGAGGGGCAGCATACAGGGATCTTTCCCTGGGACAGCCGTGAGGGGCTGGGACAGGGGCAGAGTTCATGCTTGCCTGATTGCTGGCAGCAGAGACTGGCATTGCTTTCAATGTGAAAGGAGGCCAGTGCTACTATTAAAGTTTTAAGCAGCCACAAGTCTACGGCTTACCATGTTTGCCTGCTACACAAATTCCGGTGTCCTGCCCCGCTTCTCAGATCGCCACTGCAAGACCCCAGGCACTGAAGGCGAGGGCCGAAAATTTGACCTTGTCCTGAGTGCGCATGTGATAGGTGCTGTGCATGGTCTTGTTCACAGAGAGACTATGTTCTTTGTTCACAACTTCATTTATCTGTCTCAGGAATTCACTCCCTTTTTCCCATTCCCACAGACACATCTGCGACTGTCTCCCAACCCAGCCTGGCATCACACTCCCAGAGGCTAGCGCAGATTAGGCGGAGGAAGAAGAAGACGAGGGAGGACATGTTCTCAGAACTAATGTGCTGCTCCCGAGCCCAGGCAGCCCAGCAGACACAGTGGAGGGAGAACTTGTCCCAAATGCACAGAGCAAACATGGAACGGGAGGAGAGGTGGCGTCAGGAAGACCAGCAGGCGACTCAAACGCTGCTTGGACTGATGAGGGAGCAAACGGACACGCTCCGGCGCCTTGTGGATATTCTGCAGGACCGGAGGCAGGAGGAGAGAGCCCCGCTGCAGTCTCTCTCTAACTGCCCTGCCCCGCCACCAAGTCCCATACCCCCCTCACCAAAAGTCCAAAGAAGGAGGGGCGGCAGGGGCCGTGAAAAGTTTCACTCCACCCCTGCAGACTGCTCTAGCACTAGAAGGCTCTCATTCCCCAAAAATTGAAAAGTCCTTTCCTACCCACCTCACACAAGCCCCCGTCCAAGTTTCACCCCCCCGTTTCATGTGTAGTTACTAATAAAATATACGTTTCTGTTAATTACTGTTTCCATCATTTTCTTTTGGAGGAGAGTCTGTGTGAAGGGGGGGAAGGTGGTTGGTAATTGGACAGGACAGTCACCTTTAGCAGGGGGCAGGTCCAGCAGCAGGGCACATACACAGTGCAGTTACTAGTTACCCTGGTCAGTCTGGGAGGTGGCTTTCATGTTCTGGGGGGTTGCTCTGTGACTTTGTGGCGGGGGAGGGCAGTTAGAGATCTTATGCAGCGGTCCTTATCCTGGATCACAGAGCCACGCAGCAGGGGATCTGTAACCCTCCTCCCCCTGCCAGAAAGTCACATAGCCGACACATACACGCAGTCCCGCCCAGGACGGCTGGCAGGCTCCGTTGAAATAACCAGTCCACCATTGCGGAGCCTGTCATTCCTGGAGTTTAGAGGCATCATTTGCATCACTACACTACACCCGCCCCCCACCACAGTCTGCGTCCCAGGTTTAAAACATTCCCGCGAAAACAGTAATAAAGACAACAGTGTTCATTAACAAAATAGAACTGATTTTATTTTTTGGGAAGGGGGTGAAGGGGGTATGTAGCTGGAGAGGATAGTCAACATAAACTGGGTAAAGAAATGGGGGCAGGTTCAGCTTCTGTGTCCACAAACTTAACAGTCACTGGTTACCCTGCTCAGTCTGGAACCTAGCTTTCAAAGCCTCCCGGATGCACAGCGCGTCCCGCTGGGCTCTTCTAATCGCCCGGCTGTCTGGCTGGGCGTAATCTGAAGCCAGGGTATTTGCCTCAACCTCCCACCCCGCCATAAAGGTCTCCCCCTTGCTCTCACAGAGATTGTGGAGCACACAGCAAGCTGCAATAACGATGGGGATATTGGTTTCGCTGAGATCACAGCGAGTCAGTAAGCTTCTCCATCTCCCTTTGAGACGGCCAAAAGCACACTCCACCACCATTCTGCACTTGCTCAGCCGGTAGTTGAACAGTTCTTTTTCTGTGTCCAGGGCGCCAGTATAGGGCTTCATGAGCCAGGGCATTAGCGGGTAGGCTGGGTCCCCGAGGATCACTGTAGGCATCTCCACATCCCCAAGAGTTATTTTGTGGTCCGGGAAGTAAATACCTTCCTGCAGCCGTCTAAACAGACCAGAGTTCCTGAACACGCGAGCGTCATGAACCTTGCCCGGCCATCCGACGTTGATGTTGGTAAAACGTCCCCTATGGTCCACCAGTGCTTGCAGCACCATTGAAAAGTAGCCCTTTCTGTTAATGTACTGGCTGGCCTGGTGGTCCGGTCCCAGGATAGGGATGTGAGTTCCATCTATAGCCCCACCGCAGTTTGGGAATCCCATCGCGGCGAAGCCATCTATGATGGCCTGCGCGTTTCCCAGGGTCACTACCTTTGAGAGCAGTACCTTAACGATTGCGTTGGCTACTTGCATCACAACAACTCCCACGGTAGATTTGCCCACACCAAAGTGGTTCGCGACTGACCGGTAGCTGTCCGGTGTTGCAAGCTTCCAGAGGGCTATGGCCACTCGCTTCTGGACAGTCAGGGCTGCTCGCATCCGGGTGTCATTGCGCTTCAGGGCAGGGGACAGCAACTCACAAAGTTCGAGGAAAGTCACCTTCCGCATGCGAAAGTTTCACAGCCACTGGGATTCATCCTAGACCTGCAGCACTATGCGGTCCCACCAGTCCGTGCTTGTTTCCCGGGCCCAGAATCGCCGTTCCACAATATCCACATGACCCATTGCCACCGTGATGTCCTCGGCGCTGGGTCTCGTGGTTTCTGACAGCTCTGTGCTACTCTCATACTTCAGGCCCTCACCGCGGTGCCGTAGCCTCCTCGCCTGATTTCTCTGTATCTGCCTCTGGGAAAGGTGGATGAGAAGCTGCGAGGCGTTGACAACGGCCACAACTGCAGCGATGGTCACAGCGGGATCCATGCTCGCAGTGCTGTGGCGTCCGCGCTGTCACTGACCAGAAAAGTGCGTGAACTGATTTCCCGCCGGCGCTTTCAGGGAGGGAGGGAGGGCGGTAGTGACGGACGGATGACGACAGTTACCCAAAAGCACCCTCGACACATTTTTTTACCCAGAAGGCATTGGCGGCTCGACCCATAATTCCAATGGGCAGCGGGGACTGCGGGAACTATGGGATACCTGCCCACAGTGCACCGCTTCCAATGTCGACGCTTGCCCCGTTAGTGTGGACTCACAAAGTCGAATTACTGTCCTTAGTGTCGACACACACGTTCGACTTTGCAATATCGATTCCACATATTCGATTTAAGTGAAATCGAACTACCCTCATAGTGTAGACATACCCTTAGTAGTCAGCTGGTCCAGAGGGGAGACCCCAAATCAGTTGGCGGGGGATAATAAAAGACTAAGGTGAGGGAGAGAACTTGGCTTTAGGCTTCACGACACCTATGGCCATAGGCCCCTCCTATTTCTACATATCTAGGGCAATCTAGAAACATGAAGGAATCTTGGCTTTGCTTTAAGATTTTAAAAAGCAAGTTTCTAACCCTCTTTCCTTTCTAAGAGCCTTGTAAACATCACCTGTGTAAACTCACTCAGTGTGAGATATAAAAAGAAGTAGTAGCTAAGCTCCCCTTCTGCAGCAGGAGGCTGGGATAGTGGGAGCTCAAGAGCCAGTTATAAATGGGGTGACTCACCTCATTAATCCTTTCCTGATTCCTCAGGTTGGCCGTGTACTCATGAGGGACAGGAATTGGTTGGGGGCGGGGGGCGGCATAGGGACACTGCAAAAAATGGCAGGGGTAGTTCTGCATAAGGGCCCAGGGAATGGTTGGACTGTCTCCATTCCCTTTTGTGAGGGAAATGGTATTGGCAAGTCATCTGGGTTCAAGATCTAAACTGGTTGGGGAGTGTGTGACTCTTGAGGTGATCAGGATTGTGGGTCACTTGGTTACACCCTGCCTCCAACATGAGGCAGTCTTTCTTGTGGTATCTGAGTGTGAGCACCTGTACAGTACCAGCCTTTATACCACTGCAACACTCTTCAGGACTCAACCTGCAAAGCAAAGTTAGGACTGGCAAACATTAGGTGCACCCAATCCCTTGAAGAGCATTCCCTGTAGTATCCAGCCCCTGTCACTGGACACTCTAAGAAATTACCAGGTGAGTTGCATCCCAAAAAGAATGTATACACACAGCTGGAAGGTCACAACTCAGGTTTCACACTCTGCTTAATAATACAGCACTGAGATATATTTATAATAAAACAAGAATATACTTATTAACAAAGATGGAGATTCAAGTGATACTGAGTCAGGATAATGGACACAGAATTGGTTACAAATAAAACAAAAGTATAACATGCTTTCTAGACAGTAAATCTTAATTTAACAGGCTACAACCCTTGTCTAAAGCAGTTTCTCGCCCTCTAAGTCTTTCTGCAGAGCTTGCTGGTTTTCAGTCAAATTGCCCATCTCCACCCAGGGTGTTCCTCAGTGAAATGGATAACAAAAATGGCCTCTTGCTTTTCCTATTTCCCAAAGGTCATTATCCTGATTCTGGGGACAGAGACGACTCCCTGGGGCTCAGACTCCAGAGAAGGGGTAGGCAACCTATGGCATGCGAGCTGATTTTCAGTGGCACTCACACTGCCCGGGTCCTGGCCACCGGTCCGGGGGGCTCTGCATTTTAATTTAATTGAAGCTTCTTAAACATTTTTAAAACCTTATTTACTTTACATACAACAATAGTTTAGTTATATATTATAGACTTATAGAAAGAGACCTTCTAAAAACGTTAATGTATTACTGGCACACGAAACCTTAAATTAGTGAATAAATGAAGACTTGGCACACCACTTCTGAAAGGTTGCCAACCCCTGCTCCAGAGTGTTCTCCCCTGTTTAATTTACATCCCCCTGTCAGTTTCCTCCCAGGGTTGCTGGCTCCAAGTTGCCTTCTCTTCCCCATGTTAAACTTTTTTCCTTTTGCTTCACCTGCAAGCGTAGCATCCATTGTGTTTGGCTCACAGTGCTTAATTTACATATGACAGAGCGAGAACTACTTTCCCTCCTGTCAGGAGGAAACTTGTTTCTTCCTTGGTTTTGTTACAGACTTCAAAGCACAATATCAGTAGGAGTACATAATTCCTTGTAGAATGTCAATACATTTCATGCAGATATTAATGACCAGTTTGTCACCAGCTTTTATCTAATAACCAAAAAGTGGGTTGTAAGGTAAGTACTATGAAAATGGTGTTAGGCCTGACAAACTCGCTACACCTGCTAAGAGTTGCTGACCGAGTGAACTGCTGATGGGCCTCTGTCACAAAGGAGATTCTATCCAAGTTGGTTCACTTATCCCAAATAGAAAATCCTGTTTGGGGGCTCTCAAACTGTGGTCAGGACCCCAAAGTGGGTCACAACCCCTCTTTAATGGGGGGGGGGGCTCCAAGGCTAGCTTAGACTTGCTGGGGCCCAAGGCTAAAGCCTGAGGGCTTCAGCCCTGGGCAGCAAGACTCAGGTTACAGGCCACCTGCCTGGGGCTGAAGCCCTTGGGTTTCGGCTTTGTCCCCCCTCCTGGAGTCATGTAGTAGTTTTTGTTGTCAGAAGGGGGTTGCAGTGCAAAGAAGTTTGAGAACCCCTGCTGTAGTTAACAGGGATTTGTGTGCTACACACTTGCCTTATTTATACTAGCAAACACTGTTTATGGTTGGAAGAAGTGTCTTCCACAGAACTCAGAATAGCAATTATTTTGGGTTCACAAGAAAATGATCAAATTGAACTTCGAATCAGTATAAATAGATTCTAAAGTGAATTCTAATATTCACTGAAGCGTTTCAATTTCTGTCATACCTTATAAGTTAAGCAAAACATAAAGTAATTCTACAAATTGTATTCACTACTTCTAATCAGGCCTTTCAACCATAAAATGAACTATTTAAGGATGTAAAGCATAAAAATACAAAAGTATGAAACAAGCAAGATTTCTCCTCTCCAATTTCTTACCTTATCTTTTTATAAGGTAGTTTATGTAAATTGCAACTAACGGAGATTGTCGTTCTCCAAGAGAACAGGTATATTCAGTATGTTTGAGTTCTACTAATTGAGGTGAACTTTGTTACACTCAGGAAAACTTACTTTGTAAATTAAACAACATTCTAGAGAATGTATATATGGAGATCCATAGGTTCAAAGATAAGGTTATTTTTTACTTAGGTTCTGAGGACTGTAGAAGACTTAAAAGATGATATGGTATCTGTCCCAAGGCATGTAAATCTAATTACATGGTAATGTAAAAATACACTGGGAGACCTAATCTGAGTGTTTGTCTTTACTTTTAGTCTAAAAAGTGGCTTCCTTTCATAGTTGTTGGATCAGGATTCATGATGATTCAAATTTGACCTATGAACTTGGCACTTAATAAATAAGGGGATATTACCTTTCCAGTGATTATACAATTCAACATTATTTCTTATAATCTAGGGAAAACTGTGGCTATCTGTATAGTCTGCTCAACAGACATCTTCATTTTCATATATGTTTAGTTTCCACTATTGCATAGTTTTCCTATCAGCCAAACAGGGAGAGGCACCCAGGTCCCCTTACAGTTCAATGGAGTTGAATGCCCTGAGTCTCCTTTGACAATCCCAGACTTAAAACATTCATTATCACCTGGCTTTTAACTAGTCCTTCAAAATTTTATGGAGGATGTGAAGAGTTGCCTAAGGGGGGTGGCTCTGTCTAGAATTCAAGAAAGATAATCTATCTCGTTTCCCACCAGTTGCCATCTATAAGAATTGTTCCAAAAGTGGAAGGATTCTCACTGACTTCCAAAGGGGTTGGATTGGGCACCAAATAAGGATAGTGCAAACTTTCCTTTTTAAAAACAACTAATGATGATGGCTGATTCAGAGACCAGTCATCAATTTCATTAATGAATATCATTCAAGTGCTGTTTACACCCTTTTCCAGAGCACTACTGACGATGTTAAAGAAGGCTGAACTGAACACAGTTACCTCCGGACCACAGTAGACACGTCATTTAACTCCATAATTTTCCACTCGTTGGAGTGAAATGAGTGCAAGACATTTAATGGATTCATGGAACTTTCTTACATCTGCAGTCAGAAAGAGCTCTCTAGCCTCTTGTAATTTCACACGTCTTGGCACTTACTCTAAAGAAAACAATATAAAATCCATTACTCAAGGATATCATAAGGATTTTGATATTTTATATAGACTTCTAGAAAGTATGACTTGACATAAAACAACGAGATTACACTAAACTCTACTTTTTTTACATCTGTAATAGTTACAATATTGATGATCTTCATTTAACAAGCCATCCATATATAATTTGTTACTAGCATAAGTTAGCTCTATTTTTAATTTCATTTAACTATTAGAATGTTGATGGAAACATCTTTGGATTTAAAAAAAAAAGTGGGGAGGGGTGCTACAGCATTTGCATAGCTTTTCAGCATTCGCTAAATACTTTTGTTCCAGGAAACAGTTCTTCTTTTAGGTTTCTGCAAAATCACTCAGTTAAGGTGACTACTTTCCCATAGTCTCTATTAGACACATCTTTATTGGTCTGTTTGCAACCATGCACCTCCGTTAACCCTGTATAGAGAGCAGGTTACAGAAAATTATTTAATTACAGCATTAAGACTTAGCATTAACGTGACTTACTAGTTTTAGTGAACATACCTACACTACCTGGACATCTACACAGCAGTGACTAAAACTCCTGAATCCTGTCTTCGCATGTACTGTGTCCGGTTTAAAACCTGTGAACTACTCGAGTGTTGTCCCTTTTTTCAGTTCTGCAGGCCCAGCTTGTAGGATCTGTTGTGCAGAGGCCTTGGATCAAAGTTGTCCAAGGTAACAAAGGTCCAACTCAGAATGTTTTATATAAAATCCTTTAGGAAAAGGTGCGAAAGGGAAGCAGACTGAATTAGTTCAAACAGAAAGATCTACTGATGCTGCCCAAGGAGTCTGATCATGTCTAGTAAACAAGAGGAGAATGGGACCAGAAATTAATGGGCCAAAATTGGAGTGCTGGAAGTTAGGATTAATTGGTGCTCAAAGTAATGAGGGACACATTATTCCACCTATTATCCCACTTAGGGGTCCCCAAAAAAGGCTTTGGGTGGGGATCAAAATGGCTGGGAGAGGGGTGGACTGAAAGGAGAACCTCATGGCTGCCACGGTCTCCTGAGATCCCAGGATCCACCATGACACCGTTGGGGTTTCATCATCCTGATCCTGAGAGAGATCGCTTGACCTGGGCAAGGGACCTCGTTGATATCACCACATCCGCCAGCGTTGGCTAAATCCTGAACACCAGCTGGAATCTGAGACTTGGATTCCTGCTGTCACCTCCTTCCTTGGGCATTCTCTTCCTTCTTCCTCCACCCCCACCTTATTTCTTTCTCCAGCAGCAAGGTTGCAAGTAAAAATCCACACCAGGGACTGACACTGCACTTCCTATCTTTCCTCATTTTGTCTCCAAGGAAGCAGGATAAAACTTCAACTCCAGCCCCAGATCATTTTCTACTAATTTATTTTCACTTCCCTAAAAAGGACAGTTACTACTATCTTTAATGTCATCTAAATGACTCCAACAGGGAGATTCCTTATTAAACTCTACAGCTAAAGGGAATAAGGGATATTGTTAAAATAAAAGCCTTATTTAATACTTCACATCATAAATGTTTCAGCTGTTTTTCCTTTTTCTATATCTTTAATAAAAGTTAATTTTAAAAATTAATGGTGATTGCCATAGGACTGAATAGGCAAAGGTCTCTATATCTGAAACCCTGAACATCCTGTTACTGTACAGCACTGATAACACCTGGAACACTCTGGGCCACTTGTTTTATCAAATGTAACTGTGTAGGAAGATCTGTTGCATTAAAAGGTAGTGTTTTACAGAGGAAGTGTCTAGTTCATTTCAATGAAACATTAGGCATTATTTGCATGGGGATTTTTTTAAATGGAAGTATAGGAGTGCCCTTATTTTGATCAGTTTACAATGAGGACCAATATGTGTTTTCAGGGTTTGTATACTCATTTGTGGATCTCTCACTGCCATCATTGGATGCTAAGCACAGGCAGCTATGGGCAGAATTTTGTTTTTTCCTTAAACTGCCATGCTCTGAGAGCTGCTACAATTTTGGATCTTTAAAACTCCTTCTCTCCTGCAGGGGATTTGATACAGATGAAATTCATTGAGTTCCTGACTTAAGGAAAAGACACTTCTCCTCCCCCCCCCCCCCATAAGATGGTGCAAATTTGAGGGCTTGAGGACTGTAACTGTAGGAGAAACATAGAATACAAGTGACATGGCCTGGATGGAACTGAGGGACTCTTATAAATGAATGGAGGTTTGATTTATTGAAGACCTCTTTCCTGCCATGCTTTGAAATGCAGAGATGATTGCTTGGAGGTACCTTCTCTTCTCCTTTATGCAGGTCTACATCAGACATGCCAAACCTGTGGGGGGGAAAACACCGAAGTTGGGCTTGTTTTTTGGCTTGTAGCTTGTTGCGTGTGTGTTATTTTTTTTTTTTTTTTAACTTGGCTCCTGGCAAGCAGTGGCTGGGGGCTTGGGGAGAGTCAGGGATGCACAGTAGGCCCACCATAGTACCAGACTGCACACCGAGGGATCTAGTCACATAGAGTGCTGGGGTTCTTGGGGACTGGCTTGGTTTGGCCTTGTTTTGAAATGGGATTAGCTTGATTTTTGGCTTATTGTGAAAGACAGGGTTCTTATTTACCACAAGAGAGTTGGCAACTGTGGCCTACATCCTATTTTCTTTCTTTGTGTGAAGGAATTGGTGTTAGTTGATTGGGAAGAAACCCCAACAGTGAGCAAGTTAGGGCATAATTAACCATCTTGAGGTTTATGAACATTCCTATGAATTAGAGAGAGGATGCTGGAGTAGATGGACCAGTGGTCCAATACAATATGGTAATTCTCATGTGCCTGCTCTTCCTCCTTATTACCAACTTCATCAGTGCTGGTCACCTATAAAGTCCCATTTCACTACCACTAAACAAGACTGGAAATGAGGTGTACATTTTTAACAATGAGAATAATCATTGGAACAACTTACCAAAACTCATGGAGTCTCCATCTCTGGTGGTTTTTAAATCAAGATATGCTCGAGTTCAAACAGGATATTTTTTTTTTTTTAGGAATGTTCTATGGTGTGTATTATGCAAGAGTTCAGACTAGATGATCATAGAGGTCCCTTTTGGTATTAGAATCAATGAATCAGTATAAAAAATTAACGAGAGCAACAATTCATCCTTCTGAATATGCTTGGACAGTAAAAAGTAGTGTACTGGTACAAAAGTCAGCAGGCAATCTTATGAAGTCAAAAAGTGACCTGGTGACATAAGGCTCACATTAAGAACTTGACTGCAGCTATAACTTTTCAAACTGAAAACAAATAGGAATATATTCTTTGATCTTAATGCTATGGAAAGGAAATCCATGGGGGGGGTGTGTGTGTTGTGTAATAGTCCAGTCTTTCATGACAACCCAACTTTCTTTCTTTTTGACCATGCACTGCTATTGATGTGCACACTACTCTCAGCTGACCTCTGAGACAGGTCTCCTAGTACTTAAACTCATTTCACTGAAAGTCCAGGAGTCCAGCTCTGAGAGATCAATGGGACCTCTGTGGACTGAAGACACAGTTTGACCCTCTTGTAGTTAAGAATTTGATTTTGTTGGATCAGTGCAGGTAGCAATGAGAGATGTATGGTACGAAATGCAAAAGCCCTATCCAGAAGACACAAACTAGCACTGCAGTTTGTGTGTTGCTGCACTATTTGTCAATAGTTGGTGTGTTTGTGTGTACATCCTGCTTAGTCAGAAACTTAGTGAGCCAAGCCTACTACACCCAGAAATCTCATGGAAGACACACAAGTCCTTTAATGCCTGTCCACAGTAAAGCTTTTAAACCACATAATCGAAGCTCTTCTGAAAAAGTTAACAAGTTCTCAAGTAGGAAGTAGCAGAACTTTCCTCATACGCTGCCTCACAGGGGAGATTATATATGTCCAGTGATTACCGAGAAATTGAACTGACCCCTAGAAGATCTGGAGAGGCAGAAATAGTAGTTTTTGAAGTTGTGGAAACTCTTACAAAAGTTCCTCCTTACCATTATCTAAGTACTGATATGGCTCCCATCCTGGTAGGATCTGAGCACCTCACAATCCCCCAGCAATTTTATCCTTGCATCACTCCTCTGAGATGCAAAAGCACTACTATCTCTGTTACAGAAAGGAAACTGAGGTGCATAGAGATTACCTGCCCTAAATCACATGTAGTCTGGGGTAGAGCTAGGAACTAGATTCAGTTCTCCGGAGCCCCAGTCCACTATGTTAAACATGGGGTCGCCTCCTACTCCAAGAATGATTTGGACAAGTATACTTGGTTTCTCTGGCTGTCTGCAGCACAGAAGTGGTACTTAAGCTACTATACCCCAAGTTAGATGGAGACCCATGTACAGACTTAGCCAGTTTTCATAACATTTTAGGCCCATCTCTAATTAGCTTTATTGAGTTATTTGTGCTAGCCTGTGCTCAGGAAGACTAAACAAATTATCTCACAATAGGAGAAATTCCAGGTCTTTTCATTCATGGATGTAGCAAATGAGCACTTTCATATTTACAATGGAGCTACAGCTGAACAGTGACTAAAATCTGAAACATGAAGCAGAAAGAATAAGTTTCATTAATCAGTTTTGACCTCTACAGGCAGTTTACTTCAGTGTTAAAGTGACTGAGAAGCAAATATATTTCATGCCTGTATGCCACAGAAATAACCAATTAGGTACAATATGCTAAGGCTAATTATAGAAATGATGATAGCTGGGTATGAAAGGCTGAACAGAACCGCTCACAGCTGGTATAATGGAATCCTTTACTCCTGAGATCTTGCTGAAAGCTGTATCTTGCTATTGTATTTTCTTCCTCGACTTTCTTTTGACAAACACATGCAAATATTTTTTCAGCTTTACATAATAAATTGTTTCAGGGCATGACCTGATCAAGTGTTCCCTGGTGTAAACAGTGTGTGATATTTACACAAATTGTGTTCCACAACTTATTAAACTAGGGCTGGGTTTCTTTTGTTGCCTTGGAATGATTTTTTTTTCTTTCCAATTTCCTAAAGGAATAAATGATCTGTGAATTTTTAAATGGAATAAAAGACCTATTACAGCCATATCTGCCACCAGCCTATCACAGGGAAGTTAGTAAACCACTCAATTAGAACTGAGCAGTAGCAACCTTGCAGCTGGAATGCCATTATGTTGTATTTATAAAGCACTCTTCATCCTGGGATTCCAAAGCACATTGTATAAACTGAATTGCTATGTAATCACTGAAGTACAGTCACTTCAGAAGTGCTATATATGTATGGGGATTGCCATTGTGCTGTCACACCTTATTAATGATTTTAAAGTTCTTTGAAGGTGTAAAATGTTAATTCCCAGCACTTACATAGGTGGGTGCTGGGCATGACCTGCTATAACTAAAGTTGCATAATAGTTTCCATTCTAATTCTCAGTTTTTCAGTCATTCATAATGCTCTCAGATTTTCATCTTTTGAGCCAATGTTTTCCAACAGCATTGCCTCAGACTGAAGACATTTTTTCCCAAAAAGAGTTTGAAGATAAACCATTCAAACACTTTTGATTAAGAGAACAAAAGTGGAAGATAGGTCCATCAATGACTATTAGCCAGGATGGGCAGGAATGGTGTCCCTAGCCTCTGTTTGCCAGAAGCTGGGATTGGGTGCCAGGGCATGGATCACTTGATGATAACCTGTCTGTTTCCCTTTGGGGCACCTGCCATTGGCCACCATCAGAGGACAGGATACTGGGCTTGATGGACCTTTGGTCTGACCCAGTATGGCTGTTATGTTCTTATGTAAAAAGGGAATACTCTTCCCATCTGTTTTGAAGCTGCCCCCCCGATTTCTTTCCCCCCCCCCACAAAGCTGATATTTGAAACCTGAAATTTGGTATAGAAATGACTTTGGGGAACTGTGCACGAGCTTGTTCTGAAAGAAACTGGCTTTGATTTCTCCGTTATGAGTATCTGGAAAAAATGCACTTTGAGCAGGTGTGGTAGACTTTCCCCACTGCACTCATTAAATGCTCATGTAAGGAAAGCTGTGCTGCCTGTGCACTCAGATCCACAGTAAATTAGCTTTGCCATCAAATGGCTTGTCACCTATATTGCTGAATTCAGTAGGGAGAACAGAGGAAGAGATGTTGTGCAGACCTTGTAATTTGTGCAGGACTTGAGGAACTTGGATGCAACAGTGACGGGAGTTAAACATTTACAGAGCTACAGGACAGGCAAGGGCTGCTAAGGCATCCTTGATTATGCCCCTGTACACCTTGTAATGTGCCCAAGGCATGAAGGAAGTATTCTACAGAGCTCCTAAAATGTGTAGGAAAATGTCTCCCCCTTCTGAAAACATAGGTTTTAGGAAAAGGGTTTCTTTTCCTATCTGCCCAAAACCAGCTTCATGTATTTAATTTTACTATTTGACACGGTAAAGCATGTAATTAAGCTCTATCTCTGTGTGGGTATACAATATTGCACATGCAACCTCAGTTGCAGTTTCCTGAATTTCTAACATTTAAGTGTGCAATATTGATCTGTTAACGTTTTTATTGGTGTAGTTTTTTGGCCATATGACTGCTCCAGCTATGCAAATTGAATTGGGTGGAACACTGTCGGAGATGCTGAGACTATCAGAAATGAGTAGAATGTACTTTTGTGTATTTTTTTTTCTAACTGAGTGACAAGTCAGTGCTTAACGTGTTAAGTGTGGCATTCAATATGCTCTCAAAAAATGAAGTACACACTCACTGCAGGTCAGCAACAAAATATTACTGGTATTGTATGTAGTTAATGAGAGAGACTTAAGATGCCACACTGTCATTTTTAAGTAAATTTTGAAAAGGATCATTTATTTAATGCTATGGATTGTGGGACTGGCTTAATAGAATATCAGCTGGGAGAAGGAGTGTTCTCAACCTAAGATCTGAAAAGTTACTACTTGGGCTGCAGGGGAGAGTGGTCACCCAGATCCCCCTGAAAACAATGAGAAGGAACAGAATGGACTCCCCTATTCCTGGAATGGGGCAGTTATTCTGGTCCTTGACAAAATCTAAAGTTCAGGGGTCCCAGAAGCTGACTGGAAGGGGGTGGCTGCAGAAAGACAGGTCGAAGTTGCTTGTGTTGACTGAAGTTTCCTGGAGCAAGTCGTGCTTGCCAATTGCATAAGAACCTGAACTCACCCAGATTTAGTCCTGTGATAACCAGGCAGGCACAGAGCTCTCCTGTGCACCCACCTTTGGTAAAACCTGGAGTCAGACCTTCTGGAGTGGAACTCTGAATTTGTTGTGTTCAGCCTTCTAAATGCCATTGAGTAGGGTTACAATTCAGAACTAACTGCACCTCTGATCCCTTTTCAGGCCTTTCTGAGTGCACCTCTCCCCTAGTACCACCGGTATAAGACCTCATGCCTTGACCTACATGGGGTAGAATCCCATGACTGCTCTATTCTTAAAGGGGGTGCGACAGGTCCAATAGCACCACAACAGGTCCTACTTGACTCAGTACATGTGATTCTTCCCTTAGGGAGCCACGAAGCAGCAGTGAATGCAGTGACCCAGAACAGCCTTCCTAAAACACAGATTATTTGCTTGTTTCTACTGTTAAGAACAAAGTATAAGAGGTTTTTTGTTTTTTAGCACAGAGTCTATACACATACATATCTTACGTAAAGGCTTAGACAGGTCTATCTTTCTCTAAGCTTCTCTTGAAGTTCCCCTGTCCTTCAGGGACTGCCCTTTTAAATCCAGCTCAAAGTCTTTGTTCCCTGCTGTGTTTCCTGAGCCTGGTTAACCTAGTCTGGGCAGCGCCGCAGGGGGTCAGTGGTGGACTTCAAAGTAAATAGCTCTGCATTACCCCTAAAGTGTTTGTTTGCCAGGAGCTGGCTTTCATCTGGAGCCATTATCTGGCCTTCCTGTAGTCAACCCCTGCTTGAAGTAACTCCCTACAAGGGTCAGCCGAATATATAGCATTCATAAATTATTACAGAGAGACTCCAAATCTGTCTTAAGTATCATAACGTTTGTTTGTTATTGGGGAGGGGGAAGGGCTAGGCTGGAAAACACAAGTGTGAACCTGACAAGAACCAAAGAAGGAAAATGATCAGGAGCAGGAAAAAAAACACAAGCTGAGAGCAGGTCTACGCTATAAACTTACAGTAGTATAACAACATCGTTCAGGGGTGTGAAATCCATACCCCTGTGTGACGTAATTATACCGAGCCTAACCCCCCTGTGTAAACAGGGCTCTGTCAATGGGAGGGCTTCTCCCGCCTCCATAGCTGCCACCTCTTGGGGAGGTGGAGTACCTATGCAGATGAGAGAAGATCTCCTGTCGGCATAGGTGGCATCTACACGGAAGCCTTACAGAGGCGCAGCAGCACCAGTGCAGCTGCAGCATTTAAGTGTAGACCTGCTCTGAGTTTCCTTTCTACCATTACCCCTGCTCTGCCCTATTCCCTCAGTTCCCTCCCCACACACAGGGACACTCACTTCCATCTACAGCCGAAAAGATTACACACTGTAAAAGTGGAAAAGCAAACAGCAGAGCTACATGGTTCAGCCATAGCAGAAGCTAAAGGTACTGCAGTTTCACTGCTTCTAACTTGAGAGGCAGAAACTAGTACAGCAGATCATCCTACTTCAGTCACAAGAGTCTCATTTCAGAATTCCATCCGCATCAATGACGGACTGGCCCTTTCTTCTATGAGTCTGTTGTGTAAATGACTGGAGTAAAAGTATGGAATTGAGCACCATTAAGATATCTTACATTAGCAGTTTCTGTTAGAGGATGCACTCTGCATCCAGTAATCTGCTTTATGCCTCTGAGGCTCTCAGCCCCTTTTTTTAACTTGCAGTATTGATGTACTGGGTAATACTGGAACTCCATGGGGTAGTGCTGATGCTGCATCAGTGGAAAGATGCTTAAAATATAACTCGAGCGCTGAGTCAACAGTGATTCACTAATGGCTCCAGTGGTGCGGTTTCAGTTTTTATTTGGGGGCATGGAGCGTGTCCGACAGTAGTTCTGATCTACTGGTGACAGAAAAGATGTTTCCTAACTTAGGCGCCCTGTATCTAGGTGGCGCTACCATGATAGGAAGAGCATTAGAAATGCATAGGTATTTCAGATAGTTGGACTGTAACCTCAACCCACACAAGGACATTATGGTAAGAGTACATTTGAGGGGGGTGTTTTAAGGGACACTTGCTTATTCCAATTCCCCCTGCTCCACCATAAGGGAAGCCTATTTAACATGACAAAAGGCCATCTTTTCCTGGGATTTTTGTGCAATTGACTGATGGTAACACTTCAGTCAATAGGCCAGATTCAGCTCTGATCAAAGCAGGCTTGACTCCACCTGAAGTCAGGGGAGTTATACCCAAGAGGAGTAAGGGAGAAGACCCAGCTTTGCAAGAGACCCATTACTGTAAGATGACTAGTCAGTCTATCAGGGCTGAATATTTCATAATGAACAAAATTAAAACTTTTGAGTAAAAGTCCCAGTATTTTAGGGCTTGTCTGGGTCATTGAAGTCAATGGGGAACGGGAACTGACCCTTACTCACACTATAAGATTTTGTTGAAATACCCTCCACCCCAAGTTTCTTACAAATCCACACAATCCTATCTTCCTCACTTGTCTGTTTTATTTTCTTTCAATTTCTAAATAGCTATGACACTGATAGATGTTAAGTGCTGCACAAAATTAAAAAATGCAAGTGCTCAGGAGGGACAATAGGTAAGACAGAAGTAATAAGAACTTAAGCCCCACAGCCCAAGAGTAGTCATCCCTCATGTGTAGATCTTTGCAGTAGATCATTAAAGTGTGAAGTCAATGAGGTTGCACAGGTGTAACAGAGCAGAAGATGGCCCAATGTGCCTTCAGTTCACAGCTTCATAGTGACAATTATATATACTTTAAAAAGTTATGCAATAGTGTGCTTGAGAAATGATGCATACTATTCATCTACCTAATCAGGTTAACAACCTAATTTAATTGATCCTAACCACAGCTTTGTTTAAGCAACAAGATATCAAAAGCTATGCTTAGTATCCCAGATTTCTGTAATAAAAATGTTTTTCCAAAATGAGGGTAACAATAATATTAACCTGCAGAATTAGCTCTTTTCTCTGAATATAAATGGATACAAAAGTGGGTATGCTCACAACTCCTCCCCTAATCTTCTAGCACAGGCATGTATGATGAATGCATTTGGACAAATATTTCAACCTTCAAATGCTAATCCACAAACTACTCATTTGTGCTCCTGTTTTTATAAGCATCGTAGCCATTAGACATTTATTTGTTATAGTCATCAGCCACCTTTCCCAATGGCGACAATCTCTTATGCATAGTCACATACTCTCAATTCTGCCATAATGAGCCTACTTCCATAGTATGACATATCCTCAAAACTCCTTTTCAATTAACTACCAAAGGACTGTTTGGCTTTATCTCTGCCTTATCCTCCTCTAGTAATTTTCCAGTCCAGGTAAGTGGAGATGGGCTATGATTGGGGCTTGCCAAACCCAGTTGTTTTTGGTTTTGTAGGGACACACTCCACGTGTGTGTGTGTGTGTGTGGTTTGTTTGTTTGTTTATTTATTTATTTGAAGTTGACTTACAGCTGAGGAACATGTAAAAAAACCACAACCCTCCACTTTTCAAGTTTCCCCTTGTCATTCATGAGTACCTGAAGCTAAATACTTATGATCTTAGAGTTACAAGGGGAATAAACTAAAAATATACACACCCCAGGCTCAGCATGGCAAATCTAGATGCTATATAGGCGCATGCAGTAAAACAACCTCCCGCATTGCCAAAATGCATACAGGAGTACACAGTAAGGCATCCCCTGGTATTTTCAATATTCATATTAGAGAATACAGTAAACCAATGCCCATTATTGACCACATGTGCACAGAAGCATCCACAAAACTAGCCTCCATCATTAACTTAAACAGAGGTTCACACAGCAAATCAGTCCATTAACAAAAATCCATCATAGTATTAGCAAATGTACATCGGGGCCTGGGATCAACCAGCCCCCACCTATGCACTTTTGCTTTGTGAGTCAGGACAACTGCATGCTTCAGTGTGAATTTTTTGTTATAAGATAATGCTCCAAACTGGGTGGCTTCAGCACAGCAAAATGCATATGTATGGAGTAGTTCATTTTGTGCTCTTGTGTGCATTTTTGTTAAAGTTGCTTTCCTGCATGCTGTCCTGTGCCCTTTTATTAGGAAATAGGGGGAAACAGCCATATAGTCAAAATACATGAGTTCAAAAGTACACTGGCTCCCGTGTGTGAGCCTAGGGGTGGGAAATATACTGGTGGTCATATTTTCTTCTTTAATTGGATCCAAATCCTATAAACCCATTTCTGGCTTTTTAGTTTATAAAGTGTAGTTCCTGAATATGTCCTCCAAAATGTACATTAGGATTCATTGTATTGTGTAGAGTCCTTTTAATAGGGAAGAAATCCAGTTTGCATGCTTTAAAAGTGTATCTTCTGATTATTAGCCAAGTAAAGGAAGTTTCTTAGCAACACTTTCTTCTGTGATATGAATTATGCAAATTGTTTCATCAGTAGATTGGCTAATGATAACCTGACTTGCCCCATCTATATAACAAAATGTATGAAATAGTACATCTGAAATTCCCTGTAGAAAGTTATAAATAATCCATGTAATTCAGAATAAATGAATATTGGGAAGAGGAATGAGAAGGCCAAAGAAATGCAATGTAGGATGGAAGATTTTGTTTGAGCTGCTGCCAATCACAGCTGAACAGAGAAACCATGGGACCTCTTCCTTCCATGTATGTACTTGTTCCTTCTCTTTCTCTTCCCCCTCTGGGGCTGACTGCATACTAGAAGTGAGGTGCCATATTTTTCAATGTGTGAAATATACATATTCATGGGAGGAAAATAAATGCTTATGCAAGAACAGTGCATACACTGCAGCCTTCACCTATGCCCAAGTGACAAGTGTTATATTGTATAACTGTCATCTGCTAACTGATTTTTCAAAAAGGTGTGGTTACCACAGCAACTGCTCTATACTTGTTATTTACAGTATGCTACCATTTGAATATTGTACTGAGCAGATTCTCTTTACTCCTAAGGTTAATTTACATACTTTCTGTTCTACTTAAACTGTGGCTTTCAGAACTCACCAAAAAATTTACTGACCCTCAAATCTCACAGAAGATTTGCAGAAGAGAAGCAATCTGTACCCTTCAGTTGAATTCTGTCCAGGTCAGGGTGTTCAGAGATTAACTTTGAATTTAATGTCCGGACTTAGAGGTTCTACAGTTGTACTGGTTCCATAGCTGTAACTAACAGTGAAGAACTGTAGCTGGTAGACTAATACAGCTAGCCCACTCCAATGTTTTGCTTCCAGATGCAGGATCAGGCTGATTAGATCAACAGCACACAGGATTCAAAGGAAAACTGTACTACCATGAGCAAGCTGGTCTGCTTCAGGTGAACTGCAAAGGATAGTCTCATTACAGCATTCAATGCCTTTTTCTTTTTTAACATTATCACAAGAATGCTTTGATATATATTCATCAGCAATGATACAAACTTCTACCTCCAGGGGGTGGTATGAACGTGTTTTCATTAATGAATGTACATATCCATCTGTCTACCTATGTTATGTACTTATACAGCCCTGTCATTGTGGTATCTTAGTATCTAGCTATGTTGGAGTAGTAAGTCCATGTGATGAAGGTAAAAGTAATTAATGGTGATTGCCCATTTTTTCTTCAAACAGCATGCAAGATTCTCATTTATGTGCCCTGACCTACTTGACTTGACTGTCAAGCTTTCCTTAAACAAACAGTCACAGCTTCTGATTTGGTCCCATAGACTCTACTTGCTTTGTCCAGATGCATTTATTTGCTGAGAAGCAATGTAGCCTGTTCTATTAGTTTTAGAAAGTTGCATCTTGCTTGAAGACCTAAGGTAGTACCTAGAAGCAGTGAAATTATGGACTGAAACCTTCTCCATTGAGCCTTAGCAGACTTGTGGAGGGAGGCAGGGACTGAGGAAAATAATCAGGAAGCCAGTTCTGAGTCCCCTGTCCTGCACTCTCCAGACCAGCAGAAATTAGAGCTGCTAAGACGTATACCAATGCAAGCTAAGCTAATTTTAAGCAAACTACTGCATTAAGCTCCATCAAAAAGGGCTAAACCTGTTTGAGTGGTTTAAAATCAATTTGTCTGTCCACACTACAAGCACCCCACTATAGACACTTGCTACAGGGATGGAAGGGGGATTTCCACCCTTTCAAGAGGCATAGCTAAAGCAACGAAAATTCTTCCATTGACCTAGCAATGTCTATACCTGGTCTTAGAACAGCTTAGCTGCATCTCTTAGGGGTGTGGTTTGGTTGGTTGGCAGTGGTTCTCCCTCCCCTCTTCTTCCCCTCCTCCTACCCCCCCCCCCACTCCTGAGCAACGTAGCTACGTTGACCTAAGTTTTAGGTGTAGACTAGATCTCAGTTAAGCTGGTGCAACTTTTCTAATATAGACAAGTCTGAGAGTAGGAAAGTAAGAGTGTCTCCATTGCAATCCGAGGTGTGACTGTAGCATTCATAGACATACCCAAGCTAGCTTGGGTCTAGCTCACTTGAGTACCAATAGTGATTAAGTCACAGCAGCACAGGTTAGCCACTCAGGTACATCCCCAGGGTCCTGGGCAGGCTGGTACAGCCACGCTGCTGCATGTGCTGAGGTGGCTTCACTGCTATTGACATTGGAGCCAGCTTTGCTGTAGCTAGCTCCAGTGTCAAACCTGTGTACCTCTACTTGCTGCAGTCTCACCTCTTGAGTGCAGTGTAGACATACCTTAAGAAGAAATTAGGACAGAGATGTTACATAGGCAGGGGCTATACAGCTGGCTGACAATGAATTCACAGTGATCTATATCCCATTACCAATTCCTTGAGCCTTCAGAGAACAAAAGTGTAAAACAATTGACCACAAACACAAATTTTTGGCAGGTATGGTGTGGTTGGTTTTTTGCCCATGCCAAAACCTGAACGAATTATAGGCAATCTAGTAAAGGAACACTTCAGAGAAAACAACCCAGCAGGAAAATAAGTTTTTACAATGTTATGTAAAGGAACACAGGCTGCTTTAATAACAAGGAAACTGGTTTTTGCGCAGAATTAGCCATCAGTACTAAACATCTAGGGAGTACTCAAGTACAGCACCAATGTGATATTGTTACTATAGCATACATTTCCCAGGCTTACTTGTCTCATTACTGGTTTAGATTTCAAATAAAATACTAATAATATGACAAGCTGTAGAGAAATCAGAGAATTTTTATATAACTCGTCTCTGCCAAGATACAAGAATCCAGGGAGAAATGACACTAAATTTGTGTGTCATAAAGTTTAATAAATTCTGGCAGCTTTTCCCAAGTCTGCTTTGAAAACCCTTAACCATTAAAGATAATGGTGATGAAATTGATGGAGAAAATTCCCACAAATTTAAAGGAGAAAGCAAATTGGCATTTTCCAGTCTATAAATGCACACTGCCATGTACAAATATTACAAGATATTTATGTAATATTAATACGTTATGCAGCAGTTACTTACCATGAGCTCAAGGCAGATAATACAAGATAAAGCCAGTTCTTATGTAACTTAGATGGAAAATATAAATATATATATATATATTTGGTCCTACTCCAAATCAATAGCCTCCTACTGCATTGGGAAATACATGTAGGACAGTCTCTAGGTATGAGGTTAAAAGAGTTTCAAGTCAAAAAGACGAGGAGAAAAAAATAAGTTACACCAACTGTTAAAGGCAAAATGAAGTGAATGAGCTATTTTTTATTTATTTATTTTATTGCTCTATCCTAGCTTCTGGCTTGTGCAGCTGACATATGTAGTATGTATAACCCACATAATGCCTGTTGTCTTCAATAGAGTTGTGCTGGATTTAAACTGGTGCAAGTGAGATCAGAATCTGGCTGACTGATTTTGGTGGCATTATGGGATCCTTTCTTTGGAGAAGCTGTCTACTCTTGTGCAATGTATTAAATATAAATAGGCTCAGGTCTTTTTTCAGTTTATTCTTTTAAAATGATGCTCTCAATTTAGTGCAAGCCCAGTGACATTACAAAATCTGAAGTAAATGGGAAATATTCAGTGTTTTGGGGTTTTTGGTTGTTTTTTTTTAAGTCTTTACAGATTTTTGGATGTAAGTGGTCCCTTGCAACATTAATAGCCCACATATAACACCATAGGTATGGAAAAACAGAAGTGGAGTAGAAACAAAAATGAAACTCATCTATTTGCACTGACATTTTTGAAAAATAAATGAATTCAATAAATTGTGCAAAATAAACTACTTTTAGTTAAGTGGTACATAGACCTCATCCTGGCCTCCTGGGTGGGATGAGTTTTCACCCAAAGCCCTTAAAATAGTGTCGAGAATTTTTTATATGGGATCTCTGCTCCAAGGAGAAATTTACACATTTCTAAAACACTCCACTGAGCAAAAACTTGTATCTTTATTATATAAAAAAGTAAGGTATAAAGCATTCTACATGTTCTTCTGATATTTTGATCAAAAGATGATTTAAAAAACATTTTATTGCAGTGGAGACTACCACCATTTTTCTCCACCAGAAAAGGTTATTTTGAATTTACAGTACTCTGGACTGTTTATAGTGTAGTGCTTCAATAGAGGTGTTTCCCAGTCTAAAACTTTTACACAGAGAAAGTACAGACATTGTGTTTAGATTTGTTGCTAGTTCACTTGACCTTGATGCATGGGGACTGTGGTTTTTCCTGAGCGTCTTTAATGTCATAATTCTTGCCAACAGATACATTAATGCTTGAAGAAAAACTACTTTAAGCTAAATCTCACTCATCCAGGTCCTGTGAAAAATGTTTGCAACTGTTTAAATTTGATTAACACTGCATAACTTCCTTTTCAGGTTGTCTGAAATGAATGTACAGTATTATGAGCCAAAGGTACATAGATGCATTTAAATTGCTAGGCACTGAATGAATCTGAGGGCAGAATCTAGATCAAAGACTGTAGAAAAAACACTTTTAGTACTTCATAAATAAAACTTAGGTCCAGATTCAGCAAGGTATTTAAGCATGTGCATAATTTTGTAGACCCATGGAAGTCTATGGGAGTACTCACATGCTTAAATTTGTGAACATGCTCAAATAGCTTGATGAATTGGGACCTTAATTAGCAATATATGTGCAACTAATGTTAGCAATACCTGGAAAAGCAAGCTGGGTTTCTTACATTATATCTTAGAAATTCTTCTTATAGGGAGATACTTGGTGCTCTCGGATTGTACCAGCCTTTTAATCTTAGATTTAATGTAGGTGTCAGTTTTAGATTTTGACACAGCTGGTCTGTCCTGTTTTCTTCCCACTATCTTGTATGAATTGAGGATCTGGCCTGATTTAGTATCATGTTAATTAAGCTCTATTGAAGTCAATGTCACTCTGGTTGTGGATCTGGCTTATCCTATGCACTTCAAAATACCTGCCGGATGTTTGACACACAGAGTGTGTGGCAAGTCAATTAATCTTTTTGTTCTGCAATTTATCCCCCTACAAAATGTTTGTAATAACAGTTACCTGCCTCACAGGGTTGTTGAATGAATTTTAATTAATTTTGTTAAGAATTTTAAAGAATCTCTGAAAGGTCCTGTAAAATTGTTACTGTGTAATACACATGCACTTCATACTTCACCCTGTAGGGTCCTAGACCCCAGGCTCCAGCAGTGAAACAGCCCCTCAGCCCAACCCCATGAGCCCAAGTCAGCTGGCACAGTCCAGCCATGGATTTTTCTTGTCTGTGTAGACATACCCTTAGGCCTGGTCTACACTTGGGGGGGAGCGGGGGGTGGAATTGATCTCAGATACGCAACTTCAGCTACGAGAATAGCGTAGCTGAAGTCGACATATCTTAGATCAAATTAAAATTACTTACTTTGCGTACTCACGGCGCTGGATCAATGGCCGCGGCTCCCCCGTCAACTTTGCTTCCGCCTCTCGCACTGCTGGAGTTCAGCAGTCGACCGGAGAGCGATCAGGGATCAATTTATCGTGTCTACACTACACGTGATAAATCGATCCCCAATAGATCAATTGCTACCCGCCAATCCGGCGGGTAGTGTAAACATACCCTTAGAGTTTAAAAAAAGTAAGCACACAAATGCTGCAATACTAAGTGTCCAGTGGAGGCTGTGGTGAGTCAATCCTTGCAATCCTGGATTTGCTTTTCTGCCTTAATTCAGTTTGGGGGTCAGTGAAGAAATTCTGATATGTGCTTTCATATCAGGGATAGCTCAGTGGTTTGGGCATTGGCCTGCTAAACCCAGGGTTGTGAGTTCAATCCTTGAGGGGGCCATTTAGGGATCTGGGGCAAAAATCTGTCTGGGGATTGGTCCTGCTTTGAGCAGGGGGTTGGACTAGATGATCTCCTGAAGTCCCTTCCAACCCTGATATAAAAAGGGGGGGGAAACTGAGCAGTTTCATATCCTCAGTCTTGGTGCATCATGTGTACTTATGTCTTCAACATACCTGATAGACAATGTGGGGCCTGAAGAAGAGCTCTGTGTAACTCTAAGGGTACGTCTATACCCAGCCGCTAGTTGGGCGGCTGGAAATCGAACTTCTGGGTTCGACTTATCACGTCTTGTCTGGACGCGATAAGTCGAACCAGGAAGTGATCGCCGTCGACTGCAGTACTCCAGCTAGACGAGAGGAGTACCGCGGAGTCGACGGGGGAGCCTGCCTGCCGCGTTGGACCGAGGTAAGTTCGAACTAAGGTACTTCGAACTTCAGCTACGTTATTCACATAGCTGAAGTTGCGTACCTTAGTTCGAATTGGGGGGTAAGTGTAGACCAAGCCTAACATTTGTCTCTTTCACTGACAGAATTGGACTAATAAAAGATATAGTATCTCATCCACCTTCTCTCTCTCTCATATCCTGGGACTGACACAGCTACACCACCACTGCATTCAACATACCTGACAGATGTTTGACACAAATCAAAGTTCTTGATTGTGGTGATTTTATTTATCCAACACAGAGAAATTGGGTCATATTCATATCTGGCTTAACTCCCTTGAAATCAGTGGAGCTATACCAGAAATAAATATCTCCTATACTATTTTTATACATGATCCTTCATTTGCCATTTAACATTTCAGGGGAGTTGCTTAATTTTCCTCCTCAGGGTTGTTTTGCTAAAATGCTTGTCAGTATCTGGCTATTTCAAGCATACAGCCCATGTTTGCTGCTTGGCAACAGAATGTGTCAAGTTAGCATGTCTTTGATATGTCAATTATCCCTTTCCCAGCTGCTACAAAAACATCTGTTAACCCACCAAACATAGTGAAACTATTGGGTAACTATCTTTCTTGCCTGCTGCTGAAGATTGTGCTAATGCACCTGCAATTTTCCAACTCCTAAAGAGAGTCTCTCTGGATTTGGCAGCACAGAAAGGTTAAAGGCAAAGTACTTTAGGTAGGCACAGAAACTACATTTTTCTCAAAGGTGCTGAACCATTGCTTTTGTATTTATTATGCAATGAATTATAAAAACAAGAAATAAGTATAGTTTATATGACACCCAGCAGTACAATAAATTGGATTTAATGTACTATTAAATATAAAACATTGGGACAGGATAAAGGAAAACACCACTCTCCGATAAATAGAAGGTAAAATATTTTTAGTGGTACTTGGAAACTACAGGGGCTACCATTGCCTCTTACACAGCAGTCAAGGACAAAGGCTTCTTGCACACCCTGGCTGTGGCCAAGGTCATCTCTGGCAGCATGACTCCAGTGTAGCCAGAACTCATGGGAAGCCATGGGGCAAAGTATGGAGGTAGGCCCTATGGCTAATTCTGGGGTAGGTGTGTGGCCAGTCCTTATGCACTGATAGTGAGCAGGGAAACTGCAGGGATTGTGACCCAAGGACCTCTTGATGCCAACTCAGAGTGTACATGGGGTGCAAAAGGGTTACAGGGATCCCCGGGTCTGGTATTTACACTCCAGCTCACCAAAGAGTGCCATGTAAAGTTTCTACTGAAAGCACATGTCACACTGGTCATCAGAATCTCTGCAAAATGTGTGTGCAGATAATATGTAAGGAGAGGGGGGTGTGTGTGTGTATATATATAATCTGGTCTTAAGGCCTTGTAGTTAAAGGCAAGGCACCCACAGGTAATATGCCTTGAGACAGATTTCACCAGATAGGTGGTGGGAGACACTTATCTCCCTAGTTGACCATTGTGTATTGTGCATCTTACAATCAGATGCCTCATGCTCCCCAATAGTGTGGGGCGGCAAAATGAGGGCAGCTGCCTTCTGCAGTGTTACTGAGCATGCTCAGTACAAGCCAAGCAGCAGATCGGGAGGGGCACATGACCCTGCATGCCCTCTCCCACATGTTGCCTACGCTTACAATAAGAAGTAATGAGTCAAATGCTAATTAAGAGATTGCAGGGAATTTAGAAGGAAAAATTAACAGGGAAGGTAAATAACCGGGTGGGAGGGGGAGGACCCTGTTTTACTGAAGCACTGGTTTAATATATTTAGTGGCACAGAAAATTGCCCTGGCATCCTTCATCATGGGGAGACAACCTGCCAGTGGGCTCCTGACAAGAAGGTTTCAGACTTAGGGGTATGCAGTACCTTATTAGACACTAGAGCATCTTGTGAGCTGAGTTAATGCTCTAGAATGCATGTTATGATTTTATTTTATACGTAACCAGGAACTGAGGATCTGGGAATGCTATGAGCCTCCAGTGGGTTAGGGGCTAGACACCACAGGGAGACACTAGGAGGTTGGAACATGCCTATCTCTAACCTTTGTGAGGGACTGCAGAGTCCACATGGGCTGAGAGGAGAGTGCTTGTGTTGCCTGTGGCTGGGAGAGTCAAGGAGCTGATCCCTGGCAGGCACAGACAAAGTGTCCACACACGAAGGGCGAGTGTTAGCCAGCTTCATCACAACTCTGGGTATCCCCCATGAAACATCACAGGGTTCCTCACTTAGATTGCCTACCTCAGGGTGCCTTTGGCTCACCACTCCCTTAACTCTCCTATTTCAGTTCTGATCAGCTGCTCCCACGGGCACTGAATTGTACCAAATGCTATAGTGTTTTTATGATGCATGTTAGAAATTTCTATCCTAGAAATAGAATGAGACCATGAATCTTGTTCATAAGTGAGCTGTGTTGAATTGAACTTAGGTCTAATATAGGTGAAATTTCTTATGTAACGGTGTCTCTCTTTAAAGCTGCCATCTGGCCATAACTTAAAGACTCCGTCATCAAGGATCAGTGATTAGTACATGAGTTGAGGTAGAGTGGGAAGCAGGCTGCTGGATCTCTGCTAATAAAATAACATTGGATCTGTTCCTGTGTGCGAATTGATTTTCCCCACTCCCTCTGACAAACTGTTTTTAATCTAAGAAGTTTCCTTCTGTCATTCACACTTCCTCTGAGTCAGTGCATTGCAGACAAGATATTTAAAAATTAAAAACCTCTGCCATACTGTACACCATAATGTGAGCATTTGCAGTTTAGTTAGACATTTCACTTCCAACATTAAACCTAACGATCAAGAAGATGAGGGAAATGATCTTGGATAAAATTAAAATGCAAAGACCCTACCCATCATCCGAAAAACAGAGGGACAAATTCTGCTGATGGGATTTGTGCATATTTTACCATTGGCCTCAATGGGAGCTATGGGTGTGACAGAGGGCAGATCTATTCCTCTCAAACATTCAGCAATGCCTGCTTGGTTAAGGTATTTTGAAGGTGCTTTAGAAAATGCTTCCTATCTCCCTGTTATATATATATATATATATATATATATATATATATCTCCACCCAAGATTTCCAAAATAGAGATACTTTCTTTAAAATGAAGCTGCATGTGGCCAATGTACTGAATCATGGGAAGGGAACCTCTGTGCTATCAAAATTAATTACTCTACAACCACACACATGAGAGCTAAGTGTCTATAGGTTTCTTTCAGGTGCTTATAGTCAGTATTCTGTTAGTAGGATGCATTCAACTTGAGAGTCCTAGGTAATGGACTGGGGGAGGTAACAGTACTTGCGGTGCATGGGAAATCTTTGCATAACCCAATTTTAGCAAAGATTATCTGGTTCCTTTTGAGCTTTGTTTTCTGAGAGTTGTGACTTAGTCCCAAATCATCAAAGGTATTTAGGTGCCGGGAATTAGGTGCCTAAATACTTTTGAGGATCTGGGCCTTAGTGTTGATCATATAGATGCTGTATGCCCTGTGAGGGTGTGATAGAGTGCTGAGAGCCAGCATCTGACCCAGCACTCTGGTCACTTCAAACTAACTAGTTTTCCCAGAGAAGCCCTGAATGAGGGGTGGAAGACTTAATTACCTAATCAGACCACTGAGCTAAGGGGCTAACTATCCCATTAACTGAGAAGGTAGTTAAAGCACCAGAAGGATGCACAAAAGGAGGAGTGAGGGACTAGCAGAGCTCCATGGAAGCTAGGTCTTTGGCCGATGATAGTACAACCTCTTCCTGGTGAAAAGACTGAGCATTGAAGAACACTGTAGGTAGAAGTGCTGCATGGAGATTTTGATGGTGGCTTAGTGGTGGTACCATAAATGAAAATTCACAGAAGCGTGGACAATCAAAAGGTCTCCAAAATTGTGTGTGACCTCGGGGGGGGGGGGGGGGGAGAGTTGCCTGCCCTGTTACAGAGGGGTTATCTACTTTATGGCATTTTTAAAACCTCTTTGTGGGTTTTTGTGGCACATCCTTATTTCCTGGTTTTTCCCCTATTATTTCTATAAAACTCCACAGGATGAAATGTCTTCTCCAACCTTTTTTTATTTGTGTGGCTAGATAAACTACATTTGTGTGATACTACCTACTTGAGGTCAGTGGGGAGCTGCAGGTGTCACTGGTTGGGCACCCATCCATTGAAACACACACATTCTTGGAAAACTTTTGCTTGACCTTATGAAACAATCCAAGTAAACTAAATATGTAACTGCATCCTAGAGCTTTTATTAGAGATCTCAAGCACTATTCCACTTTGGTTATCTGGGGAATTTAGAGCCTTCAGATTTCAACCTTGTCTGGAAGCTCTTTCTAACATGAACATAATGAGATCAATAAGTGCTTGATCTAACTTTGTGTTTCTGAGCATGGATGCTGTTGTCAGTAAAGTCCATTGTAATGGCAAACGTTGCCTTGTCACCTGTTGCTTAACAAAAAAAAGTTGTGCATATTGTTAAGTTGGATTTAATATTTCTTTTCAAACTGCACAGTGAATCCCCTTTTGTAGGGGAAACTTCTATGTGGTGTCTGTTTCTGTTACTGTATTGTTTGTCTGCTCTTTTTGTAGGCAAATACTCATTGCCGAAATATCATCTACTGTATGTAGGTGTATTTCATCACCTTGCATTCCAGCAGCATTCTCCTGAGCCGCTTGCAGAAACAATCAGAAGCCTGCATCCCAAGAAAGGGGGGAAAAAATCACAGGCAGGAGTTGTAGACCAAGCTGGATGAGCAAACATCTCAGAGAGGTGATTAAGAAAAAGCAGAAAGCCTACAAGGAGTGGAATATGGGAGGGATCAGCAAGGAAAGCTACTTTATTGAGGTCTGCACATGTAGGGATAAAGTGAGAGGCCAAAAGCCATGTAGAGTTAGACCTTGCAAAGGGAATTAAAACCAATAGTAAAAGGTTCTGTAGCCATATAAATAAAAAGAAAACTAAGAAAGAAGTGGGACCGCTAAACACTGAGGATGGAGTGGAGGTTAAGGCCCAGTATCTAAACAAATATTTTGCCTCCGTCTTTAATGAGGAGCTTAGAGATAATGGCAGGATGACAAATGGGAATGAGGATATGGAGGTAGATATTACCACATCCAAGGTAGAAGCCAAACACGAACAGCTTAATGGGACTAAATTGGGGGGCCCAGATAATCTTCATCCAAGAAAATTAAAGGAACTGGCACATGAAATTGCAAGCCCATTAGCAAGAATTTTTTATGAATCTGTAAACAAAGAGGTTGTACTGTATGACTGGAGAATTGCTAACATAGTTCCTATTTTTAAGAAAGGAAGGGAAAAAAAGTGATCCGGGTAACTACAGGCCTGTTAGTTTGACATCTGTAGTAAGCAAGGTCTTGGAAAATTTTTTGAAGGAGAAAGTAATTAAGGACATTGAGGTCAATGGTAATTGGGACAAAATACAACATGGTTTTACAAAAGGTAGATCATGCCAAACCAACCTGATCTCCTCCTTTGAGAAGGTAACAGATCGTTTAGACAAAGGAAATGCAGTGGATCTAATTTACCTCGATTTCAGTAAGCCATTTGATACAGTTTCACATGGGGAATTATTAGCTAAATTGGAAAAGATGGGGATCAATATGAAAATTGAAAGGTGGATAAGGAACTGGTTAAAGAGGAGACTACAACGGGTTGTACTGAAAGGCAAACTGTCAGGCTGGAGGGAGGTTACTAGTGGAGTTCCTCAGGGATTGGTTTTGGGACCAATCTTATTTAATCTTTTTATTACTGACCTTGGCACAAAAAGTGGGAATGTGCTAATAAAGTTTGCGGATGACACAAAGCTGGGAGGTATTGCCAATACAGAGAAGGACCGGGAAGATATACAGGAATATCTGGATGACCTTGTAAACTGGAGTAATAGGATGAAATTTAATAGTGAAAAATGCAAGGCTATGCATTTAGGGATTAATAATATTTTTTGTTATAAGCTAGGGACGCATCCGTTGGAAGTAACGGAGGAGGAGGACCTTGGAGTATTGGTTGATCACAGGATGACTACGAGCCGCCAATGTGATATGGCCATGAAAAAAGCTAATGCGGTCTTGGGATGCATCAGGCGAGGTATTTCCAGTAGAGATAAGGAGGTGTTAGTATCATTATACAAGGCACTGGTGAGACCTCATCTGGAATACTGTGTGCAGTTCTGGTCTCCCATATTTAAGAAGGATGAATTCAAACTGGAACAGGTACAGAGAAGGGCTATTAGGATGATCCAAGGAATGGAAAACCTGTCTTATGAAAGGAGACTCAAAGAGCTTGGCTTGTTTAGCCTAACCAAAAGAAGGCTGAGGAGAGATGATATTTATAAAGATATAAATATAAATATAAATTTATAAATATAACAAAGGGATAAATACCAGGGAGGGAGAGGAATTATTTAAGATCAGTACCAATGTGGACACAAGAACAAATGGATATAAACTGGCCATCAGGAAGTTTAGACTTGAAATTAGACGAAGGTTTCTAACCATCAGAGGAGTGAAGTTCTGGAACAGTCTTCCAAGGGGAGCAGTGGGGGCAAAAGACATATCTGGCTTCAAGACTAAGCTTGATAAGTTTATGGTACGATGGGATAGCCTAATTTTGGCAATTAATTGATCTGTGACTATTAGCGGTAAATATGCCCAATGGTCTGAGATAGGATGTTAGATGGGGTGGGATCTGAGTTACTACAGAGAATTCTTTCCTGGGTGTCTGGCTGGTGAGTCTTGCCCACATGCCCAGGGTTTAGCTGATCGCCATATTTAGGGTCGGGAAGGAATTTTCCTCCTGGGCAAATTGGGAGAAGCCCTGGGGGTTTTTCACCTTCCTCTGCAGCGTGGGGCAAGGGTCACTTACTGGAGGATTCTCTGCACCTTTGAAGTCTTTAAACCAGGATTTGAGGACTTCTTCAATAGCTCAGACATAGGTTAGGGGTTTGATACAGGAGTGGGTGGGTGAGATTATGTGGTCTGCGTTGTGCAGGAGGTCAGACTAGATCATAATGGTCCCTTCTGACCTTAAAGTCTATGATTCTATGAAAAGAAATCTGATGAGGTTCAACAAGGACAAGTGCAGAGTCCTGCACTTAGAATGGAAGAATCCCATGCACCCCTACAGACTAGGGACCAAGTGGCTAGGCAGCAGTTCTGCAGAAAAGGACCTTGGGGTTACAGTGGACGAGAAGCTGGATATGAGTCAACAGTGTGCCCTTGTTGCCAAGAAGGCTAACGGCATTTTGGGCTGTATAAGTAGGAGTATTGCCAGCAGATCGAGGGACGTAATCATTCCCCTCTATTCGGCATTGGTGAGGCGTCATCTGGAGTAGTGTCCAGTTTGGGGCTCCACACTATAAGAAGGATGTGGAAAAATTGGAAAGAGTCCAGCGGAGGGCAACAAAAATGAATAGGGGGCTGGAACACATGACTTATGAGGAGAGGCTGAGGGAACTAGGATTATTTAGTCTGCAGAAGAGAAGAATGAGGGGGGATTTGATAGCTGCTTTCAACTACCTGAAAGGGGGTTCCAAAGAGGATGGATCTAGACTGTTCTCAGTGGTAGCAGATGACAGAACAAGGAGTAATGGTCTCAAGTTGCAGTGAAGGAGGTTTGGGTTAGATATTAGGAAAAACTTTTTCACTCGGAGGGTAGCAAAGCACTGGAATGGGTTACTTAGGGAGGTGGTGGAATCTCCTTCCTTAGAGGTTTTTAAGGTCAGGCTTGACAAAGCCCTGGCTGGGATGATTTAGTTGGGGATTGGTCCTGCTTTGAGCCGGGGGTTGGACTAGATGACCTCCTGAGGTCCCTTCCAACCCTTAGATTCTATTATTCTATTATATGTTGAGCAATGTGAGGTCCTGCACTCAAGTCAATAGCAGCTCTGTCTTTTTTGCATGTGTCAGCTCATCAACTTCAGGGAACGTTCTAGGCGTCAGTGGGCATAACATTGACTGGTGAAAATTGGGGGCTAACCCCCCCTGTTATCCCCCTCCCACCCACCCCCTGCAGGAGCCTAGTGCAGCCACAGTGCCCCTAGCCCCGGTGCTGTTGGCACTGGGCAGCCAGCCCCCATGCACCAGCAGCGCCCCTAACCCCAATGCGCCTGGTGGGCAGTTCAGCCCCAGCCTCCTCGAGACCCTGCAGGAGGCAGGCCGGCCAGCGCCAGGCAACCTGGGCTAGGACAGAGCATTGGGAACTGCAGTAGCGGGGCCTGGCAGTGGAGCGTGGGCAGGGCCATGCTAAGCTGTTTAGGGAGGCACAGCCTCCCTCTGCCTATGATACCTGCCACCCCTGGGGGGGCAGGAAACAAAAGGGGCACATGAGACACATACAACTCCTGCCAAATGGTTAGCAGAGCCAGTAGTTTCACCACTGTGTCAGTCTGTCTAGCTCAAAGAAATGATTGAGGGCAGCCCCCCATGCTCTCTCTCCTCTCCCAGTCCCAGAAAATAAGAAATGGAAATGAGGGCACAAGGAACCCCTGCTGAGGGTTGTGGGGGCAATATGGTGGGAAGAATGCATAGGGCATACAGCTCCTGATATGAGGTAAAGGAAGAATGGGGGGCCACAGAGTCCTTGGCATATGGAGAAAATGGGGGACAATCCCAGGGCATGAGAGAGGGGTCGGGGAGTTGCAGAGAGTCTCTGAACCATTGAGAGATGGGAGAGTGGAGCACAAGGAGCTTGTCCGGAGCAACTCAAGATCCTCTGTGTGCAATGTGCTTGGCCTACAGACAGAGGTGATACATGGGAGGCGGGCATGCGGGGTCATGGGGGGGCCCCCTGATTTGCTGCTTGGCTTGTACTGAGCATGCTCAGTAACACTCCTGAAGCCGGCTGCCCTCACTCAGCCCTCCCATTATCTGCAGGTATGAGTTGTCTCTACCTACAGAAGCAACTGGAGGCCCTGAGTGCGATCAGGGCCCATTATGCTTGGTACTGCACAAAGTCAGGTGGGCAAGAGTCCCTGAAGAACTAACAATTAAATTAGACAAAGGGCAAAAGGGGGAACAGTCGATGAGAGACTGTCTTCACTGTTCCTCCTAAGTTGAGTCCTATCCACACACACAAAACCCCTTAATGGGAGTGTGGAGATGCTTTTAATATGAGTTGGCTGGGCCATCAGGAAGTATTGGTTACAGCTTGAGGTAGCAACTGACAAGTTGTGCTAACACAATCCCTCTGAGCAATAATACAATTACTCTGTCCAGTTCGAGAATTATTTTGCAGTTTGGCTGCTAGGTGAACTTTGAGAGGAGCTAACTGCAATGATTTGCCAAACATCACACAGAAGCTCAGAGATAGAGCCAGGAATAGAACCCAGGTGTCCTGACTCCCAGTCTAGTGTCCTATCTGGTAGATGCTGCATTTCGTTTATTGGAGCTAGCTGAATTGGTCAGTTTTTCTAGAACACATTTTCTTCATCTAAGACACTATCACTGATTCTGGGAGAATCCTATTAAGGGTTAGTGAGTTTTCACTATTTTACCGTGCTCTGTAAAGTCAGACAATGCATCCTCCTCTTAAATGCTTGAAAGCCCAGTCACTTCAAAGAGCTTGTACATATATATGACATGCTGTGGCTTTAATAAATCTGTAAATTGTGCTGTTTGTTTCTGACTCCTCCTGGAACTCTCAAAGCTTTGGCTTTGCTTTTGGCATAATGTGGTATCTTTTGTTTTGTTTTTTGTTTTACACTGTTAGCATCCTTTTCACTAAAATTCCACACTCAGTTGCCTGATTTCTTTTGGTTTTTGGTCTATTTTTGAGAAGTTGTTAGATTTACCAGACATTTCTGGGTGTTCAAAAGACAGTATCCATAGAGGGCATTAGTTTCATTCTGTTCTGACATGCATCCGTGTATGCTGGAAGAAAACAATTGTTACTCCAATTCACATCTGCTCATTATGACTCCAAATGGAAGATTTCCTCTGTATAAAAGTCCCTCCCTCCAAAAATGGCTCAAGAAGGCTGTAGTGCAAAGAAACAGATTAAGGCAAATGACGTAGCACATTCTGTTACAGGTTACAACTCTAGTTTAATTTAGACTTAAATGTCAGCAAATAGTCATCCTGCAAACCCTTCAAACTACCAAGTTTTTCTTATTAAGGGGAGGCAACAATTTTATGTCCAAAATAGTTACAGATTAACAAAAATCTGAGAAACTTTCTTGCATTGGGAGACTAAGACAACATGGTTTGTTGTTGATGCCATATGTGTTGCTCTGGTGAAGGCCATTAGAGGATGGTCAGAATTCTTCATAGAGGGTTGGTCCGCGTGTGAGCATCTGCTACTGCAAGGATTTGCTAACTACAGGATAGTTTGGGGTGTCTGTTGCTGGGACCTTTTTGAGGTAGGATAGTTGTGTGTGTTCCTCTCCTCTTCCCCTTCTCCCCCTCCCCTAACCCACGAAAAGAAATCATATCTTAGCTTAACTAAAGCTGTTGAAAACAAGATATCAACCGTCTGAGGTGGTTGTGGGCACATTGTAGGTAACTGTGAAGGGTAAGAGGACTAGGGAATTCCTATCAAATCATTCTGTTAGTGTTCCTTTCCCTCCCATCTCTTCCCCCAACCTCTCGCCCTACGGAAGGGCTTTCTCTCTCTCTGTTCCCCAGGCCACCTTTTTCCCTTGCAGAAGATGCACTGCCATTACCAAACCTTCTTTTGGCTGTGAAGTAGTATTAATAGAGGGGACCCTGTGGTAACAGATACTATCTTGAATACCATTAACACCTGCACAGATTCCTAATAAATCTGAGGCATTGGCAAGGAACAATGCCATAGAGCACTGACTTAAGCTGGTCCCTTTGCTACTCCCATCTAGTCCTACCTACAAAGTACTGCAGATCCCCAAACTATACGTGGAGCTTCAGAGTCCTAGAAAGGTGACTAGTGTCAATGAGGTTGTCAGACCAGTGCATCTCTGTGCTCCCTACCATGAATGTATTACTGACTTTTTTTTTCCACATCCTTCCACGTGCAAACCAAGTGCCTTGGTTCCCTTACCACTAACCCAAGTGTACATGGTTCAAAATGAGGGTATAATTGTAACTAATTTTTAGAAACTTTTATACATCACCCAAAAATAGCTCTTCCATCCATGATACATTAGAAGCTAGAGTTATGTATTGCTGTGTAAACAGAGAAAAGGTTTATCGAATGTTACAACTTGACTGGTTTTTTTTTTAACTACAACTTGAGATTGTTGCCTGCAACATCTTGGTTCTCTTTCATCTTCCCTATAAAAGAAAAGGAGAGTGGGACTTTTAAAAAAATTCTCAACTTCCATATACTGTGGTTTTTTCTCTTGTGTAAAATCATCTAACGGGGGGTGGGAGGAGGGAAAGAAAATGCTGGAAAGTCTCTCAAATGGCATCCAATGCCCTTGTTTGGGGAGTGGGAGGGAGAGCTCTTAGAGACAGGCTCCTATTTTAGTGACACCTGCCTTATGACAAAGGCAAAGAGCGAAAAGAACAGAAGATGAAAACAGAGCTGCATTTTTCTAGGTTACTGGAAGACAGCAGGAACAGTATACAATCATATCAGCAACTTCTGGACTCTGGCTATGCACCCTTCGCTCACAAAAGCTGACTTGCTCTGGCTGAGTTGCTCTGACTTTTGTGTCTCGCCGGGTTGAGGAAGGCAAAACACGTTTTATCAGGGTCAAGTGTCTGAAGTATAGTCTTCAATCTGCCAAACTGATCACAGGAAAATGCTAAAGTTAAACTTGTCCTGCAGTAACTCTCAAAATTGGACAGTTATTAGACCAGGCCAGAGAGAGAGGAGAGGCCTGAAAATGAGAAAGTAATGAGTAAGAGAACAGGGAGCTAAGTTTCATATTGCAAGAGGCTCAGAACAGTGGAGATAGTAACTCTTCTCATCATCTGGCCTGCCCAGAACAGATCCAATCCACTGCCCTCCAGGATCAGGAAATATCATGACAGTAAATCCTGGTTCTTAGTATGTGAAGGTAATGAGTGGTGCTGAAAATGGCAAATGTGGTGGAGCTGCCCCTGAAATTGCCAAGTCTTTCCTGAAAGATGTGCAAAAGGGGTGGCAACCTTAATCAAAGGGTTGCATCAATGTAAGTTTCTGCTAGTACTTTACTGTTGACAGGCCTGAAATGTGAGGCTGTTAATCATGTTGGTGATCACTTACACAAGGAATCCTACTGAAATGAATGGGATTACTCCAGAGGAAGTGCCTGTGTAACACCAACAGACCCTGGTGGTAGGCAGGCAGGATCGAACCTGGGACCCTCTGGAGCTTAGTGCATGAGCCTCTACAGCATGAGCTAAAAGCTAACTGGCTATTAGCTAAGGCTGTAGAGCAGACTCATTTTATCTCTCGCTTAAGTGGTCTTGGTGTCACTAGATGGGACAGAACTCCACACCCAGAAGGTGTGTGAGTTACACCCCACCATGTGTAAAATCTCCATAAACTGGCTCTGTTTGAATAGGACCTTGGCTTGTTACCATAATCACTTTTTTCTAGTGAGAATATAGCAGTCTTGAAAACTCCTAATAAGCAACTTTTCTAGTCCAGACAAACACACTTAATGCCATTTCTCTGACCTCGTACTGTTCCAGCCATTTTACATAACGTTCAGAGGTTTAAAATGACTGTCCATCTATTTTAGCTCACATTTTTAACACCTAGCCTAACACAAGTGTTCACCAGAAAATGAAATGTTCTATTCGCAATGTTCTAAGGTTCCTAGTCCAAATGGTTTGCAGGATGTGTCACACTGAACCTGTCACTGTGTGGGACTGAGAGATGGCTCTCCTGCAGCTCAGATTTGTGCATTGTTGGGGAAGAGAATTCTACCTTTTTTGGGGAGGGAGGCAGGGGAAGAAAAACAACTGGCTACACACAAGGTAGCTGCTTGGGGAGTTGGTGTGTTAAAAGTAGCCTCAGTAGAGACAGATTAGGGTTTAGGATACAACTAGGGATGATGGCAGGAGGGTAGAAGGTGCATGGCTAATGCAACTTGTCACATGACTTAGCAATTTTGGATATCAATGCCACATGTGAGATTTGTGTATGTAGGCTCCCCTCTTGGAGCAGGAAGAGGCTGTTGCTTGTAGGGGGGGAAACATCGTCTTCTCTAGTAGGGTAATAAATCATTGTGTATCTTTTGTGTTTTTAATTTCCTCAAACAGTGAATTCCTAAGTAAGCTAGCACTAAAATATCAGGGGCTGGCTGTTAATGAATCTAGCCAACTGTTATCACCATAGCAACCATACATTCTGGATCCACGCTGGAGATGTCTGACTCTTCTTGGATGTTAAAATATGATTCATTTTTTAAATCAATTTATAGCAGATTAGATACACTTCTCTTCTTGCATATGAAGGAAAGATTTCTTTAAATCCTGTTGCAGAAAAAAGAGTGGATGTACTGTACATTGCAGTATAGTCTGTATACCTTGGCTTAGTTCCTAGATGGCCATATGTGAATTGCAACAAGAGTGTAAAATCTATCAAGATAAGGAAAACTCTACAGAAAAAATATTAATGCCAGACATGAGTTATTGCTTTCACAGGAAGAAATTATAACCCTAATCCAAAGATCCACTAAAGTCAATGGGACTCTTTTCTTCCCCCCCCCCCCCCCCCCCCCAGTGGCTTCAATTTTATTTGCATCAGGTCCTAAAGCTGAAACTATGACTGTTTTTACCACTGCTGTAAAATGAAATAAATATCTTGTTACATTTCACAATGTGCACAGTGTTTGGTACATCTGTGGTCCTCTCCAACAATTGGAAAATAAAAACAAGCCAAAGTCTTAAATGACCTCTAGTTTTCCATTGAGGAAACTGCCCAAAAATCTGTGTGGAAAAAGGTTGGACTAGATCAGCCTGGGGCAATTCAGCATGCCTGTTTATCAGCTGCTCTTGTTTGACATGTTGTTCCCCTCCGTGCAAACAGCCAAACTGCATTTTTTTATTACCGTATTTTAAACTGGGCTAAATTACCAGGATTAAACATTTCTTTTTATACAGTGTAAATCCAGGCCCTAAAATGCACGCTGTTTGTCACTCTTAATTCGTTGCTTTTGTCTTGCAGAAAACGCACTGTTTTGCAAGATGACTGTCTTTAAAAATTGGAATTGGCACCCTTTATAGCAGTTGGGTGCACTTGTATTGTATACATGCACTGTGGCTACAGGAATAATGCCCCCTCTTTCCCTTCTAAACAGAATTGGCACTGAAAATTTCCCAGTGGCCTTTATGAAGAAAGGTTAAGGCACAAGACTGCTTTTGCGACCTGACTGCATGCAATTTGTCCAAGCTTTTCAAAGTGGTTGCTGATTTTTGAGTGCACAACTTGGATACCTTGCACCTGATTTTCAGGGTTCTGTAACTTGTATTGATTGTTAGAGGAGCTCTATGCTTCTGAAATCTAGGCAAATCTTGAGATGCCTAGAGCCCCTAAAACTCGAGTCAGCCTTGAAAATGTTGGTCTTAATCTTCCCTCACTTCCTTGTTAAGGATAATAGCTGCTACCTATGATCTAATCAGAAGAGGTGGCCACAATAACTGATGTTCTGATGGAAGCATTATTTTGGTTTCATATTGAAACATTAACAGACAGACATCTCTGCAGAGAGGAAAGAGAACCTACTAATCTATTATATGTCTTTTCCACAATTGATTCGGAATTTACAATGACTGGCTAATTAATCACACATCCTAAATTGTAGGGTATGAAATGGAATTCTGACATCACTTGTACATTAGCTGTGCTTTTTCCTTTTTTGAAGTCACTGACAGCAAGAGGTGATATCTGGCTAGACAAATTCAGTCCTGGTGCAAGTGAGCACAACTCCTGTATGGTCAATAGGGTTATGGCAAGGCTGGCTTTCACCAACTCGTGTTAGTGCACCTACATAGTCAGTATGTGTGTGGGGAGGTTCTCTAATATAGTCTACGTGTGTTATACCAAGGCAGTTTGCTTCACTTCCTGCCATGTTTTCAGTGTAATTAACGGGCAAGTTGTTGAATGTCATACCACTGCCTAATGTTTCTACTGACTCCACACTTGTTCTAGAGCTTTCCATGTTTAAGTCTTCTAGATAACAGTTAGAGAATGGTGAATTTAGAGATGGGATTGAGAGAGGGTCGGGGAAAGAGAGGAGGGGATATAATCCTTGACTACAACACACTCATTATTTGAACCTTGCCGTTTTTCATTGAATAACTTAACATACCTATTTTTAATGTGATCAGGTGTACTAATTACCCTCGCAAAAACTATTGGCTGCCACCAATCCGTTCATGGAGGGAGCTCCTCCCGTAGGAGACTCGCTCCCACATGCTCACTCTCCTGGGAAAGTAAGGAGGGGCAGCCATGGACTATGAGAGGCTATTCAGGGAGGTGTTAGTACAGCCTGGGGAGGAGTGGGCAGGGTTCGGGGAACTGCATCACAGAAAAGCAAGTGTCACCAACCTTCCATGATTTTGGCCCTTATTACAGGCAATCTTGCAATGATGCAAAAAGTGCTTGCTGCCCCATAATTTTGGGAAAGCTAACTCAGAGCGTGAGGAGCGCTCTTGCACATGATGACCTGTTGCCACGAAGAAGGTGCACTAAACTGCAAGCCTGCAAATCATGAGGTCTAGTCCAAGCTCTTCCGCTGCCTTGTTAATATTTCTGTGCACTTCACAACCCTCATTGTGAGCCAAGGTTTCATACTGCAACTTTCTTGGGGTATAGCCATCACTCACTTGTCTCAGATAAGATCATGGAGAGCTCGCAGAAGGTCACTTCATATAGAGCTGTTAATATCACAGAGCCAACTCTCATTCACTTTGTCACAGTCTTTCAGAAGAAACATTACAAATTAGATGCTTCTGTAACCCACGTTATCACAATGGGTATGTCTATTACCAAGGGGGGAAAAAAGAGCAGTGAGTCTGAGCCTGGGACTACAGCCTCAATTTCACGCTACCGCACTAAAAACAGCACTGTAGATGTTCCCCCTCAGGCTCTGAAACCTGCCCCCCTCACTGGATTTCAGAGCCCAAGCTCAGCCTGAGCGGGAACAGTTACATCACTATTTTTAATGCAGTGGTGTGAGCCCCATGAGATCAAGTCTGTAGACCCGGGCACTGAGACTTGCCGATACAGATGGGTGTCTTTGGTTTGGGATTGTTTTTGGCATGTAGATGTACCTAGCGTCCCACTTCTATCTCAAAATACTTAACCCACTGGCGATGGGTGTTGTGTCAGCTGGCTTGCACCGAGAATAACAGCATGTCCTGCTCTCTCCCAAATCAGTTATTCCAACAGCTGTAGTAGAAGAGGTCTGCTATGAATCTGAAGGCGTGGCTGGAACACATGTAAGGTCCCTAGTGTAATTGTTGGGATCTTTTATATTGCAAAACTTTGCGTTTGGCAACAAAAAAAAAAAGTTGTCAATATTTGTTTTTTTACTGATAGTCTTTGGAAGTAGCACAATCTGACACCTGTGACACAAGGCAAATCCTTGTGGGTTTTGCTGTGCAATGGTGGCAGTCTGCTTCTTTTTAAAACAAATAACCCACTGAAAGGATCATTTAATACAATTTATGCAGGATGTGTGGAAAGGATAGAAAATCATCTCTGAGAATGGGATACAGTTTATAAACTGAAAGAGATGGGTGTTTATTGCTTATAATTACTCCTGAGAGCATTCTACTCCAAAAAAAAAAAACTCTGCACACTATTTTACAAATTGTATTTGTTAAATAAATATGGAAGCTCCAGCATAGCATGGTGGAGCACAGGGCACTGGCTGCACAGAGGTGGGAGATCACTCTGCAGCCCCCGACTCCTCTCCCCACCCTCCCAGGATACAGACTCAGGGGTGAGGCTGCTCCCAACCCTGACACAGTGCAAGGACCAGGCTTGCCCCAGAGCCCTGCCCGTCCATGCCAGGTGTGGGCAGGCGGGCTCAGCAAGGCAGGATCCAAGTGTGAAAGGGTTAGTGTGGGGTGCTCCAGGTGTGGGTCGAGATGGTTCTGTATGGGGGATCCAGTTGCAGGGGGATCTGGATGCACAGGAGCTTGTTGGGGAGGGTTCTGGGTGCAATGGGAATAGGACTCTTCAGGGGGACCAGATGAAGGTGGTTGGGGCTCAGTGGGAGGGGATCTGGGTGTGGGGTGATCAGTGGGGGGGTCCAGATGCTGGGGTGTGGAGCTCAGTGGGGTGGGGATCCATGTGCAGCTGGTTGGGGCTTGGTAGGGCGGGGATCTGGGTGTGGGTGGCTCATCAGGGTGATACAGGTGCACTGGGAATGGGGTTCATGGGGGGGTGTCTGGGTGCAGTGGGGCTCAGCCTTGGTGAGAGGGTCTGGGTATGAGGGAGTCTGGATGCATGGGGGTTGTAGCTCCCTCTACAGTGATCCTTCCCCTTGTAGCTGAGCAGTGATGGGTGCAGGAAGCATGGGAGGGGGAGTTGGCAGAGCTTCTTGCAGCCGGGGAGAGATCTGGGGATGGGTCTGACATGGCCCCGGATGCCATGCAGGGGAAGAGGAAGTCCCGTCCTCCCCAGCCCAGCCAGGACTAGCACCTGAGCCCAGTGCAGGGAAGGAGCCACCAGCCACATCTTCCCCCATCCCTCCCCATGCCCCATGGTGATTTACCTCTCTGCCAGCTGCCCTGGGTACCCAAAACATATTGCTTGTGCGGGTCGCACGACTGCTCTTGTGGCTTCCCTTTGTTTCCCCGTCAGAAAGTCATTTTTCTGTGGGGGATGCAAAGAAATCTGCAGGGGACATAAATTCTGCATGCGAGCAGTGGCGCAGAATTCCCCCAGGAGTATTACAATAGTCCCCCTCCTGTTTCCACTCTTTCAAAATCTTCAGACTACTAAAGGATATTAAGTAATCTTGTTAGGGCAGGATTTAATCATCTACTGTTAATACTATTAAGCAGATCGAGAGGAAATTAGATCCTTTTTGATTGAACATAACTGATCTTAGCTTCCTGAACATCCCTAAATAAATGCGGATTGTCAGACAATAGTTCTTGTTGGTTGGTGCCTATAGTGTTAACAGCCTTTGGTGTTCTATGCACTACACAGATACATGAAGTCATATTCAGCATCCACAAAGAATTTATAATTTAAATAGACCACATGCAGTTAGGAGAAAGGGATAAAACCTACATTGATCCAGGTGGGGATTGTCACAGTGCTGTTATGTGTATTTTCACTCTTTGGGAAAGTGCCCCAGCCACCCCTCCAATTTACCATCTGTCCCTAATCTGCCCATTCCCTGTTGTTAACTCATGTTAACAATACTCTTTCTCCAGCTCTTGTCTTCATGCTCTGGTAGTCTCTTTGCTCCTAGTCCAGATATAGAAATGTTAGCCCTGGGCATGAGCAGATTTATTGCCATCATATTTTCTATACAATATTTTTCAGTACCGCTACCAAATGAATGCTACCTAATGTGTTACATTAATGTGTGCACCATAGGAACACTCTGATGCATTACTGTACAGTGGAATATCTTAAAGGCAGGGCCTGTGAATCTTTCCTGAATCTCCAGAAGACTTTAATCATGTAGGCCAAGAATAAGTATTACTGGGTAGTAGGTAATACCCTTTTTTGTAGTGTCTTTTTTTTTTTTTTCTGACTTCCTGAGGAAACTACAATCCATTGGTGATCTTCCAGAAAACACCATCCTACAATATCTTGTAGACAAACACCTACAAGATCTCTATCAAGTGTTCTTAAAACTATATTACCCACCTGGCGAAGTGAAGAAACAAATTGACAGAGCCAGAAGAATACCCAGAAGTCACCTACTCCAGGACAGGCCCAACAAAGAAAGTAACAGAACACCACTAGCCATCACCTTCAGCCCCCAACTAAAACCTCTCCAGCGCACCTTCAAGGATCTACAACCTATCCTGAAGGACGATCCCTCACCCTCACAGATCTTGGGAGACAGGCCAGTCCTCGCTTACAGACAAGCCACCCAACCTGAAACAAATACTCACCAGCAACCACATACCACACAACAAAAACACTAACCCAGGAACCTATCCTTGCAACAAAGCCGGTTGCCAACTCTGTCCACATATCTATTCAAGGGACACCATCATAGGACCTAATCACATCAGCCACACCATCAGAGGCTCATTCACCTGCACATCTACCAATGTGATATCTGCCATCATGTGCCAGCAATGCCTCTTGCCATGTACATTGGCCAAACTGGACAGCCTCTACGCAAAAGAATAAATGGACACAAATCAGATGTCAAGAATTATAACATTCAAAAACCAGTTGGAGAACACTTCAACTTCCCCAGTCACTCAATTACAGACCTAAGTTGCAATTCTCCAACAAAAAAACTTCAAAATCAGACTCCAAGAAACTGCAGAATTGGAATTAATTTGTAAACTGGACACCAGTAAATAGGTTTGAATAAAGACTGGGAATGGATGGGTCATTACACAAAGTAAAAACTATTTCCCCATGCTTATTTTCCCCCTACTGTTACTCACACCTTCTTTTCAACTGTTGGAATTGGGCCATCCTGATTATCACTACAAAAGTTTTTTTTTTTCTCCTGCTGATAATATCCCACCTTAATTAATTAGTCTCATTATAGTTGGTATGGCAACACCCATTTTTTCATGTTCTCTCTGTGTGTGTGTGTGTGTGTGTGTGTGTGTGTGTGTGTGTGTGTGTGTGTGTATATATATATATAATAATCTTCCTACCGTATTTTCCACTGTATGCATCCGATAAAGTGGATTTTAGCCCACGAAAGCTTACGCTCAAATAAATTTGTTAGAAATGTTATGTTTGATGTTATGTTCTTCACTGTACTGGCTTTCCCCGAAGCTCACAAGTTCTTTAGGGCTGATTAGAGCCTAACTTTGTGGTCGTTGCTGAAAAGCCTCTGCCTGCAGCAGCTGCAGTTTTATCCAGGAGAATCCAAGGTGGTCTCTCTTCAATGAGCTCATTATTAATGCTTTGACTGAGCCTAGCCCTTTCTCCATTTTTAGATGTCCTCTGACATTCCCCAGCTCCTTCAAGAGCTGTTAAACACAGCAGGCATCTGTGTCTTGCTGGGGCAATTTCCTCTTCAAAGGACTGTTCCTTTGCTGCAGTTATTCAATGCTATGAAGGGAGCAGAAGCCATAGGCACAGTTGAGGTTTCATTATGTAGGTGGCCAAATGTGAATCCTTCCCAAACTGACCGATGTCCCTTAGGGCATGAATGAGGCTGTCTATCATGCTACTTGCTGGCATGGCTACCTGCTTATTTCTATTACTAACTAACTTGCTTGTTAATACAGGTTGTTGGCCTATCCCTCAGCCCCCAGTCTAGAGGGCCAGTGGACAGCTCTGTATCTGCATGCTATCTGATTGGGATGCCCGTACAAGGAGTTAAAACTCCCACCAGCATAGCTCTCAAGGTTGTTGGAACACACAAGCCTTCCTACTGAACCAAAGAGTAGTCCCCAGGGAACAAGGTGACCATAACTAGAAACCATTATAAGAGAGCTACTGGGGTTGCTAAAGATCCTCTCGGTCCTCGTAATTTAGAACAATTATAAAGGAACAAGGATTTTTAAAAATCTAGTTACTGTGTTGCAGAGCTGCATGGGTTAAAAAGGCTTCTATTCCCTACATAGAGCTTCCTCCTCAAGATTGTTGCTATGGCTGCTTGGTTCTATCAGTAATGGCAAGTCTCGACTACAAAATTAAGTCGACCTAAGGTACATCAACGTACAGCCACCACAGTAATTGAATCGGTTTTACACCTCCACACTACACTCATTGTGGCAGCGCATCCTCACCAGGAGCGCTTGAACCACTTTACCTGCCAGTGTAGGGTAGTGTGGGACTGCTTCTGAAAGGCAACTGTCGATGTCAGCAATACAGTGTCTACGCTGACACTGCATTGACCTAACTACATCAACCGAAGGACTACGCCTCTCGCAGAGTTGGAATTAAGTCGGTGTAATGGGCGAATTACATCAGTGGGAACACCATTGTAGTGTAGACGCTTACAGAGTTAAGTCGACGTAAGCGGACCTCACTCTGTAGTGTAGACCAAGCCTTAGTAAGTCCAAAACAGTATTTTTTGTTGCAGACTCAGACCGTCCTAGAAGTGCCGCAGAACAGCAGAGAATCTTTCAGGGAGGGTCCAGACTTAAAAAAGCCTGAGGAATTAACTAAAATGAGATTCCTGCCCTAAACATCCCCCTCAGACAAAAGCAGCCACAACTGGAGCTTTTTTCTTTTTTTTTTTCAGCCCCAAAATTCCTGGAGAGTAGTGAGTGATTACAGAGGGAAGAGCACCTGTGTGGTGGGGGGAGGGGGGGCATTGTCTTTTTTTATTTTTCCTCCTGTTCTTTGAGAATTTTAACTTCAAGACCTTTCTCCTGAGCATCCTGTATTTCCCCATCCACTCTTTCCCTGCCCTAAAGTGGTTAAAACATAGCTGGAATGAGAATACAGAAGAAAAATACTTCATAATAGTGTTCTGCTTGCTGAAGAAGCTGTATAATCCTGGCATTAATATCCACCGGGAAATATGATATGGCTTGAAACTTCACACCAACCACATCAGTTGTCATTCAAAGCTATTTCGTAACTGTCCTAAGATTAACACTGACAGATTTACCAGGCTGGCTAGCCTCTGCTACATCTGGTTCAGACTGCTCCTGTATAATATCAGCATACTCCTGTATAATATCTTTAGGGCTCTTCATTTTTTGTTTTTTGTTGTTTAACTTTTCCGGGGAATTGATCAATGTTTATTACTACAACAAAAACCGCGGAAAGTTTGTGCAAAAAAACTATTACTATTTTTTCCTGTTAAACATTGGGGTTTATTTTGGTGTATGGAAGGACGGGGGGGGGGGGGGGGAAGTATTCAGTAGATTAATGCTTTGATGAACGGAATTCAATGTGGTTTGCTGCAGAACTCAAAACAAAATGTCACCTCTGAGTTTAAGAAAACAATATATCTAATCCCCAAATAAAACTTTTCATTTGCATAAACAGTTTATTGTTGTAGACTTAGCACTATTAGCCTATAAATATTTACATTTAATAATTGGGCCCAATATCTTAAAATATTTATAAACACTCAGTCTTGTGTGAAGTCCTTCAGTGTCATTTCCAAAAATCCTGCGTACCATAGGCTCACAGCAATCTTTTAAAGGAGTTTTTTCGAAGCCCCGTTCTTTAACAGCTTGAAATGTGTATGTGGTGGGAGTGAGATTCATCAGTACATTCAGATGCACATGCACTACAGACCTTGCATCCATGCCTATTTGTGGTAAGGCTATCTATTAGTCTAAGATACACACTTCAACAGGTAGCTTTGCATATACACATAGACTAATGTATTATCATAATAGATATATCTCATGCAATGTATTCTATTTTCATAATAAAACAAGTTATTTCTTTATATATTTGAATGATACAAAAGTAGGCAGGGAAATCAGGGGGAGGGGGGAGAAAGGAATAATACTTGTAAAACCTGGGATTTTTTTTTTTTTTTTTAGTAAATCAATTTTAAACTGAAAATGAAGGGTCTTAAATATCTTTTTTTTTACAGAAGTTGCTTCCTATTCTAAATATTGGGGGCGGGGGAGAAGGGGAAATACTGCAGTGTCCAGATACTAAGGCTTGGTAAATGTTGGTGTTTTAATGGCAGCCACTGTACTTTCTATTTTTGTCTTCAGCAGTTTTTTTAATTGTATTTGTACTGATTTTTTTTAAAAAATTGGAGCAAAAAGCAGTGTGATCCAATTTAGAATGCATAGCAACACTGGTGCACTAATTATAATTTTGCCATGAGCAATTGTCAAAATCACAAAACTGCCAGTCTGTCTGGTTATGGGCGGCATTCTATATCACAGACATCTGGTAGAATCAGCAGAGGATGATTGGCTTGTCAGACTACTGGCAGTGTGCAGGAACAAAAAAATTCACTGTGTGGGAGATAACTAGTTGTACTTCGCAGTTGAAATGGTGCCTCCAGCCCTCCCTCCCTCTTTCCCTCTCATCACCACCTAATGAAGTGTCAATTGGTACTAGGCAAATGAATCTGTGACTGCCACCCTCACAGTGGCTGTTACAAATACAAAGGGGGGGTAGCTCAGTGGTTTGAGCATTGGCCTGCTAAACCCAGGGTTGTGAGTTCAATCCTTGAGTAGGCCATTTAGGGATCTGGGGGAAAAAAAAAAATAATTAAAAAAAAAAAAACTGTTAGGGACAGTACTTAGTCCTGCTAGTGAAGGCAGGGGGGCTGGACTCCATGACCGTTCAATGTCCCTTCCAGTTCTGTGAGATAGGTATATCTCCATTTTTATTTTATTTACACTCTTGCTGCTCTCAAACTTATCCACCACTCTTTACAGAGACTTGGAGTATTACTGTATTTGTCTAATAATGCCTAGCACCTTTTTGTAATATACAAGGGCCAAAGAGCTTTGCTGCAAGATCCATGTATGTGCCACTGCCCTAGGAGAAGAGTGAGCAGCTGTTGCATGTGGACCATTGCATTGTCTTTTTGCATTATTTCAATAGAATATCAAATTAACCATTACATAAACCATCAACCAGGTTAAATTGCTAAACAGCTTCTAATTGACTTCAGTAGATAAGGTCTTTGGGGGCAAGAACCATTTTGTTTTAGGCCCTGTCTACACTGGCAAGTTTCTGCACAGTAAAGCAGTTTTCTGCGCTGTAACTCCTGATGTGTACACACTGCCAAGCCACTTAGTGCGCAGAAACTGCGCCATTGTAGCACTCTAAAAAAAACCACCCTGACAAGAGGTATACAGCTTTCTGCACTAGGGCTACAGCACTGTGGTGCCAGTGTAGATACCATGGCCATTACAGCACTGCGATTGGCCTCCAGGAGGTGTCCCACAATGCCTGTCCTCGCCTCTCTGGTCATCGGTTTGAACTCTACTGCCCTGCCCTCAGGTGACCAACCGTCATCCGCACCCCATATATTCCTTTGCAAATTTGAAAGTCCCCTTCCTGTTTGCTCAGTGATGCATGCAGTGGTCTCAGCGAATCTTTCCAGGTGGGCATGCTCCATGCACCAGGTGATCCCCCCGCTTGGAGCAATGCCAAGCTGCTGGACCTCATCAGCATTTGGGGAGAGGAGGCTGTGCAGTCCTAGCTGTGCTCCAGCCATAGGAATTATGATACCTATGGACAGATATCACGATGCATGATAGAAAGGGGCCATGACCGGGACACATTGCAGTGTAGGGTCAAAGTGAAGGAGCTGCGGAACGCCTACCACAAGGCGCGGGAGGCAAACAGCTGGTCCGGTGCTGCGCCCGTAAACTGCCAGCTCTACAAAGAGCTGGACACTATACACGATGGTGACCCCACCTCCACTGTGAAGGCCCCTGTGGATATTTCGCTGGCTCACGTGCCAGTCGAGAGCTGGAAATATTGGATGAAGAGGGGGAGGGGAACCCAGAGGCCGAGGATGACTCAGAGGCCAGAGATGCATGCAGCCAGGAGCTCTTTTCTACCCAGGAGGAGGCTACCCAGTCACAGCTGTCGGCTCTTGGCAAAGTGCAAACAGGAAAGGAGCCCCCTGGTAAGTGGATCTGACTATGGGAATTGCTGAAGCAAGTTGTTGGGGGCAGGAGGGTTGCAGAAAGCAGGCTTGTCTCCTGCGGCATGCCTAGTCTGAGGGGCGGAACAGGCTGTTGATTGACTCCCTCACTTCACAGGAATCTCCCTCAGATCTCCAGGAAACTCTCATGGAGATACTGGGCAATCTGCTGCCACAGGTTCCTCGGCAGAGCTGCTCTGTTTCTTGCCCCATTAACGAAACTTTCCCACGCCACTTTGCCATCATGGGGGTGGGGACGACCATTGCTGAACACAGGCAAGCCTCAGAGGGGCTAGGCCAGATGCTGCAGGCTTGGAGAAGACCCTCCCTTGATTCCCCGCTCACCCTCAGCAGCGAGATATCCTCCATAATGATCACATCCTGTGGAAAGTGTGGGGACAGGAATGATTATCAGGGTTCTCCCCAAGAGTCACATGCCCAGTGTACAGCAGGGTCTGGGAAGAGAGATTTACCCTGCCCCTGAGGCTACTCACCATTTTGGGGGTCTTATGGCTCATGTGTGCTTGCCTGGGATCGGACAGTTAGTGACAGGTGTGTGTGAGTACTGGCTGTGTTTTAAAGCCCTGAATCAGTGTTCTGTGTGTTGCAAACAATACTGCTTCTGTAAAATGTTGCATTTAAACTTCACAGAGATGACCTTGGGAGGCCAGCCTCCCTCTTTGTTATCGGCGGCAGAATGGCTGCGCAGAATTAGAAAGCGGCCAAGAAGAACTAAGGAGGACTTTCTCTGTGAGGTTATGATGCACTCCGCTGCCGAGAAACAGGAATTGAAGGAGTGGTGGGACAGCAAGAAGAGGGACCGAAAGGAGAATGTGGCACACCAGAAAGAAACCACGGAGTAGCTCTTAAACGTTATGGAGCGCCAAGTGGATATGTTCCAGGCGATATTAGCTCTTCAAACTGAGCAGCTCCGTGCCCGCCCTCCCCTGTAGCCACCATCGCAAAACTCTTTCCCATGTGCCCCCCCCAGACATTGCGAACACACTGTCATCAACCTCCTGGCTTCACTATCTACTCACAGCAGTCCACTCCCACTACCCACTGCACTCAACAGCCATCCCGCTGCAGTTTGGCCCTCCTGAAGTACAGCACCCGCTGCATTGTTGGCCCTCCTGAAGTACAGCACCCGCTGCATTGTACTCCAAAGGAGAAGGTTGCGTATGATCACTGGACATACACAAATCTGTAGCCGTCCCAGGACCCCTCCTCCTCTTGAGACCTTCCTATCCCCTCTCTGCTGATGAATTTTTTCATTTGACCCTCTCCTCCATTTGTTGTCTTTTAATAAAAGAATTGTGTTGGTTTGAAAGCAATCTTTATTCTATTAAGTGAAAGCAAAAAGAGCACTGCAAAGCAACATACAATTATGTTAAGGCCCCTTCTTACATCATGTTCATCCATCCCCTCCTAGCATTACAAGCACTGCAATCTTGAGCATAGCAACAACTAGTGGCTTTCAGCTTCAAATTGCTGCCTCAAGGCATCCCTGATCCTTATGGCCTCACGCTGTGCCCCTACTAGCCCTGGTCTTTAGCTGTTCAAACTCAGCCTCCATGTGCTGAGCCTCTGCGGTCCAGCCCTGAGTGAAGCTTTCACCCTTCCCTTCAGAAATATTATGGAACATACAGCACGTGGCTATAAGCATAGGAATATTGTCATCGGCCATGTCTAGCTTCCCATACAGGCATCCCCAGCAGGCTTTTAAATGGCCATATGCACACACAAGAGTCATTTTGCACTTGCTCAGCCTGTTCTTAAACTGCTCCTTGCTGCTTGTCAAGTTACCCTGTGTATGGCTTCATATTCACAGCATTGAGGGGTAGGCACAGGGCTGGCCTTACCATGAGGCGAACTGAGGTGGCTGCAGAACCGGCTCCAGCTTTTTTGCTACCCCAAGCAGCGAAGCGAGGAGAAAAAAAAGAGAGAAAGCCGCGATAAGCAGCACTTCGGTGGCAGCTCTACCGCGCCGCTTCATTCTTCTGCAGCAATTCGGCGGTGGGTCCCTCACTCCGAGAGAGACTGAAGGACTTGCTGCCGAAGACCCGGACGTGCCACCCCTTTCCAAGGGCCGTCCCAAGCACTTGCTTCCTTCACTGGTGCCTGGAGCCAGCCCTGTGCCTCAGGTGCCAGACTGTGTGGGGGCGCCACTAGGACCCAGAGTGTAGAAAATTGTGTCTGCTGCTGGTGCATATGTATTCTCTCTGCTCTAGATGCACAGAGATGGTGGAGTGCTGTGCTGGAGGAAGGAGGGCACAAGAGACATAACAGGCAGGCAGGAGAAAAGATGAGAGGGAATAACAGAAAGCAGCAGGAGCTGCAGGGAGAGAGAGGAGGAGGACCCTCTTATGTACCTCTCTAGCACCCCCAGGAGCCTGGACTGATTAACACCAGCTTTTCAGGGAGCTTCCTGTTTCCTGCTGCTTCCCTGAACCCACTTCAGGAGAACAGGCAGTCAACTGACGTAGTAGGAGCCAGTTAGGCCCTTAAGACACTGATATCTTCTCTCACTCAGGCCCTGCTACCAGCCTGCTTATTTGTCCCCTTCAATTGAGTGTTGAGAGCCATTATAGCTGGCACAGAACAGCAGTCATGAGTGAAAGAAGAAAACGCCCTTCTGGGGCAGCATTCAGAAGAAAGAAAGAAAGCAAAGGAAGCTTTTCTGTCTAAGCAGGAAGGAGCTCTCCTGAGATACATAGACACAAATGTTCATGGTGAGCCTTCCGGCCCCAGTGAGGATGTGAGTGGTGAGGAGATGCCTGATCTTCCAGTTAGTCAGAGTGCAGGTGACCTGGCAGCTACTGCAGCATCCATATCTCCATCTCAAATGGATGTAACCACGAACATTCCTGAAGAAAAGTGTAGCTCAGAGAAGAGTGTGGTGGAGGCACAAGAAACAGCTGCTGCTGAGTTTAGTTCCTTAAGTCTAGATGATCCAGGACTGTGGACCCACTTGAGCAATAGCCTGAGGGACTTCCTTGTATTGCATGGGCCACAGCAAGTGAAAAACTTCATGTTCCCCAAAGACAATGAAAATAGTTTCCATCCAACACATTGGAAATCCCCAAGGGTGACAAAGTGGAGAGGCCATGACTTATGTACTCAAAAACCCAGAATGCTGCATACTGTTTTTATTGTAAACCTCTTCCAGTCTAATGTTCCAGCCACATTGGGTTCTACAGGAACAAAGGACTGGAAAAATCTGGCTAGAAATCTGGCATGCCATGAGAAGGCAGCAAATCACCAGAGAGCATTCCAGAGGTGGAAAGAGCTTGAGATGAGACTAAGGTTAAAGGCCACCATAGATGATCAGCATCAAGAGAAGATTGCATCAGTCTCTCTTTACTGGCAAAATGTTGAAAATGCTCATTGCTTGCTACCCAAAACCTAGCACTGCGTGGCACTTCAGATCAGCTGTATGCTCCAAACAATAGAAACTTCCTTAAAATTGTGGAGCTGATGGCTGAGTTTGATGCTGTAATCCAGGAGCATCTAAGAAGAGTCACCACCCGATAAATGTACACACACCACTACCTTGGAAAAACAATTCAAAATGAGATCATACAGTTACTGGCAACAAAAGTCAAACAGAAGATTGTGGCAGATCTGAAGTCAGCAAGATATTACTCTGTTGTTCTGGACTGCACACCTGACATCAGCCATACAGAACAAATTACTTTAATGGTGCGTTTTGTAACAACAACAGAACCTAGTGAAAATGTCCCTGCAATGGTAACTGTCAGAGATTATTTTCTAGAATTTATTGACATTGATGATACTACAGGAGCTGCTATGACAAATGTGCTTCTTAAAAGGCTGGAAGATACGGGAATTGCGATAGCTGACGTGAGAGGTCAGGGCTACGATAATGGTGCCAACACGAGAGGAAAAAACAGAGGAGTGCAGACACAGATCCGAGAGTTAAACCCTCGAGCTTTTTTTTGTCCCATGCAGTTCTCATTCATTGAACCTGGTGATGCAGCATCAGCTTCTAGTGAGGCTGCTGAATTTTTTAATGTAATTCAAAGCATCTACGTATTTTTCTCTGCATCAACTCATCAATGGCAAATTTTGAAGCAACATCTGGGAACATCCTCTCTGACACTGAGTGCCACACGATGGGAAAGTTGACTGGAGGCAATAAAGCCTATCAAACACCAAATTGGGAAGATAGATAATGCCATAGTTGCCATTATGGAGGATAATGCTATGACAGGAACTGTTTGTGGGAGAACAGTAGCAGAAGGAAATGGAATGACCAGAAACATACATAACTTCAAATTTCTGTGTGGCTTAGTGTTGTGGCATGACATACTGTGTGAAATAAATGTTGTAAGCAAGAGACTCCAAGTTGTTGACCTTGATATATCTGGAGCAATGGAACAATTGGACAAAGCAAAGTCATACCTACAGTCTTACCGGTCAGATGAGGGATTTCAAAACGTTCTGAAGAGTGCACAGAAGTTGGCAGAGGAACTTCACACTGAAGCTATTTTCCCACCCATTCAAGAATACAAGAGTCACCAAAGAAGAAGACATTTTGATTACGAGGCACAGGATAATCCCATAAGAGACCCCAAACAACAATTCAAAGTTGAATTCTTTAACCAGGTGCTAGATTGTGCAATACAGTCAGTTGAACGTTTCATGCAGCTCAAGGAACACAGCAGTATATTTGGGATGTTGTATGATATTCCAAAACTCCTCACTATACCTGAAGAAGACCCTACATGAAAGGCAAGGCACTAGAGACAGTGTTAACATATGATGACATGCGCGATATTGATGCGAGTGATTTAGGTGATACCCCCTGATACTTGAAAACCCTTTCAAGATACATTTCAGCAGGATCAACTCCAAAGGCTGTTCTGGAATATATGTGCACAAATAAGATGGCCATCCTCTTTCCAAATGCTTTTGTTGCTCTGCACATACTTCTAACACTTCCTGTAACAGTTGCCAGTGGAGAACACAGCAAAAATACATCTACGCTCCACAATGACACAGGAGAGGCTGGTCGGCCTTGCAATCATCTCAATAGAGCATGAGCTGGCCCAGACTGTGGACCTTCAGCAGGAAGCAGTTCAAATCTTTGCAACCAAGAAGGCACGGAAAGCACCACTTTGATTATTTAAACAGATAAAAATGCCAGTGTTTACTATGCAGACAAGAAAAGTTACATTTGTTGTTCAGGCGTTTGAAAGTTGTGTTACTTAAAATTTTTGAACAAGGCATTTTAAGTTGTTTGTTCTCCTTTATTGGGGTAGATAGCAAAGCAGTACCATGAGAGGAGTAGAACAGGAAGAAGGCAGAATTGAGACCTTTCAAAGTTTTGGCCCAAGCGAGTGGGCATGGGGGCATCATTTGAGCTCCCCGCCTCAGGTGCCAAAATGTTGTGGGCTGGCCCTGGGTAGGCGTGGTCTCCCAGGATAACAATGGGCATTTCGACTTCCCCTATAGTGATCTTCTGGTCTGGGAAGAAAGTCCCTGCTTGCAGCTTCCTGAACCGGCCAGTGTTCCGAAAGATGCATGTATCATGCACCTCTCCGGACCAGCCTGCGTTAATGTCTGTGAAATGCCCACGGTGATCCACAAGCACCTGGAGAACCATTGAGAAATACTGCTTGTGATTAATGTACTCGGTGGCTAGGTGGTCTGGTGCCAGAATTGTAATATGTGTGCCATCTATCGCCTCTCTGCAGTTAGGGAAGCCCATTTGGGCAAAGCCATCCACAATGTCATGCACGCTGCCCAGAGTCACGGTCTTTCAGAGCAGGATGCCATTAATGGCCATGCACAGTTCCATCAACACAAGTCCAACCATAGACGCCGACTCCATGGGTGCTCCGTGGCTGGAGCACCCATGGGGAAAAATTAGTGGGTGCTCCACATGCACTGGCAGCCAAGTTCCCCCTGCCTCCTTCTCCCCCCGCCCAAGTGCCCCGTGTCCCCGCTCCTCCCCCTCCCTCCCAGTGCTTCTCGCCCCCTCCACCTAACAGCTGTTTGGCGGTGCTTAGGACTTTCCGGGAGGGAGGGGAAGGAGCGGGGACATGGCGCGCTCAGGGGAGGAGGCGGAGAAGAGGCAGGGCAAGGGTGGGGACTTTGGGGAAGGGGTAGAATGGGGGCAGGGCGAGGGCAGTGCAGGGGCGGGAAGAGACAGGGACGCAGGGGTGTCGAGCACCCATCGGGCAGAGGGGAAGTCAACGCCTATGAGTCCAATGGTCAACTTTTCCACTCCAAACTGGTTGGCGACCGATCGGTAGCAGTCTGGAGTAGCCAGCTTCCACAGTGCAATCACCACACAGGGCAGCTCTCATTCTCGGATCCTTGGGTCACAGGGCTGGGGCGAGCTCATCACACAGTCCCATGAATGTGGCTTTCCTCATGCGAAAGTTCTGCAGCCACTGCTGCTCATCCCAGACGTGCATCACGATGTGATCCCACCACTCAGTGCTCGTTTCCCGAGCTTCTTTCCTGGAGATGTGCTGAGGCAACAATATCTACTGCTATCGATGCTTAGCTCTAGGCGTAAAGACCTTTCCTCTTACAAATTTATTTAGCAGATAATTAACTTGCTCTCGCTCTCTCTTTCTCTGTGTATATATGTGTAATGTGTTTATAAAATGGTATGCTAGAGATGTGGGTTTTTTTAGGCTATGGCTATACTAGAGAGCCTACAGGGGCTCAGCTGCACTGATGCAACTGTGCCACTGTAAGCTCTTTTTGGTGTAGTGGTTCTAAGCAATTAATTACACCAGCCCCTGCAAGTGGCAGTAACTATGTCTGGCAGGAGAACTTCTCCCACCAACATAGTGCTGTCCACACCAGCACTTAAGTTGTTGTAAATTATGTCGCTCAGGGGGCGTGGCTAATTTAGATTGGCTTAACTATGCTGCTCAGGGGTGTTAATTTTTCACACCCTTGACTGACATCGTTAACCCAACCTAATTTTCTAGTGTAGATCAGCCCTAAGTATAAGACAATGGAGAGAGAAGCTCTTTGTGGTGCAGGATGGATTCTACTGTTGCCCTATCTGGGTTACAGCAGTGGGGAAAGGGAAGCTTTGCAGGGCCAGGAAGAATCTTCATAGGAACTTCACCAGAGTCTCTAAGGTGCCACAAGTACTCCAGTTCTTTTCACCAGAGTGAGATTCTGAGAAGAGTTGCTGGAGCTGAATTGGTACATTCTGAATGAGTGGATTTTTTTTTTTAACTGTGCTAAATGTACCCCCTTTGGTAGTGGTTCCTTATGATAAACTCCCCTCCCCCACATCAGGTAAATGGATTGCAGACTTTCTGCCACTGCAACTTGGTCCCTGTGGATACCTGCCAGGAGTTATGCTGAACTTGGCCCTGTGTTTGTGATCTCTCTTTAAAGCAGCATACTGAAAAGTGCATTATGAAGAGAGAGAGCTGAATTTAATTTGGAAATTCTATTAAACATTGCCTTTCTGGAATGAAGTATTGCTTGGCATATCAAGTTCCAGCCTGAATCAAGTTCCAGCCTGTTATCATGGAATGGTATAGTGCTGTTAGCTAATTCTAGATGGGTGAAAGCTATTCTTTATAATTGAAAAACATTGTATATTCATTCCTTCTCTCTCTCTCTATTTTGGTTTCTGTCTAGTTGGAGGAAGCTTTAAAAGTACCAAATTTGCTGCATTGATCAAACTGGCTTAAAAGCTAGTGACTGTGCATTTTGATAGTCCCTTAAGCTCACTTTTTTCTAGTCCTTTATTCTTTTAACTTTCTCTCTGATATTTTTCAATCAGATTTGTCTTCTGACATTCTTTTGGCTCAGGTTTGATAGTCAGATGTATGGGTAGAAATATGTTTCAAGAGAACACATTGAGCACATATTGTATATTTGCCTTTATTTTTAAAGTGATACACTTAATTTTATGTAAGCTATTTTCCTTAAATTCTTTGTATGTTTAAGATTAATGCTATCAACTTGCCTTCACAGGACCTCTGACTAAGAATTCAGAGAGTTATTTCAGTCAGGAACTAACTTTTTGCATCTTATTGCTACACCATCACAGGAGTTTCCCAGGGAGAAAAAGTGTGCCAAATGCCTTTCCCATTTAGTGTAGGGGGGAAAACTCTTATGGCCTAGTGAATATTGATGAAGGAGGATGTGAAGGAGACTTTAAGCATGCAACTTACACTGGCAAATATGAAAATTACAACTCCACAGTCCGTCCATCTAGAGATTAAGCTAGCCACTAAAATAATCTAACTACCATCAGGGAGGTTAGGGACTCTCATGATCCGGATACCCCAAGGGGAGAACAGGGGTTGAATCCCAAAGAATAAGGAGTCAAATCAAGTGATGGTATACAATGTTTTTGGGCTGTTAAAATATGTTGAGGTTTAAGATTGCTCTAAACTTAATCATTGACATGTATCCAATGTATCCAGGCTATGGTTAAGAATTTATATAGTTGTGTATAGTTGAGAACTGAGCTTACAAACTTCAGCGTTACATCACAGCAGGACAGTGAGTGATCAGCCAGGCAGAGGCACTTCCCACACCCGGTGTTGGGTATCTGGTCCTGTTTTCAGTATAGGACATTTTAATCTTTATTTACAAAACTCTACCATATAGTTGGTGGTTTTTTGTTTTTATTTTTTTACTTCCTTAGTAAGCAGAACTTTTGGACAGAATTTTAATGGTTGGAGGTTTTGTAATGTTTTTCAATGGCTGCTTCACCATTCAAAGTAGCTTTATTGTTCATAATTAATAATCTGTTAAAAGAAAACAGCATTTGGATGGTACTTTTGAATAGGATTTTGGTGTTTAGGCTTTACTGATATTTACTGGTTTTGTTTCTTTTTCCTTGATGCTGGGTTGGTTTTTGCTTTCAAAGCACACAGCTCTCTGAAAAAGAAAACGCAACATATTGACTCCTTTTTCGAGCCCTTATAGGATTTTAATTAAGTAGCACGGCTTGTTTACTTTTTTACTGTATACATTGCATGTTGCATGGGAATGCACACTTTTGTATGTTTTACTGTTTATTTGCTATAACATCATATTATCCATATTAATTTAATTATATAATACCTTTTTTCAGCTTTTTCAGGTATTGCTTTGTTACTGAAAAAGATCCAGGTATTTTCCACTATCCTGGTTTTGGTCACCCTTTTACTTCCTATTTTTATTTACTAATTTATGTTTAACATTTAACTTAATTTAAAAAGTTAAACTTGGTAAAAGCATTGAGACATCCAAAAGGTTAACTAACAAACTTAAGACTGTATGCAGTATTGTGTAGCCATGGTGATCCCAGGATATTGGAGAGAAAAGGTGGGCGAGGTAATACCTTTTATTGGACCAATTTCTGTTGGTGAGAGACAAGCTTTCGAGCTTACACAGAGCTGCTCTTCATGTCTCTGTAAGTTCAAAAGCTTGTCTCTCTCACAAACAGAAATTGGTCCAATAAAAGATATTACCTCACCCACCTTGTCTCTCTAAACTAAATGTAAGATTGCCAGGAGATGTTGGCTGCTGCCCAAGGGGTGTGTGTGTGTGAGCTTTGCAACGCTGATTGAAAGGTTTGGGTAGATGTTTAGTGGGATCTTTTAAAAGCCAATTCATTTTACTCATACACTTCTTTGCAAATAGGTGTTTTCTTAAATTCTGTGGTCCTTTGCTATGTTGTGAACAGTTTATTATGAGGGACCAAATAAACATTTTAAACTTGCTCAGCTTAGCCTTGCTAGCGAAGCCAGTGAACCATCTTCTTTCCTAAAATGGTTTTACCTTCTGAAGTTTTCCTTTTGTAAATTGTAAGTTATGAACAAGTGACACATTTAAGTTGCCTACATTTCTGCAAACTCTTTTTTTATATTTAAGCCTTTGAATAGGTTCTTCATAAGTGAGAACTTTTTTGGCCTGGACTCTGATAATTGCTGTATTCTAGCAATGTATTACACTATCTTTTTCACTCCCTTATATTTCTTCTGTATTTCTGCTATCTGAGACTTTAGTAAGCTCACTGTTATACTTAACGTTTTCTGACAGGCAGTTTCAGCTGCTGTTTCATTTATTTTTTGCTTTAACTTACCACTACAATTTATTACCTTCTTTTTCTGTGCCCAGGTTACATCCCTGCTTGTACATTTGGAACCAGTTAAGCCATATAGGGATTTCTATTTCCTTTAGTTGTTTTAACTAAATTGTCCATAGTCAAGCAATTTAAATCAGATTGTCTCTGTGCCTGCAGCAGCCAGCAGAATTGATTTACAGACACATTCATCGGTAAGGCCCCAGTTTCCTTTCAGAATGGCTGTAAAGACTTCTTGGGGGGCAGGGAAAAGCATAGCGCCTGACCTCCCATTTGCGTATTTTGTTCGATTACTCAGGATTTCACCAGGCATGACTGCACCAAGTTACACTTAAATAACTGGGTTTCATTATCAAACCAAGCATTCGCTTCTTTAACACTTTCACTGTTTAACATTTCCACAACCCCCAACTGCTTAATTCTCTCTGAACTCCAAAGTGTTCCTTTGTGCAAAATCTCCTTTTAACTTCTCATTCTCTTTCCTTAAATCGCTTATCTCCCAAAATAACACATTTTCTCCGCCAAATTTTTTTGGCAGCTCTTAGTTTATGATATTTTTTGCACTTATTGCTTAACTTAGTACACTGTGCCAGCAAAGCTGTACTCACTAAATACAGTCCTTGAAGGATGGCCACTTTTTCCTTTAGATTTATGCAAATGGGTAACAGACACTGTTTGGGGGTTTTTTCCCCTGACTTTTCAGGATTCTTTTCCATTTAGTTTGTTTCATATTCTACAACTTTGATTTATGCTTTTTGCATTCATCTCTTAAAGTGGCACATTTCATTTGCAAAGTTTTAGTCATCAGAAATAATCCTCATGAAACTGATGCCTCGATTTGGGCTCTCTTTGCCAGCGGATTAATAATAATAATTAATAAAAAACTGGATACTAAATTTTCCCTGGCTGTCAGTGGGTCTCCTCTATAAAAAATTTCAGTGGCATTTAACAGACCTCTACTGAACTCTGCCAAGCATTCTTTTACATAGGTATTTAAAGTACCTCTCTAATTTTGTAACAACTTTTACTTTGTTTCAAAAATGCCTGAGACTGCACCCTTATATCTCTTTGCTCTTCCATCCCATTCTTTTCTTTTTCAATATTTCCCACATAACTGACTAACTCTCTTACTTCTCTACACAGAGCTCCTATTCCCAGGATTAGTCCTGCAATCAGAAGTGCTGGAACAATTTTTATAGTGGGGGTGCTGAGCCATTGAACCGAACTGTAAACCCCTGTATATGATGGAAAACACTTCAAGCCAGGGGGTGTGGCAGCACCCCTAGTACCCGTAGTTCCAGCACCTATGCCTGCAATAACTGGATTTTGGTTTGGGGTTTTTTGGGTTATCTTTACATTTTTTTTAAATCCAGCACTATTCACTGGAGTTCCTATTTCACCCAGTCCCAAGGTTGCCCTAATACCTCTCTTGAGAATCCATAGGGACCACCCTTAAATTTAACCTACTCCTCCAGTGCCCTGGAAACCTCCTCAGAGTTAAGCCCTTCTAATGCCACTGCTAAATTGCTAGACTGCGAATCTTGACAGTAAAGTTACACATATAACGAACTATATGTTACCTACTCCAGATGAATGGATCTGATCGAAGTCACAGCACCATTATGTTGGGAAGGTCTCCAAGACCTCTTCCGTTCAATTCCCCATGAACTCACTTTGACTCTCATCACTCTGGTTCATTTAATTGGCATACAGTAAAGCTACACTGAGGCCTGGTCTACACTGTAGAGTTATGTCGACATAAGCTAACTTACGTCAACCTAACTGTAAGCTTCTACACTAAAATGTCGCTCCTGCTGATGTAAGTCTCCACTACATTGACTTAATAACTCCACCTCCACGAGAGGCGTAGCGCTTAAGTTGATGTAGGTAGGTTGAGGCAGTGTCCGTGGAGACGCTGTGTTGCTTACATCGCCTGTTGCTGACACCTGGAGCCCCACTGCCACCTTCCAGTGAAGGAGGGAGGGGAAGGAGATCTCAAGCCCAGGCTGCATCCCAGTGAGGGATTGGAAGGAAGTGGGGGAAGGAAAGCCAGAGCCTAAGCAGCGGAGCTCCAGCTGCCAGTGCCCCACATTGTCAGTTAAATCAGTGCAAGTACTCCTGGTGAGAATGCGCACCACCGACAGAAGGAGAATACTGTGGACATTAAAAATTGAATTAATTACTGTGGTAACTGTATTTTAACTTGTAGACTTAGTTTTGTAGTGTAGACATGCCCTGAGTTGATGAGACTCAAGCATAGGGGGTGGATATAGAGCATACTTCACATCTAAAGTTACACAGCAAACCTCTTCCTTTATATACACTTACATGTTACATTGCATTCACTGTACAGTGCATCACTTGTTTTGGGATTGGCTCGGTCACTTTGTCGGAACCAATCCTTGTACAGCATGCTCTGTCCATGCATGACTTACTCTTTACCTCATCTTTACATTCCAGGTTTGTCCATTGTAAATGGTTCCCTGGGTATTCCCCCTTTATTTTAGCTGTATAGACATTTTGTTTCCAGCCTGCTGATCCATTTATCTCCCTAATCCTGTCTCCCAAAATATGAGGCCTCACCCTTGTCCAATTACTCATGTCAAACCAAGCCTACAGTTGTAAGAAACACTTAAAAGGCCACACCTAGAATAAGGCCTAATAGCTTCTGCCCAGAAAGTAGCTCAATGGGGGTGCAGGGGCTTTTACTGTGGTGTGTGTGTGTGTGAGAGAGAGAGAGATAGAGAGAGAACACACAAACTGGAAGAGACTCAGACAGGCAGACAAGCCCAAGGAGAAACTGAAAGCATGGTGTCTGACCCTGGAAGAAACCTGGGGAGAGGTTTTTGGGTCAGCGGTGCAGGCTGAAAAGACCAAACTTTGATTAGCTGCTCAGCTTAAAAAGGGGTAACAGTATTAAGAAAGGAATACAATATGTTCTTTCTAATGGAATTCTATAACTAGATGGTATTGCTTCACCTACAATATGTACAATTCTAGATGCCATCCAACATTTTAGGAAGTATTGCAAAAGGGCAACAGAAATGATGAGGAATAGAAAGATCTCCAAAGGGGAAAGACTATAAACTTTATAGGCTTAGATGCTATGGTGAGGCATGCCCTAGATTAAACTCTAAGATAATTTAGACTTAAAGAGGAGACACATAAAATGTGACATAGCTGCGTATAAAATGTGGCATAGCTGCATATAAAATAAGGATAGAGATCAGATCTTTATGTCCAATTCTGAAATGCTCTAAAAATCCACATGCTGACTCTTACTGTCTTGAAATTTGCTGTGCCACACAGGAATATGGGCTACAGTTAGTGGAACAAAATTTGGGTTTGTTTGAGCAAAGGGATTCCTGATATGCAGCCCCCTAAATCATGTATTTACAGAATTGTCGGGCTGTTCTTCTGCACACCTGGAAGTAAGACTATATGGCTTTGATCCTCCCCAAACTGCTTTAACCCTTTTGATTTACTTCTGCTAGGGTATAGGACCTACTGGCCCTTTGGGAAAGCAATATTGGAGTTATTTGGGATACAGTTAGTGATGCCAAATCAGCACAAGCTTAACTGACACACTGGGGGTGAAATGTGCAAGTGCAGTGAGATGAGGGCTCCAGTGCTAGCTAGATGCTTTACAGGCAGTCTGTTATCACAGTGGCTCAAGATGACATGCTGTGGTCCCTGAACCTGAGCTGCACCTATGCCCTGGGAATTGGAGCCCTAACCATGGCAATTTTTCAGAGAATGTCTGTTCTGTATGCTCCTGCATGCTGTAGGGGTTCCTTTGGAAAGCTTTGCCCCAAACCTCTGCTCTAAGAGCAATATTCTAAAATTCAAGTGCCAACTTTGATTTTTCTTTAGGAACATTGACAGAGAAAATAGCATCAATTAAATAGAAGGAAGATGAAAGGCTTTAGTATGCAGGTAAGATAATACAAGCATGACTCGTACTCTTCACCCTTTCCCTGAACAAGGGGACGGAGTGTGACCAAAAGAAAATAAGGTCACGAGCCATTTGGTCAAAGGGTTCCTGATACATAGCCCCCAACATAAATTGCTGATAACATTTTCAGATTCTTATTCACTACCTCTTCACCAAAAAATTATATGTGTCGGGATTTCAGAGCAATGAGGGGGAAATATTTGGTGGTGGGAAGCAGTGTGCAGGTTGGAAGGCTGTTGATAGAGGAAGCAATGAAGGGAGTGTGGGGATTGGAAGGCCGTAGAACCCCAACACTATCTATAACCTTTTTTATTTAAAATGAATTTAGTAATTTTGTATTAAATTACCATGGGTTCAGCTCTTGTTACTACAATTTCAAAACTCCAAAGAAGGAAAATTACCTCTGGTGCTTTTCTCAAATGTGGAGACTCTAGGAACACACACAGTCCAAAGCTAATGACCATAGTCATTCATTTCTGACCATTCCCAGTGGCTATTACCAGCCTTACGGGGGTGACATGTACCTTAATTTTGTATTTCCTGGTTTTCAGAGGCTTGAGTACAGCTGAACCCATTGCTCTGGAAAGCACAGTGAACCACTGGGCAACCTTAACTTTGTGTTAAGTTTGGGGCAGTTAAGAATTGATCTATGGAACTTACTACCACAAGACATTGAGACAAAGACCTTACTTATGTGGATTTAAGAAATTATTAGATGTTTATGGGTAGAATTCGGTCCTGTGGAGAGGCCAAACATACATCTTATTTACCACTTGAATCCTCAAAAATAATGCTGACCCCTGGGCAATAGTGAATTTCACTCTTCTATGAATAACAATAACTGCAGTTGCACGAGCTAGTATAAAAACTTAAGATATATTTGTCCTAATGATTCAGGCTATATACGAATCACTAACTGCCTGGGACTAGGAAGAGAGGTCCAGATCCACAAAAGCTATGTAGGCTCTTAACGTCCATTGATTTTGATGGACGTTAGGAGATTAAAAACCTGTATGGACCTGAGCCAAACTTCCTATTCCCCATCTCCCTCCTCCCTAGCATTTTATTGCATATTTTTCCACTTCAGGATTCTGCTCTTTCCCCTAGGCTAAGGATCTGGTCCTGGTCCTGGTCCTGTCACAGACTAGATACATTACTTGTGTGCACCAGCCTGGCCAGTTATACAGCCAATAGCAGGTTGGGTTTTTTTTAATTCTGGAATAAATTCCTGAACGAGGATCTACTTTCAATAAAACAAACACTGTTTAGAGACGGACACGCTAATCAGAGAGTGATCTGTTCCCCTTCTAGTATGAATAAACTGTAGACCTCTTGTTAGTGAAAATGAGTGAATAGACCCCAGAGAGAATAGTGTATTTACATCCCCTCTCACTTCAAAAATTTGATTAACAAAGGGTTGTTTTTGTGGAGGGTATTAAACAGTCTTGCTTTCAAATTACCTTAGGAATCAAAACCTAGACAATTTTTTCAAGAGTTTCAGGGGGAATCTATTTCCTAGAGTTTTTGAAAGGGAGGGCAGAGCTGAATTTAGTTTCTCCACTAGATGGTCCCAAATTCTCCTGATCCCTGGACCAATGTGTACTAAATTGACCCCTGAAAAATCCTTAGAAATAGCCATTTTTTAAAAGGTAAGATATATTTGCTGTTTCTCTTTTACATTTTTAGTCACCAGCTTTATGTAAAAGGAAATTTTAGTTAAATCTTAGCATTGTTTTGGGAGGTATTTTTAAAGCAAAAGATGGAGCTGATGACTTATGGTCTATAAATCGAGACTGAAGCACAAAAACTCCCTGAAAAGCACAGTTTTGACCCCTACTGGTCTTGACTCAGCCTCTCATGCTTCTGGGGTAAATGAAATGAGCTGCAGTGAAGATTGTGTCTTTCTCAGGGGACTTTAAACAAAAAATTCTTGTTTGCTTTCTGCAGACAGAAAAGATCCAATGAGCGCTATCAAAAAGTTAGAGATATGTCCTGGTTCCCTTTGCCAAGCTCCTCCTGTCGTCTTCCCCAAAAATTCTACCATAGAGGATTACAACCATCTGACTGACATAGTAATGACTGTCAAGTATCAGAGGGGTCGCCGTGTTAGTCTGAATCTGTAAAAAGCAACAGAGGGTCCTGGGGCACCTTTAAGACTAACAGAAGTATTGGGAGCATAAGCTTTCGTGGGTAAGAACCTCACTTCTTCAGATGCAAGTAATGGAAATTTCCAGAGGCAGGTATAAATCAGTCTGGAGATAACGAGGTTAGTTCAATCAGGGAGGGTGAGGTGCTCTGCTAGCAGTTGAGGTGTGAGCACCAAGGGAGGAGAAACTGCTTCTGTAGTTGGATAGCCATTCACAGTCTTTGTTTAATCCTGGTCTGATGGTGTCAAATTTGCAAATGAACTGGAGCTCAGCAGTTTTGGTAAATAAAATGTAAATGATCATTTCAACAATGTGATAAACTAAAATTAAGAATATAAACCTCCCACATTTCCCCCCAAAACTAAATAGTGAGTCTTGTTTTGAACATTTCAAAAGAAAACAAACCCAAAACTTTTTGCAAAACTATTTCTTGTGTTGTTTTTTGGTAAGATCTACTATAAAAGGATGATTTGATTGTGCACCATTGCCTGAATTTGTCCTTTTATTCAAAAAGCCTTCAATAGAGAAACTTCCTGCCTGAGCTTACTTCTTATGCTCCCAATAATTCTGTTAGTCTTAAAGGTGCCCCAGGACCCTCTGTTGCTTTTCATAGTAATGACTGTGTTTTAGCTCAGCTTTTTTTTAGCTTTTTTCTGTTTGTGAATTGTCCAAACCAACTTCAATTGTTATGAATATTAAAAATTACTCAGATTTTGTGAACATATTTTAATCTCATGGATTGTTCATGCACTATTCATTTTGGCCCTACCTTCAGCTATTTAGTTATTTGTTCAAGATAGAGGATTATTGCTCAGGTCACATGGTATAATCTTTGGTCCTGATTGGATAACTGAAACGTTTATAAATAGTCAGAGGGAAATTGGAGACTTCAAGATGTCTACAAGCACTTTGGTGGAAATCTTAACTTGAATGCATTTGTGAAACCTTCTTGTTTTCCTCAAAGAATCCTGTGAACAAAAGCAAATCACTCATATAAATGTGATTTTAAAAGGGCCATAAATACCATCGCAGAAGACTGCAGTTATTACTTGAACAAATATTTAAATGTTTTTGTAGATTTTGACACCATCTATTATTTCATTAACTCTCTAACCCTCTACATTAAGTATTATGTGTTTAAAGAATCTGTTTTATAAATGCCTGGGGTTGTTTTCATTTTAAAATGAAAAAATGTGTAATAGTAAAGTGTTTTTGACTAAATACTGTGTAAAAGTCTTGCCAAATTATATGAATGCATGTTGAGTAATATCTGTATTGCAGTATGGCAGAGGTTCTCAAACTGTGGTCTGCGGACCACCATTCAGGTCGTCTGCAGATAGTTCCCTCTAAGGTGTGCACCTGGGTGGCCACACACGAGAGAATGAAGGGCCACCCACCTAATTAGTGGAGCCGCGCAGGCATGGCTCCACTAATTAGGTGCCTGAACCACATGTAAGGTGAGGTGGTGGCCTTGGGGGGTAAGTGGGAGGGGACAGTGGGGTGAGAAGAGGAGGTGGGGTGGAATTTGGGACATGCAGGGCTCTGGCGGCCAGACAGAGAAAGAGGCGACTTTCCTCAGCTCCAGGGCTGCGGCTGCCGGGGAGAGAGAGCCCTCCTTCCCAGCCTCAGCTCTGTGACTGCTGTGGCAGGGGAGAGAGGGCACGTCCATCGCATTAGAAAGGTGATACTGATATTAAAATATGAGTTGTGTGCTTTTATTTGTAGAACAAAAAAAGTTAATTATTAAAAAAAAAAATTTATCTAGCGCTTTTATCCAAAGTGCTTTACAATAGTTAGCTGACGGTACAAAAAACATTTAGAAAGCTCATTAAGTGGTCCGCCAAGACTCTCAGCAATTTTCAAGTGGTCCACGAAAAAAAACTTTGAGAACCACTGCGGTATGGGATACATGTAAATAGTTAGTATGTGTAAAGAATGTGAGGATTCTTTAAAACAATGCATATCAGCAGAATCAACTAGTACTGAAGTGACTAAAAGGTATGAGTGAAAACAGTTGCCAAAAAAGTGTTCTTAACAATGGTCTCTATAAATACAGCCTGTCTGTTATCATGAAGTCTAGTCCTATGACACATGTAATTACCAAGCCTTGTGTAAATTTAAAATATAATCCTCTTTTGTACAGTAACATGTGGATTCTTTATAAGAGCTTAGAGAGTAATTAGCTGAGGATTTTGGATTTATTGACTGCATACAACTAGAGCAGGGGGAGGGAAAGACTTGAGCAATTTTCTGTCCCATACTTTAGTTCTAGTTTTCTCCAGCACATAGTAGCTCTAAGTATAATTCCATCAGGTACTGATACTCAAATTGACTCTGTCAGTGATTCCTCTAATTCATCCTCTGCTTTTTAAGTATTAGTCCTATTAGGGCTGTTGAGTCTATTTACTATTAAGTTAGTGTCTAATGATGTCTCCACTGAGAATATGCTCTGTGTTTGTGTATGGTGGGTGAGACAGAGGGGAGGGGTGATGGTCTGTGAAGACATGGTAGATAATCTGTGATTTTTATTATCTCAGTTTCACTTCTTATAGAGACCTTAATACTGCAGTTAAAACCTCCTCCCATTTTGCATTCAGTTATCACCTCTAATCCCCTGCTGATTAGTAGTGATGAATTCACTGAGTGAGCATTAATGTGTACTACTGTATTAGCTCTTACTGTTTGTAAGATTTCCACATGCTTACCTGTTTAACTGACAGTGATAAGATTCTGCATCACCCTACTGGCCTCTTAATACAATGTGATTCCTTTTTTAAAAATTAATTACCAGTGTTTGAAATGCCCTGTACCTACACAATTCTCAGTGGCATCAGTCATCTCTTTTAAAAGCTATACATTACTTTGTTCTGCTTAAAGATTAATGCTATTTTATGTGCTATATCCACTGCTCACATCATCTGTGTAAGTTCTTGGGTGATAATTATTTCACTCAGAAATAGCCTTCAGTAGCAGACAGATTTTTGTGGGGAGGGTCTCCCTGGGGGTGCACTACAAAGTGTAGGATGAGATGGAGTTCCAAGACAGCTGATATCTGTGCCATTTACAATGATCCCGATTCCCGCTCTGCTGAAAAGATAAAACTTGCTGGCAACATTAGAAGCTTGGGCTCTTTCCCTTTGCCCTTTTATCTGTTGCAACCTATTCCTGTCTGAAGTGTAGCAAGAAAAGAGCCTTTTTCTTGTTGAAAGGAATGGGGTTGGGGCTGGCCTTTTGGTGGAAATGAGGTTAATGTTTGAAATCTCCCGTCAGGTTTTTTCTTTCTTTGAATTGTAGCAGGGTAAGAAGAGAAAAATCATATGAGGCAAAGTCAACACGGCATTTGAAAAAATAGAAGCAAAAAGCATGGGATTTTCATTGTCCTATCCCACAGCCTGCCATTTTGGATCAATGGGTTAAGAACATTAGACTGAATGGAAGTCAGGGAAGAGAAAGAAGGAACAGAATGTTTTTGAGGGGGAGATTGGGGTCAAGTAAAGAAAGTGATCTCAGGAAAAACGGAGAGATTTTGGTGGAAATGTGTGGGTTTAGGTAACCTAGGGAGGTTTATGAGGAAACACTTTGGCAGCTAGGGTGAATATTATGGTGGTGTTAATTACATTGAGTGTTAGTCAATACTAGAACATGTTGCTAATATGTGTTGATGTACTAACACCAAGGTTCCAACCTTCCATCTGATCCATGAAAACCAGACCAGCTGGAGTCCCATGGAAGTCAATGGGGTTGTACACAGGTACAGAGGTCACTTACATGGATCAGATTGCAGGGGATCTAATGGAGAAGATACCGAGCTGATAGGTGACTTGGATAGATGAAGTATATCTGTTGCTGTTGAGCAGGAACAACGAAACGTCTAGCAGTACATTGCTACTCTTTCTAGCTGACAGTATGCAGCAAGTATGACAAGGTTTGCATAGTATGACAAAATGAAGGAAGCTTGTTAGTATCTAAGGGTAGGTCCACACTACCCGCCCGATTCGGCGGGTAGAGATCGATCTTCTGGGATCGATTTATCGCGTCTCATCTGGACGTGATAAATCGGTCTCAGAAGCGCTCCCCCATCAACTGCGGAACTCCTGCTCGCCGAGAGGAGGAAGCACTGTCGACGGGGGAGCTTGCCTGCGCTGCGTGGACCCACAGTAAGTAAACTTAGTTCGATCTAGGAAACGTCGACTTCAGCTACGCTATTCTCGTAGCTGAAGTTGCGTTTCCTAGATCGATCCCCCGCCCCAGTGTGGACCAGCCCTAAGACTGTCTTTGTTTGCTCTTTTTAAATTGGATGGGGTCATCTCTTTGATTCTCAAACCACCAATTTATCTAGCACAGAGATTTCTTGGCATGCTTTTTCAGTCACTCAACTGAAACACAGGCCAGCTTTTGGTGAGGTAAGGAAGATACTGCCATAAAACAGCTGTAGAGACCCAGAGGTCAGCAAGAATTAGGCTCAGGCAGGAAGTTTCTCTATTGAAGGCTTTTTGAATAAAAGGACAAATTCAGGCAATGGTGCACAATCAAATCATCCTTTTATAGTAGATCTTACCAAAAAACAACACAAGAAATAGTTTTGCAAAAAAATTTGGGTTTGTTTTCTTTTGAAATGTTCAAAACAAGACTCACTATTTAGTTTTGGGGGGAAATGTGGGAGGTTTATATTCTTAATTTTAGTTTATCACATTGTTGAAATTATCATTTACATTTTATTTACCAAAACCTGTTTTTGGTTTAAAAAAAATCAATTTTTGGTAAAAATTGAAGGAAGGTTATTTAAAAGCATAACTTTTTTGCAAGAAATGAAAAATTATGTAGACAACTTTTCAGTTTTTAAAAGGCCTTTTCCCCTCAACAATTTGTTCATTTTTTTCAACTTGTTCAAATAAAGTGGAGTGGAGTGGCTCTGATCTAGAGCCAGAAGTTCTAGTCACAGTTTACTTCTCAATATCCTTCACTTAAGGCCCTGGTCCTGCAAAGACTTAAATTTTGTGTAATTTTGTGTGTGACCAATCCTATTGACTCCAGCTCATATATAAATTTGTACACGTGCTTTAAATCAATTTGGTGCCAATTTCAATCTTGCTCTATATCAGACTCCAACATTCCTCCAGAGTATTAGAAGAGAACTGAAGTGATTTTCACTACTTTCTTATACCCAAATCCTGCGAACACTACTGCACTTATTAACTTCACTGAAATGAGTGCTAATCCCATTAAGACAATTAGACTATTTATGTGAGTAAAGTTAAGCATTTGTTGAAGTGTTTGCAGGATTGGGGTCTTAGAGAGCTACAGACTCTTTCACTTCACATGGAGATATCAAAGAAATGGCAAACTGCTATCTAAAATATCTCAAGCTGTTTCAGATATTCACTGATATGAATTAGGCAGCTGTGTATTCCCCGGGGGCTGTTATTTTAATGATTATTCCAAAAGAAATCACAGCCCGATTACTCTTATCAAGATAAAAAAATCAAAGATGCTGGGAATAGCAGAAGATTCCACAGCTCTTTCTATATTAGAAATTTAAGTATCATATGGATATGCATTTTCTCTCGCTCACACACTCACACTTGTCTGAAAAGAACTGTTCAAGTCTCCTGTTATTCCTGTGGCTACAGTGCAAGGTCTCAAGATACAGTAGAAGTGGGATTTGAATGGTGCATAGGTCTTTGACTGGTCTCCTGCAGAGGTTGAATTGTCCCCTGTGTCTCCAGCTGCATCTCCTCATGTTCATATGCTCATGCTTACAATATGGTTGACTCCTGCTTGATATGCAAGGGATTGTAAAACAATAGTTATTAACGAATTAGGATCAGCAAACACTTGTATGCATGAGTAATTTTGAAAAGGACTACTCCCATGCATAAATTTACTCACCTACATAAGTAAGTATGTGGTAACTGTGGTATGTAACCTATCACTTAAATCAGTCTCTGCTTGATGACTGGAGGATAGCTACTGTAACACCAATTTTTTAAAAAGGCTCCAGAGGCGATCCTGGCACTTACAGGCCACTAGGCCTAACTTCAATACCAAGCAATTTGGATGAAACTATAGTAAAGAATAGATTTATCAGACACATAAATGAACACGAAATGTTGGTGAAGAGCCCACACAGCTTTTGTAAAGGCAAATCATGCCTCACCAGTCTATTAGATTTCTTTGAGGGGGGTCAACAAACATGTGTACAAAGGTGATACAGTTGATACAGTGTACTTGAACTTTCAGAAAGCCCTTGATAAGGTTCCACACCAAAGAGTCTTAAGCAAAGTAAACAGTCAAGGTATAAGAGGGAAGGTCCTCTCATGGATAGTAACAGGTTAAAAGATAAGGAACAAAGGATAGGATTAAATGGTCAATTTTCACAGTGGAGAGAAGTAAATAGCAGGGTCCTCCAAGAATCTGCACTGGGACCAGTGCTGTTCAACATATTCAGAAGTGATGTGGAAAAGGGAATACAGAGTGAAGTGGCAGAGTTTGCAGCTGATACAAAATTGCTCAACACAGTTAAGTCCAAAGCTGAATGCAAAGAGTTACAAAGGGATCTCACAAAACTAGGTGCCAGGGCAACAAAATGACAGATGAAATTCAATGTTGGTAAATACAATGGAAACACTGGAAAATATAATCCCAACTACCCATAAAAATGATTGGATTTAAATTAGCTGTTTTCATTCAGGAAGGAAGATCTTGGAGTTATTGTGGATAGTTCCCTTAAACCATCTGCTCAATGTGGATCAGCTGTCAAAAAAAGCTAACAATGTTAGGAACCATTAAGAAAAGGATAGATAATAAGACAGAAAATATCATAATGTCACTATATAAATCCATGGTACACCCACACCTTGAATACTGCATGCAGTTCTGGTCACCCCATCTCAAAAAAATATATTTTAGAACTTGGAAAAAGTACAGAGAAGGGCAACAAAAATGATTAGGGGTATGGAACAACTTCCGTATGAAGCTAGATTAAAAAGACTGGGACTGTTCCTCTTACAAAAGAGATGACTAACGGGGGATATAATACAGGTCTATAAAAGCATGAATGGCATTGAGAAAGTGAATAAGGAAGTGTTATTTCCTCCTTCACATAACACAAGAGTCAGGACTCACCCAATTAAATTACTAGGTTTGTTTTATATATGCTACCTAAGGAAGTACTTCTGCACACAATGCACAGTCAACCTGAAGAACCCATTGGCAGAAGATACTGTGAAGACCAAAATATAAGGGGGTTCAAAAGAGAATTAGAGAAATTCATGGATAAGGCTACGGTTTAGTCATGGGTATTTTTAGTAAAAGTCATGGACAGGTCACGGGCAGTAAATAAAAATTCACAGCCTGTCCATGACTTTTACTATATACCGTTGACTAAAACTTGGAGGGGCACCGGCGGCTCAGGAGGGTGGCCTGGGGGTGTGTGGCCTGGGGGGGCAAGCCATGGGTGCTGTGGAGAGGAGGTTGGGGGGACTGAGACAGGCTTCCTACCCAGCTCTTGGGAAGTGGTGACCCTAGCTCCATGTGCTGCCTCTGCTCCACTCCAAGCCCCGGTTCTGCAGCTCCCATTGGCTGGGAACCGTGGCCAATGGGAGCTGCGAGGGCGGTGCCTGCAGATGAAGGCAGCATGTGGAGCTTGGAGCTGAGGGAGGGGAGTTGCTGTCGCCCATCCGGGGAGCCCGCCCAGGTAAGCACTGCCCTGTATCCCAACCACCAGCCCTGAGCCACCCACACACCCAAACTCCTGCTGCTGGGAGGCAGGGGGGCCCAAGACTGCCCCAGCAATGGCCAGGCACACCACCTGGCCTAGGGGCTGCCCGAGCTGCTCAAGCGGCCCCAGGCCAGGTGCACTGGCTGCTGCAGAAGTCACAGAGGTCACGGAAAGTCACAGAATCAATTACTTCTGTGACCTCCATGACAAACACAGAGCCTTATTCATGAAGGATAGGTCAATTTATGGCTATTAGGCAAGATGGTCAGGGATGCAACCCAGGCTCTCGCCAGGCTCTCGCCATCTCTAAACTTCTGACTGTGAGAAGATGGGACTGGATGACAGAGGATGGATCACTTGATAATTGCCCTGTTCATTCCCTCTGAAGCATCTGGCACTGGCCCCTGTCAGAAGACAGGATACTGTGCTAGATGGATCATTGGTCTGACCTGCATGGATATTCTTATGTACTTATCCTTGTGCTGTTACATTACCTGTCATTTCCAGTGCTCTGTATGTTACAGCAACATTTATCCAACATATAACAAGCCTGATTCACTACTGCATTACTCCAACTTTGTGCCAGTGTAACTTAGGTTGGGGTAATGCAGGCCCAATATACCTACAGTGTGCCCAACTATTGTTTTTTTTCTCATGAATCTCATGATAGTTGTTTTTAATTAAATCCCCAGCTCCTGGAGTCAAGTGATTACATCAGACTCTCAACTTTCAATATTTTTTTAACAAAAAGTAAGCTTCTAGCCCTATTTGTTTCAGAGAAAAGTTTAAAGACATGAAGTGAATGCACCCTAAAGGCTCAAAAATGAGAAAGCAAATAAATATAACCACAATTTTATTATTTTTAAAATATCATGGTTGTAAGGTGCCTTATTTGAGTATTTTGAGTACTTGATGTTGGCATAAATTTTCATTTGAACATCTTAACTGTTACTGTTCTGATTTTTCTTTAATTATTTCTTGTTATCTCATCATACTCTTACATGGTGTTATGAAAATTAGCAAGGCTTATTTTTAATTTTTCTAGGAATAAGAGTCACTGATGCTTAAAATTGGCAGTGCGTTGCTAAAATAACTGACACTTATGTAACTTTGGCCACAAATATTTGGAAATAAAATTTCAAGTAAAATTGCATCACACTGCAGGCAGGAAGTCTAGCTACTGCAGAATCCTAGGAAGGGAATGATCAATAATGGCTAATTAACTTTGGTGTGAATGTGGGTGGAATAATTATTGTGTGGGAGGAATAATTATTGTAAGACATCGGTAGGAGAGCAGATAGGGTTGACAGTTGAGCTCTGAAGATAGGATGGTGGAACAATTGCCTTGTGATAAGGAAATATGAACAAGCCTGGTATCCTGTGAATGGACATTGTCTCTTAAAAAGACAATGATCCACCCATATTTTATTGTTGAGATAAGGGAAGATTGAATACTGGAGTTCCAGTGGTTCCCCCCTCCCCCGCCCCCCACCAGGAATCAACAATGAGGTGAGATTTTTTTTGAGGAGAAGGGGTTTTGTTTTATGCAATATTGATTTAAACTTTTAAATAAGAAATTAATGGTCTTTATGCTTGTTTTTATCCTTTCCCCCCCACCCCCCAATATCCCTGCAGGTATTTCCCATGTACTTAATACCTTTTGTGTTTGTGAAAAGAACTTATGGGTTGCCTAAAATAACTTACATCTGACTGAGACAAATGAAGTATAACCACAAAGTGACAGCTGCCAACTTGCAATTAAATCCTGGCTCTGACCAGCCAGTGTGCCCAATTTCAGACTGAAAATGAAAACTGGCTTCTTGCCTCTAGTTCCTTGTAAATGGCTCTGAATAGCAGAGGGAATCAGTGGTTTCCACAGCCTGCTATAGTGGGAGGAGAGCAGATGACTATATATGTACTCTCTCCAGAGAACACCATGAAGAGCTGGTGACGCAACACAGCCTGACGTACCTGTAGCATGTGATTGATGCCAAGCCTCAGTGCAGTACACTACAGTGGAAAAGCAGTACACCATCTCCAATATTCTTCAGGACAGATGTCACATGGTTCACTCCCAGGTGGCCGCAGCAGTACAAGCAAATCTCACCTCAATTTGCCCTTGCTGTCCCAACATGTCAACTGAGTTGCCCATCTTCCTCACAATAGACCAAAGGGATGGTTAGCTCCCCGTCCAGGGAAAAGAATGATGTTCTTTTCCAATTCAAGTCCAGTTTCTGGGTAATTTATTAGTACAATTCCAAGCCTCACCAGATCCCTACAAGTAAATCAAATCACTACCCCCCAAAGTAAAACAGCTGGAAAGGCAGTCGTGTTCCATCCCCACCCCAAGGACACTATCTCTAGGTCCCCCACCTGAGAATCCATAATCAGTCCATTTCCCATTTCCTCTATCCTTATTTCAGCACCCATCCTCCAGGCCATCTATCTGGGATGGAACCAACCCCATTCTGTAAATTCCTGTGCTTCTATTCCAGGCCTCTACAGCACTGGCCATTCTTCATACTACTTATTACTGTTCCACCAAATCCTCAAGTCAGGGCTTCTACAATAGGGCTCTGCAGCATTCTGCTCCTTTGACACCGTCACTGGTGAGTCCCACCACTAAAGAGCTCCTCCAGACACTCTCCCTTGTTTTGGGGGGCCTCCACATGAGCCTTTTACCCAGTAGTATGCCCCAGCTCTGGCCAGTCCTGTACTACCAACTCTCTTCAGTTATTTCTCTACACCAGGTCTCCACTACTGCTCACTCTCTCTCCATCCATGCAGGTGTCGTTCCCCTCCCCCCTGAGAATTCCAGTTAGTACCACTACTACTTCCCATTACTCTTTAGCGAGGCCTTTTGCCCTTTATCAGGAGGCACCTAATTAGTCACAATTGAAAGGGACCTTTTAAAGAGGCAAATCACCCTGGATGGGATCCACACAGGTACTTAAGTGCGTAAATCTGGGGTTTAAGAACCTAAGTCCCAGTTTTAGGCTCCACTGCGTTCCACAAACTCCTGCCAAAGCCATAGGTGACTAAATTCATTTGGTGCCTAAGTTTTCAGGATAAATGTTCTTTTGGTGCCTAAGTTTCTGCCTCTGGGCACGCATGCTGCTGCCTGCCTCCGTCCACACAAATATGCAGAGGGCAAACAAGGATTTTTTTTTAATCCCTTCAGAATCGTTTTAATTTTTGTAAATGAGTGAGAGAAAATCAATCTGCAATGGCAGGAGGAGAAAATACATTTATAGTAGTTGGAAACAAACCCCCTTCAGCAGCTCTGCAAATAAAGTGAAATCAAATGACTATAACAGGCATGATCTAGCCAGAAGAAATACTGCAGGTAAAGGAAACCTCAAAGATTTCTCCCCACCCTCGCAGGTCAGAAAATGCCCCCAAAAGATTTCCCCCCACACGCACACACACACACACACACAACTTTTCCTGGCATCATTGCTCAGATGGAGGACCATCTGGTTGTTGGTACATATGTAATAGTAATGAGTGTTATGCATTGAAGAGGCACTAGGCCTCACATATTACCTTTTTTCCATCCCCTCAGAAATGCACTATGAGCTTAGAAAACCAGGGTCTAGTTGTAACAATAGTTTTTTCCTAAACCCAGCATTTTAGTCAATAAGTTGGAGAGATTTCAAAACTGTAGGGCTGCAGTTTGATATTAATATGTAGAGATTTATACTTCTCTCCCATTAGGACCCTATCCTGCAAACCCTTATCCATGTTCTAATTATAATTTTGTATCCAGGAAATAACTAAAGCCCAATTACGATCACCCAAGTGTCAAACACTGTTATCAGTGTATAAGCACCATCCAGCTGATACATTTATCTATTGCATTACCGGGATGTGGTGAATTACCACCTTAGGCACTTTATTTATGTTTTCCCCTTTGTCCATCTGTTTTTAGGCCCTATTGAGAGTGCACTTCATTTATTGATAAGATATCTAGTAACTCGATCTAATCAGTTTATTAAACATAGATAAATCAACACAAACAGAGACGTTTGTACTTTACCAGTCTGGAGAACAGGCTTGCAGCAGTTACATCTTCACTCTTTTCCAAACAATGAGCTCAGTTCTGCTCGTATTTATATTCCCCTTGTTCATAACAGATAGAAGATTCCACTGTATTACCACAGACCTTACATATTACTTCTTATCCAGCACAAAGACATCTGTACCACTTATCCCAAGCATCTGTACCCACAGTACCTAGCACACTGCTCATATCTGGCAATCCTCAACAGAACATACATCTTGTTTCTGACAGATTCTGCACATTCAGAAGAAACAGATGTTACAATTGTTTAAATCCTAGTAAATTTCCACAAAAAACTTAGCATGAATACAAAGCATTCTGGGAGTATAGTTCGTAGTTATACAAGTTGGCATGACTTTAAACCATTCTGGAAATGTATGATATTGGCTAACGGCTCCAATTCTGCAAACACATAAACCATGTGTGATGGGGTGTACAAACCACATACTGGGCAAGAAGGGGTTAATAACAACTTGTGGGCTCAATCAGCCCCATGCGGCTACATCTGCAGTAGGTGTCAAATCTGAAGGAAGGAGCTAAAAGGGTTAACGCTGGGTCAGTAGAGGGTCTAGAGGGAAATAGAGCAGATCTCTGGCTCTTGCTCAGTGAGAGAAGCCTGGCTAGAGCTTGGTAGGTAAGTTGGGTTCTGATAGACAGAGCTTCCCTGAGGGAAGGTAGGTCTGAACCAGGACTATTGTTTAAGTTCCTTTCTAGTGTCTTGCCTGTTGGCCCTGGGAGGGGTGGCTGCATGGCAGAGCCTTCCTGAGGGAATGTTGGCCTGAAGCAAGGAGCCCATGGTAGTTGTGGTGGAAAGCTGGGAGAAACTGAGTTCACTCAGGTTTCTTTGCTCTGGTGGAGAGGGCATCAAGGTCAGGGAGTGACCAGTGAAAATAGCAGAGAAGATGCTACTGAAGCAGAACCAAATGAGTGGCAGAAAGTGCTAGATAGCTGATGCAGTGGGCCTAGAGAACCTCACAGGTACACAATGGGCCTGAAAAGAGCTGTGGGAAAGGCCTAAAGACAGGTCAAAGTAGGAAGTGGCCCAGGGAGGAAGCGTGGGGTCCGAGTACAGCAGCGGTTCTCAAACTGTGGCTCGGGACCCCAAAGTTGGGTCCCAACCCCATTTTAATGGGTTCACCAGGGCTGGTGTTAGACTTGCTGCGGTCTGGGGCCAACGGCCAATCCCCACCACCCAGGGCCAAAGCTGAAGCCCATGCCCCACCACACAGAGCCAAAGACTTCAACTCTGGGCGGCAGGGCTCAGGCTACAGTCCCCTACCCCGGGGCTGAAGCACTTTGGTTTTAGCCCACCCCACCCAGGGCAGCAGGGATTGGGTGGGCTCAGAGTTCAGCCACTGCTCCTAGGGTCATGTAGTAATTTTTATTGTCAGAAGGGGGTTGCAGTGCAATGAAGCTTGAGAACCTCTGGAGTAGAGGGACTCTGACTGTGTGTTACCGTCCTTGGACTGGATCCTAGAGTAGCAGGAATCCTGGGTTCCCCTCCAGGCCAACAAGGAAGGTTGTGCAGAAACCCGCAATAAAAGAAGTATTGAGTCTGGAGTTGGGCTGGAGACCCAATTTGAGATTGGTAGACTACTGTTTGTTGTATTATTTGTCTAACCCAGAAGGTGAGAGACTGTGTGATCAGGCCAGAAGGCTTAGTCAAAAGTGGCTCACCAGCAGGCCTGCCTGACTATTGGGTGGGGGTGACTGAGGGGAAGGCCCTGCAATGCCAGACCAGGCCACAAGGGGGTGCTCTGGTAGTGAGTCATATTCTTACACCATGCTTAGCACTGCCCCTTCCCTTATGCCCACACATACTCTTCTTAATCTTTTTCCCAATCCACAGTCAGAATTGGTTTTAAGCAGAACAGGTTTTCAAAGCTGTGTCACACAGTAGCAGGTGTCTACTCAGCATAAACTCTTGGGAAGGTTCTATCTGCCTCTCTCTATCCATCTCACTGACTATCTTTGGCTATATACATAATATTCATTTAAAAGCACTCAACATACTCTTTCCACTGGCAAAAATCATTGAGCTCTTAACCACATGGGACCTGATTATTCAGTAATCTAAGTGTGTACTGATGCGAGCATATAAATTCTGATTCACATGGGTATGGCTAGATGGAGGCCTATCTATCTGTGTGTGCATGCACAATAAATGCAAACATGCATATATACATCCATTAGTGTATGTGAAAAATGTCTTCATTTGCCTACTGCGATGCACAGAAAATTAACCCCCTTATCTGGGAAGCAGTGTGGTCTAGCAGAAGATGTGAATGCAAGTCAGGAGGCCTGGTTACTCTTCTCCACTCTGCTCCTGGTTTACTTGGGCTTACCTCACATGTTTAAGTTTCCCATCTTCGTATACTGCTGTGAGAACTGTAGATGAAAAGCAAAATAAATGCAGATAATTATGACTAGATATGACTATTGTTTAAGTCAGTGGTTCTCAACCAGGGGTACATGTACCTCTGGGGGTATGCAGAGGTCTTCCAAGGGATATGTTCGCTCATCTAGATATTTGCCTAGTTTTACAACAGGCTACATGAAAAGCACTTGTAAGGTCAGTACAAACTAAAATTTCATATAGACAATGACTCGTTTATACTGCTCTATATACTATATCAGTGTTTCTCAACCTGGGGACTATGATTTATTTTATAATTGTATGGTAAAAATGAGAGAGTCAGCAATTTTTCAGTAATAGTGGGCTGTGACACTTTTGTGTTTTATGTCTGATTTTGTAAGCAAGTAGTTTTTAAGTGAGGTGAAACTTGGGGTATGCAAGACAAATCAGCCTCCTAAAAGGGGCACAATAGCCTGGAATGGTTGAGAACCACTGATTTAAGGTAAAATGTTAAAAGCACTTGTACCAAACAGAAAAGGAAAATTTATGCAATGTGATGTTGATTTTTCACCATATAGGTTACATGTAAAAAGCTCTCCTAGGGGATTAACATAAAATCATGGTGACTGTCTTAAATATTACACATATGCAGGGAAAAATACAGTGTTGTTAGTTGTTAAAATGTGAGATTGACTGACAGAGTCTGCAAGGCAAGAATTCACAACATTTTTTCTCAGTAAACATAGCCCTTCTGTGCCATGATGTCCATTCCTTTGTACAGGGGATTACTAAGCCTTTTGTGAGTAATAAACCACTTTTGTACAATAACACATGCGGATTCTTCCTAAGAGCTTACATTGTAATTAGTGAGGCTTTTAGATTCATTGACTGGATACAATTGTAGCATGGAGAGAGAAACCCTGGCTGTCTTGTCCTTTTTCTGACCTGTACCTTAGATTTTCCCATTATAAAGCATCAGCTACATTAAACATCATGAAGAAATGTAGTCTAGTGGGTAGAGCCTGGCCTGGGACTCAGGAGACCTAGAGTCTATTCAGGGCTCTGTCACTGGCCTGCTGGGTGACCTTGGGCAAGTCACTTCACCTTTCTGTGCCTCAGTTTCCCAATCTGTAAAACGGGGACAATGATACATTAAGCATCATTAAAATTACCACTGACACTCATTCTATCTGGTGGGGTATTTGAGAGATTTCTCAAGAGAATACTACAAATCCTGTTTTTTAAAAAAAGATAAATACAGCGTAGTATTTTTAATGCTGCCCACTATTTCTCCAGGACAGCGCCACATGGATCTAAAGCCAGAAAAGATTGATTAGCTCTCTAGGTTCTTCATAAATCAGTGTACACTTGTCCGGTACCACTCTTCCCTTATGGCTGTTTTAAATTGATCTTCAATTCACTTTGTTCTTCACTCTGCTCCGTTCAAAAAACAAAACAAAACTCCTTCCATTTGGCATTATTATCTCTAGGTCCCAGCAGAGTCTGATGATCTATGGTGCTAAGTTCAGCCAATGTGTTACCTCTCAGAATTTTTCAGGTTTCCACATGTCTTTAACTGTCATCAGATTTCTCACTGCTATTGATTCCTTGGTCCCTATGTTATTTCTCTTGGAATCTTTGAGGTAGTGAAACTCTGCTTGTGGTCCCTATTATTCTTCAACTGCATCTACTTAGGAATAAGGTAATGCAATAAAGGTACAATGAACATTGTTCTAGAAAAATCTGGTAAATGTCTAACTCTGGTTAACCTAGTTCAGGTGAATGTAACGTTCTTGAACTGTTAATGATTGTCACAGAGTGATATTGCTCAGGGGGAGCAGGGCCAGTACACACATGACTCATGAGTTTACCCTAAAAGAGGGCACCTGGACCTTAGAGGTGAGAGAAACCTGGTGAGTCAGGACTGCTTGGTTCAGTGAGGAAAAGCCAGATGAGAGCTGCCTGGGACTCAGGAGACTGCAGGAGGTCTTGGGGAAAGCTACAGAGAGCAGAAAGGTGGAAAGAGGGAGGCATTGTCAGGAAAGCAGTGGAAAGGGCTGAATGCTCAGAGCAGCAGAGGGAGATGTGGCCAGAGAGGGCTGAAGGCTGGGAGTGAGGAGTGGTGAGATATGACAGAGCAATACCTGTGTGGTGAGAGATGCTGAGAGTCAACTGACTCGGGCTGGCACTGTGAGCTAAAAATAGCAGTGTAGATACTGGGGCTCGGGCTACAGCCTGGGCTCTGAAAGCTGGAGAAGGGGAGGATCTCAGAGCCTTACCTCTGGTCTAAGCCCAAACATCTATACTGCTATTTTTAGTCCCATTGCACAAGCCTGAGTCAGTTGACCTGGGCTCTGAGACTTGCCGCTGTGTGCTTTTTTGCTATGTACCAGTACCCTTGGGGACTTGGTTATAATTTATGTACACATGACTTTGGGGGAGAAAAGTAATCTGAACACTGAGTTGCCCTGCAATCTGTCCTTGTGGCAGTGAGCTTAGTCACAAAGGGCCAAGATCATGTCATTTAGGCAGCGCTGTGCACAAGAGGTAGACCGACTCAGGCAGTATTTAATAAGGCAAGGGTCGGTCTGTCTGTATGGGAGAGTGTGGAGAGGAACAGTCCTTCCACTTTCCTGAGAACAGGGACTATGGTTGTGCTAGGCCCTTCTTGCATGGGGGACAGAAGAAGGTTCCTTTCATACTCTCCCCAATCTGGCTGGTCACAGTTTGTCCCAGAAATACTACATATTTCATTATATTTCCACTGAAGCTCTGTGACTGATAATGGATCTGTCGATGGTGCTTTTAAAAATTACTATTTAAGATGCGGTTTTTCTTCCCCTTCAGAAATAATGCTGGGGGGAAACAACTTACTTTTTTTTTTTTGTTTGTTTACAAAAGCTATTGGCATTCCAGTGGGATTTCCAAACTTCAGGGAACACTAATGAATGTCACTGGATGTGCAGGAAACTGCCTTTCATATTTTTAACCTTTAAGGTGGGGATGTACCTTGGCAAATAACCAGAGATTGGTTAAACTACTGCCATTATCAGTGCATTTAATATTCAATACAGTTTGCAGTTGACAAAATTGGAGGCAGAGATTAAAGAATAAAGGCACCAATTGTGCAAATTCGGAACTATGTCCTTAAACTTCCACATCTGAATAATCCCAATGAAATCAATGTGACTACTCATGTGAGTAAAGTTCAGCATCTGCATAAGTGTTTGCAGACTCTGGGCCCAAAATACTTATCCAATCTCTAATGAAATAATGGAAAATGAATTTCCTGTCTAAGGGCTCGTCTCCACTTACCAGGAGATTGACGCGCTGCGATCGATCCACCGGGGGTCTATCTAGTGAAGACACGCTAAATCACCCGCCGATTGCTCTCTGTCTACTCCGGTACTCCACCGGAACGAGAAGCATAAAGTAAATCGAGGGGAGATTTTTCTCCCATCGACCCAATGCGATGTAGACACCACAATAAGTCGACCTAAGGTACGTTGACTCCAGCTATGTTATTCACGTAGCTGGAGTTGTGTAACTTAGATCAACTTAGCCCCGTAGTGTAGACCTGCCCTGAGAATTTGAAAGGGAAATCTTTAATGAGATGAACTCTAAGTCCTTGTCCAGTAGGATATTTTAAATCAGTATGGTTGCTCAGTGTTAGAGACCCTCTGTGTGCTTGCAAAACAGTTGATCCATAGTGTAACTATTTATAAAACTAAAGCAGGCTAAATGCAAATGTGTACAGAACTCCAAACTTTTATTTACTACGAGCACATAGAGGACTTCCCATAGAAGAGGGTAAACATTTTGCTGTCTGAAGGATCGGTTTACTCAGTTAATAAAAGCTTTTGGTGATATCTGAAGGAAAATAAATCTGGTGACAAGCCTGAAGACATTTCTCTAGCTTCAAACTGCAAGAAACAAGATGCATCTATTTATAAAAGGGATTGTTGAAGAAACAGATGAACTAATGCTTCATCTTCAGTATCTCTCAGCTTGAACTATAGTGAAGAATGGAATATCCCTGAAGCTAATAAGATCTCTTCATGAACACTGGTGACATGCTGAATTTTTTAAGAAAAGGAACGGCAGTCATTAGGCTTTTCAATAATAGTATAGCTGTTAGGTGAGAGTCCTAACAACATTTGAAATACTAAAAAGTACACTTTCAACCTACTGTCCTGCTTAGCTTCTGAAATGTACCTTTTTGTCAAAGAAGGTAACCTTCTAGGACTCTTCCATTGGGTCCACATGTACATAGACTAGGAGGAGCCTTGAAATGTGAGATTAATTCCTTTCTAATAAGCATGCTATAAGATCTCTGTATATATTAAGCAGAAGTCTGCTGAGGAAGGCTGTAGTTTCTTTGCTGGGGACTTTGAGTTCTCTCTCAGTATATTGTACATCTTATGTGGGGGGTATTTTGGGTCTTACTAATGTGCATGTGCCTAAAGAAACTATAAACTACAAGAAATGTTTTTAAACATTTTTTTTACAACCTTCAATTCAAGTCAATGTGTCTGTTTACAGTATAGTAGTTGTGTTGGTCCCAGGAGAGTAGAGAGCGAAGGTGGGTGACGATTTTATTGGACCAGCTTCTGTTGGTGAAAGAGACAAGCTTTTGAGCTTACACAAGTCTGATTTGAAAAGCTCTGTGTAAGCTCCAAAGCTTGTCTCTTTCACCAATGGAAGTTGGCCCAATAAAAAATTGGGGAGACAAGATGGATGAGGTAATGTCTGTCAGAGACACAGTAAAAACTGAGCTAATGCTAGGATTGTGTGAGACAGAGAAACTTGGATCTAAAATGAGTGAAAGACCTTGTAGCAATGAATTACAGTTGAGGGATATGCAGGCCATAGCTGCGAGATCCACTATACAATATGTAGATATATTTTATTTAAAAATAGATTTTTGTGTGACTCGGATACTTCAGATGTCTTTTTGATATGCATTAACTTTGAAAAATTCCTTTGATATAAACCAGAACTCTTTTCTGTGCATCATCAGCATGACTTATTTGCATGTTGTGTTGTAAGATGTGAGGAAAGGGAAGATGACTGTTCTTTGACAAGCTGGAGCATTCTTTAAGTGCCTGCCTACAAACATCCGCACTGCAGTAGAATGAAAAACTGGTAAATTTTCCATAAGAAATGGGAACACCTTTCTCTCTCCTCCTGCAACTTGACTCCATCCTCTGCATAAGAGAACTAGGTAAATTACCAATCTTTAAAACAAATGTTGCCCTTGCACAAAAAGAACCTGAAGCTTTTGCTCTATTGTTCTAGCTACTAAAAAGACTGGGGAGGGATATTTTTAAAAATCAGATTCTCTGATACCAAAGGCCCTCTGTGCTCCCCTCAGGTGGCTGTCTACTTCTCCCCTCTCCCCTGGGAAACAGTGCAGGTGGGCAGCTCTGTTTTATGCTAGGACTCCATAGGAGCCCTAAAATGGAAGCTCCATTTGGAGGTGCAGTGAACAGGCATCTACCATCCCCTCCCTTTGTAGCCAGCATCAGCCAGCTTTAGATCCCTTGCAGGGGTTATGGGCATCTGACACTACTGTATTCCTATTTCTTGTTGGAGAGTGAGAGATTTAAAGCCTGGGTTGCACTGCTTGGGAGTAAACTGGGCACCGCATCTTAAGGATTCAGCCCATTTCTGATTAATTTAATGATGGAGCCTCTGAGACATCTGAACATCTGCTTTGTCAGATTCCATGTGTAGGTCAACTTGTCCAAGGGGGCACAGAGTCACCGTCTCTGTTTAAAGCTGGAAGCTTTCACTGACAGGCAAAGTACACATTTTTATGCCAACACATTAAGAAAAATCTGCTGGTTTACATTCAAGCAAGCCTCTCAGCAGAGGTAGAAGAATGTCTGGCCAGGGGGCAAGAAACCCAAACAAATAAAGCTTTGACTACGGAGGATTCCACTTTTCAGTCAGTACCAAGCATTGCTGCACCTGCATGTGATGGTTTGCTGTTTTACATATCTAACTGGTTACTTTTCATGCCACCTTGGTTCCTCAGTGAACAAATTGAAAATTTATCTATGGTTTGGTGTATTAGAAGTCACGCACTTTCTTCCTCACTAGGATTTAGTACTCATGTTTCAGACATGAACATGATTGATTAATAAAATAATTGTAGCAAACTGACCTGCTGTCCACACACCAACACCATATGCTGTACAGTTGAGAGATCTTGTTTACCTTATATCCAAATTGTGTGTTTTAAAAACAGAAGAAACTACTTTGCTTGCCATCTTGGTGCAGAGAGGACAAAGTGCATGCACCTATGACCCTTCCTTCCTCCTTGACAGGCCCTGAGATCAAAGATCCCTGGGTTTGGAAGTGGAGGCACTCCTACCATGGTACTGCAAAAACTGAAAAGTAAATGGAGGTGTGCAAAAATGCTGTAGCTAAACCTATTTTGTTACAAAAGCAAAACTCTTGTAGGTTCCCAGACCTCAAAACAGATTCTGCTGAGCAGTCCTCAAACAGGCTCTGGGATTCTACCTTGTGTTATGCAGTCCTCAGCTGGAGGAGTGACACAGTGGCTTTGTCCTTCAGAGTGACAACCAGCTGGCCTCTGAATTTTCCCTCCACCCTTGAAGATTCAAGAGCAGTCGTTCTCAACCCTCAGCCCCTAGGCCACTTGCAGCCCAATCAGCACACAGCTGCAGCCCATGTGCCGTCTTCAGGGTCATACAGGTAGTATATATATTGTGTGGATTCAGCCCACATAACACATAGAGAGCTGCATATGTGGGCCACACTGGTAAATAGGTTGAGAACCACTGTTCAAGGGTGACTAGGTGAACGGGCCCATTGCTTTCACCCTCATTTCTCATGTTGCTTTTATATAGATTCAAACCTTACATTTCCAGGAGGCAAGCAAGATGGGTCTGCTCCATTGCTTCTGTTGCTTGCAGGAATTCCATTTGGAATCATGTAGTCTTGGGAAGTCTTTCAACCTCAGAAAGGAGTAAGAATAAAGCATGATGGCAGCATGGAGACTGCCTACAGAGGTGTTGGTACTTTTACTTTTGGTAATGTATAGGAGACTTTTTTTTGCTCTCCCTTAGTCTGAGCTAACAACTTTTAAGATAGTAACTTTAACAGAGAACAGATCCAGATCATGGCCAGCTAGGATGATGCTCTTTATTAAAAGGCCATGAGAGGTGGGGATTTCCAGTTGAGCTAAAAGTTATAAAGATTTGTCTGAGCATGGACTTGGGTGGAATCAAATTCCGCAATTCCTTGAGCTGTGTGCCCATAGGAGGCGCATTAAGATATCTTTTTTGAAAATTTGATAGGTCCCAGAATGTGAATGTTTGTCCATTTCTCTGCTCATGACATACTCCCTTCTTTGTCATTCTCCCACTCTGGGGATAAGCTCATCTAGTGTCAGGTTTTTCTTGGCCAGCTGATTGCCAGTGGGGCCATTCCTCTGTTACTATAACATAGTTTCAGTTTCAGATTATTTTACTGCAACAATAGGAAATCAAATGGGCTCCTCTCTCTGTGGGCATGTGCTCCCAGAGCTCTGAGAAACATCTCCTCTCCTTCTCTTATTGGTGGTCTCCTGGCCACTCTGAAGCATGGCATAACATCTTTGCGATGCAAAATGTCGCCTTGGAGGACCAAATCCCAAAGATAGTTTGTCTCCTGACAATCTGTGTCTGCAATACTTGGATTCAGTCTGCAAAATTATGATGTAGCCAGTTTGGGCAGGTTTGGATTTCTGCCTGAACTGTTTGCTTGACGATAGTCAAAATGCTAAAACGACCAGAGTTTAAAGGGATACTGGGCAGAACAGAATTTTGATATATCAAAGTCATTTCACTGAACACTCTTGATGGGAATGAGTCACTTGTTCATTGAGATGCAAAATCAAGGCCTGTAATCTCTCTGCCTGGCCAATCATGTTTGAATGACAATACAAAGACAAATGCTATTTATAAAGATGACTAGAAAGAGTTAGCAGGCTGATTGGATAGCACAAATTTCAAAGGTGTAGATTAATCTCTGAATTACACAGCTCAGAAGAAATGCCCTTCAGTTAATGAAGTTGAATGCAATGTACTAGTAGCAGGACATATATGTACATTAGGCCTGATTTTTTCCACTGCCTGGCAGCTTGTGGATTCATTAACACTTGTGGAAGGTGTTAAAATGCTGCTGAATTGGGTGTAAAGCATCATTCCACTTTCCACAGAAGTAAATAACTCCCCAAGAGGCAAGGCATATGGAAATTCCCCACACAGAAATGTTTAATGACAATAATGCCACCCTAAATACCCTGAAACGAAATTGCCTCCACCAACTGGAGTGCAGGGATGCTGTATTGACCCACAGTTCTGTAGTTATTTCTCCGTTACAGACGCCTGCACTCTGAGGCCATGTCTACTCTACCACTTATATTGGCAAAACTTATGTCGCTCAGAGTTGGGGGGAAAAAACACACCCCTGAGTGACCTAAATTTCCCTGGCATAAGTGGCAGTGTGCACAGCGCTATATCAGCAGGAGAGTTTCTCCCGCTGACATTGCTACCAGCGCTGGTTGAGGTGATTTTATTACGTCGATGGGAGTGCTCTCTGTGTTGGCATACAGAGGCTACACAAGTGATCTTACAGCGGCACAGCTGCCTCGGTACAGCTGTGCCTCTGTGAGTTCGCTAGTGTAGACATGGGCTAGGGTGACCAGACAGCAAATGTGAAAAATTGGGACAGGGGGTCAGGGGTAATAGGAGCCTATATAAGAAAAAGACCCCAAAATCGGGACTGTCGCTATAAAATCGGGACATCTGGTCACCCTAACATGGCCTGATTTGGCCGTTGCCTTCAGACCTCTACATTCATATGTTGATGACAAACATGGCTGGTTTGGCTTCTCATCTTCTCTCTACTGTTGGAGTTGCTTGTTTCAGAGGAAAGGGGTGAGAAGAGGGAAAGCGTGTTCCTGCACATGCAGTACCCACCAATTATAATAAGGCCCTTCATGGAACTTTCTCCCCCTCTGGCTGCCTTTTTTCAGCTTTGTCCTATTCCTGGACCCTGCAGTGTCTGGTTTGCAGTGCCCACCTCAGCTGGGATCTCCTTCTAAGAGGTGCAGTGCCAGGGACACGGAGATGTCATGTTGGGGCCAAACCCCAGTCTCTTGACAGAATGAATATGAAAAAACCTCCAGGAGGAAAATGTTGTGGAGACTTTTTCCACTTAACCCTCCCATGCAAATTTTCCCACAGGAGAGGGCAGCTGGGCCCATAGTAATTCCAGCATACTGGGCTAATAAACAATTCAGTCTCTGCCTTTGTTAGCCCAGGATGTGGTTATTACTGAGTTAATCTGAATTAATCCTCAAATGAATTTATACTGAAACCTTAAATTGTACCTTTTAAATACAAGGAGCTGTAATAGAAACAACAAAATTGACCATTGAACTGCTACAATTTGAAAAATAAAAGTGAAATGCTATGGTGGGCTTCTGCATCATTTCCCTTTATATCTTCTCTTTCTCCTTTCCCAGGCCACTGAGGTTTATATTGCTTTGTAACAACATTAGCTTCCATGCAAGCTGGGAGGAAGTGGCTGTGTTCAGCCTCTGAGGATAAACAATCTATGGGAACAGGACTGTTGTTTTGGGGGTTCGTTTTTTTTTTTTTATGTGGAAGCAGTGAGCTGAGGAGAGTGGGAGGAAAGAAGGAAAGCTAAATCAGACTCTAATTCTCTTTGATTTTTAAAGGAGTTTCCTAATCCTGTTTTCTCTGCTTTTTGAATTCCCCCTCATCAGAATGTTACATTTTCCGTTTCAGATGATGCTTCAGGGGGAACGGCTTGTTTGCTAACACAATATGAAAAAAATTGAGTCCTAGATGCTGCTTAGTGTAGCAAGTTGAATAGTCATAGTACAGTCATTCAGAAACGATGGTTTAGGGCCAGATTCTGCCACCCTCTGCTTTGTATGGGACTATCTGGAGTAAAGCAATACTCAACAAGAATAAAGGTTGCAGATTCTGGCCATGGGGATTATTCAAATTAAATTTAGACCAATTGAAAGGTGGCATCTTTGCAGTCCGTCTATAACTATTCAATTTCAGTGTCATATCTCAAACAAGAACCACCCCTGAGCTATTACATCACATACCTTCTGATAAGTTTGGGTAAAACCACAGGATAACCATTTCTTATTTTGCATTACAGAAATAATGGAGTAAAAACTGCAGTGCTAAGTTACTTCTTTTTAATGAAATATTGTGTGCTACTTTCTAAAACACATTAGAGGTTTAATATTTAAAAATGTACGGTTACCATAAACTTAGCCGCATGTGGTGGCTAACAAATCCCTTTTGGTAACTGAAGTCTCTCTCCCACTTCATCCTGATGTTACGGATTCCATATGGGAAGATACACAATGCTTGCTATACAGGATGATTTACCAACAAGAGTACCAGAGACCATAAACAGGATAGCTCTGCCAGGAAGGACTCATTAAACAGCTGTTTAAATTGCCAGAAGACTTCACACAAGTCTGCCAGGTTTGGAAGCACATCTATTGTTCATAGGGACAGGATTCAGTCATAAAGCACAACAGCAAAGTGAGAATGAAATGTCCTGACAGTAGAAATGTCATGTCTTATTTATAATTTGACCATATTACTCTGAGTGACGGTTCAATCACAATCTTTTTTTCAGATTGAAATATGACTCATCAAAACTAAGGATAAACATCAGTGATGTACTTTCATTCAGGCTTGTATTTGCTAAGGGGAAGAGACAATAGGATCTCATTCTAGGCAATGGCTAGAATTTTTATGAGCAGGAACCTGTAATTATTAAAGCTGAAGGTGTCAGAGTGCCCTGTATCTGCTATAACTGAGCATTTCAAGTTAAAATGGAAGCTTTTTTTATCTGCCCCATGCCCCTAAACCTGAGGAGGAACATTGTATCCAATCACCAATCCTGTGCTCCTTTTTCCTCAACCAGAATATTTTGCAGTCCAGTAGCAGTGAGCCCTAGTTCTTAGTACCTTGGGCACATTATCATCCCCCTCCCCTCCTCCTCAGGCCAGTCTTGTATACTGTGTATCTGTCAGGGGTAAAATTATCATGCTAGACATTGGAGGCAGCAGCCTAGGAAATGTGGCCCTAGGATGACCAGAGGGTGAAAATCCTCCACCCATCAGCTATCACCTGACAGGAGCAGTCAGTCTGCTATAACAGCTGTTAGGGAATTCTCCTTGATTCTGATCCTGAAATCAGTGGGAGTTACAATACAATCCTAGCATTTGACCCCCAGTTCGTGCATACAGCTCTTAGGAATTATAGTATAATGAATTGGAGGAATTATCAGACAGAGCTTTAATCACTATGTAATGGGCTGGACTAGACCCAGAGGCCCCTTGCTGGCTTCAGGGTCCTGCCACACCCATCCCAGGAAAGGAGCAGTGGAGAGGTCCTCCAAGTAGGCCAGAGTGGTTGCAGGGAAGCAGCCCGTCAGAGAGGCTTCAGGGAGCAGCCAATGAAGGCCCAGCAGGCTCATATAAAAGGGGCTGCAGGGGCAGACAGAATGAGTTCAGTCTGCTTGCAGAGACTGAGGGTGCAAGAGGTGCTCCTGGCTGGCTGTAGGGGCTAAGGCAGGTAGTTGCTGGCAGGGACTGGGGAAATGAGGGAATAGCTTCTGGTGGGCTGCCATGATCAATTCAGACAGGCTACAGGGAAGTGTCCCAGGGAAAAGCAGTTAATTAAAGGGATGTGGCTGCTACTTAGAGGGTCCCTGGGCTGGGACCCAGATTAGTGGGCTGGCCCAGGTTCTCTCCCCCCAACCTCCCCCCCAACAGCCATTGGGGAAGTGGCAGTGACCTGAGAGAAGGGAGTTTAGACAGACCCAGGGAAGGGACTGTATGTAGACTTGTTCCCAAGAAGGGGGCTGAATTGGGACGGGCCCAGCTGGAGAGCTGGGATTAGAGGACTAAAGGGCAGGCAAAGAGCCTCTGGGGAGGAAGCCCTAGGGGGTGCTGCTCCATCCCAGAGCAGGAACCTTTCCACATAAGCTGGCCAACTAGGGTACTGAGATTAGTCCTTCATCTGACCAACCAGGCCTGAGATCAGGGAAAGCTACAGCGACATTGCCAACAGAGGGGTACCAGGATGGGTCCTGTTGGACTGTGAAGGGACTGAGCCCGGGGTGGGCTACAGGACATAGGCCCAGTTGGACAGTGTGCCCCAGAAAGGGTTTGTTTTGTTTAGTTTTCACACATGAACAGTGTGAGACTCAGCTGGAGGGCTGAGTCACCAACGACTTGCCTGAAAAGTGCAGCGACCAACGGGGCACCATGAGCCGAGAAAATTGCAGGCATGCACGTGCTCGACCAGGGGGTGCTCACGAGGGATGGGTTCCACCCTATTACACACTACTTCCACCACTGCAGGCTCTAGTGGGGCATCTTTCAAAGAGGGCAAAGTTAAGGTAAACAATAACATCCATGCCATTTTAACTGCCCTCTTTGAAAGATGTCCATAACACGCATACTCTCACTCTGCCTTTTCATTATAAAGGACAGTCACTACCTGCACTTGCCTTACACTCAAACAAGGAGCCTACAGCCCTGACAGAATACCGTGCTTGTAAAATTTAACAACCACTTCATACCCTCTTACAAGATACCACCTAAACCCAATATTTCCCCTACCCATCATTGAATCCAGACTGCTCTCATGTCCCCCCTCACTACTGACAATACCAATGGCCTGAAGAGCCCTAAACAATTATGTACTGAAATGATGCAGGCTGGAACCTTAAGGTACAAATGCACCTCTTTTATGAACACACATGGGGGACTCAGACCCGGATCTTCAATGCTACTCCAACTTGTTCCTCCACCATTCAATACAGCAGCACCTAAGACCGTGATTGCAGCTGGAGTGCTTGCGACTAACTCCGAATGGCTAGAGCCAGCTCCAGGCAGGCAAAGTTAAAATTGCATGGGCATCTACGTTAACTCTGTATTTCCCCGTTGTCAGAAGTATGAGTTTTGCTGAACTTGATGTTCTGGAAGGCCACAAGCTATTGCCGAGCAATCGTAACTGTGTGTTAACAAGGGTTTTGCTATTTAACTTCCTAGAATATTTTTTTAGAGAAATGTTTGTTGGTAGGAGCTAATGCTCATTTAGACAGTTGTCCTCACGTAGGTTTGCAGCTGATGTGCGGCTGTGGTAGGTGGTTAATAAAAAAAAAAATCTACCTTTTTTTTATATAGCGCTTTTTATCAGATCTTAAACTCTACAGCATTCACATTTTACAGATGGGAAAATGAGACACAAAGAGGTGAAGGGACTTGCCCAAAGTCACCCAGCAGGCCAGCAGCCAAGCTAGGTATAGTCCCAGTCCAGTGGCCTCTCCCCTAAGCCACCTTGTCGCTATGTGATTCCTCAGTATTCTTCCCCACCCCCTGCTCTCCTGCACACTTTATTATAGTGGAATGGGGATAACGGTTGTGCTTTGAAACATTTGCAATGCATAGCTGTTAACAGGGCTGGTGAGAGAAATGTTATCCATGGTCTATGCCCCACAACCTTGGCAGTTGTATTACATAGTTGTTACAGTAACTTTAAGCATATGAGAGAAGACTGGTGTGTGTCTCCTTCTCTACCTTCTGCCCCACCTTTTCCTGCAACATGTAGCCCACCTAGGGTGACTATATTTCCCAAAGGGAAAATGGAACACTGAGTGGGGCTAGCCTGAGTCCTCCTCCCCTCCTCATACCCTTCTCCACTGCGGGGCTGGCCCGAGTCACCCCCCTGCGCCCTGCCTGAGCCCTGCGGGAGATTGGCATCACTGCACATTCCTCCACACGCCACTTTTTTGACAAAAGTGGGCATTTGTCCCATTGGCTCTTGCCAACTGATCAAGAGACACAGGTACAAATGCTCACTTTTGCCAAAAACGTTGGGACGGCTGGGACAGAGCTTAAAAAAGGGACTATCCTGGCCAAAATGGGACATATGGTCACCCTAAGACACCTCCCCTTCAACTTTTCCAGCTCCCCCCTGCTTCCTGTCCCCTTAAGGCAGTGGTTGGCACTGTAGAAGACACTAACTTGTAGGAAATTGCTCCTTTGTTGTCTCCTGCCCTGTGCTGCTGCATTCATGTCACAGGTTGGATTACTGGAAGGCTGCATGCTACCTTGGTTACGTAGCCTGAGCTGTGCACCGAACTGGGCCCCTCGTCCACCACCCTCCCCGAGCTGGGACTACTGCCCCTGCCTCAGCTAGGCTGCCCATGCCCACTCAGTCCACCCCACCTCCAAACCAGCCCCCTTCCCCACACACTCTGGCCAGACCCCCTCACACACCTCACATGGATGACTTATCTTAAATATTCACATTTCTGGATTTCAGATGTTTAAATTGGTTACCTTCAGTCCCCCAACCGTAAATCCCAGCTCACATGGAGACAAGCTCAGACATCCCCTGGACGGCAAGCCCCTTCAGAACCTAGGGGCTCAGAGGTGGTGCAGTCAGAACCCCTTACATGTGTAGAGACCCTCCAGAGCCTGACCCACGTGTGGGAGGCAAGGCATGAGGCTCCGGCACTTGCAGAGGTCAATGATCCCAGCTCGTGTAGGGGTGTAGGGAGAGGGGCTCAGACCTTCAGATAGGCAGGCTCCCTCCAGAACTTAGCTCACATGAAGGGGGGAAGTCAGACCTCTGTAGATGGGGGAGCCCCTGTATTCTGGCTCCCAGGGGGGAGGAATGTGGACTTGACAGGTGTACCTGCCCCTATTCTTCCCCCAGTCCCTTTGTCACTCACCTCCATGTCCCCCTTTCCAGAGTCTCACCACTCTCCCCTTATTCCCACCTACTCTTCCACTCTAATCACCCTCCACTCCTAGCAAGCATTTGCTGTGTAGCTTCCTTCCAAAAAATACTTTCAGCCCCTTCTGAATACTCTGCTGAACTTGGGTTGCATTTCTCCAAAATTGATTCTGCATTGAACTGAAACCCACTTTGCAAATATCAAAAGGTCCCACAAACCCCACATTTCAGCCAGCATTAATCCTAAAATGCTGGGATTGCAGCTGCACATTAAATAGATCTTAACTGAGATGTCCATGATGATGTGCAGGTCCCTCTTCCGATTTGATACAATTAATTTAGAACCTAGCAAGATGTAGGGGTAATTCCCACCCCCATCCCCACACACACCTGACCCTGAAAAGCTAAGGGACCACTTTAAAATCCACTGGGGGAGGCTGATCCACTATCACTGAGATCTCACTGCACCCTAGGAGCCCAGCTGATGATGGCTGTAGGAGAAATATGCTCAATCGGGCCATTTTCCAGCTATTCTGTCCTGCTCTCTCCCAAGCCACCACCACACAATGTTTGAGCTCTGCTAGCTTCCACTTGAACCACTAAAAGAGTGAAGACTATTCCAATGGAAGATGGCTATAATCCTACCCCTGTGTCTCTCACATGCACTCAACTTTCTGACCCAGGGGGTCTTTCTGGGGTCTGCCATGATAGAAACAGGCATAATGCCTGAATGAACTTACTCCTATGTGGTTATGCTGTTAAATTACAATTCTTGTGCTGCAAAGGACATCTGTTCTTAAGGGTTCCATCTCTAAAAACTCACCTCTTTGGGAGCAGGGCAGGGGATATAGTGAGAAACAGAGCGCTGGCTCATCCCTAAGTTTTAAGGTGTGGAGTGTATTTTGTTTTCTAAATGTTAAACTAGTCCATGCTTTGCTGGCAGGTAAATGCTTTCCCCTATGACTCAGTTTGCACCTGATGAAACTCATGTGGCTTTTTCAAGAGGTTTGGGGGGAAAATTGATTATTACAAAGTTGGCTGTCTCACTTGCACAGTGGAGTCTTAAACATTCAGTCTTGGCATTAGTATAGCCATAGAAGATTGAAAAGTAAACCAGGCTTTCTCAGCATGTGTCTCCAGATCATGGAAGGCAAAAAAGCAGCTCTCCTCTTGTTTTAGTAGTACCCTCGAGGACAGAGCAAATCAAATAACCCAGACTCATTTAAAAACTTTATTTCTTGAGGGAGCATTTCTTCTACCCCAAAACTGTCTGGATCAGCAGAGAGCTATTTGAGTAACTTTAAAAATAAGCAGCTTAGTACTTCCTATTTTGACAAGGTTTATACATTTTGTTGCAACCAGCTACACAGACTTCTACACACCAAGCTGCCCTGGACTCAGTTTCTTCTTTTTTTTAAAGGGAAAATACAATGTGCATACACATACACCCAATTTCCAACTGGTTTTATGGGGCACTGGTTATACAAGAGCCCTCATTACAAGGCCTACTAAAAAAAAATTACTATCACCTTTGCTCTAGCTTGTGATGGTTGTGACTACCTTGACAGACTTAACAGATACTAAGTGGTGTTTAAGCAGGTGACATTCTTCCCTCAGAGTTCATACTGAATTAATGTTCTAGCAAAGTGGAGCAGGTCATAGCCCTAAATTTGCAATGGAGGAATTTCTCTGCCAGTAAATCTGTACCTGACCTGTACTGTACATATCAAACACTTCCATAATACCATTTCCATAACTCTGCTTCCCTCCTGTATCTCACCAGACCTCAGACTCTTCTCCGGTCTAGGAAATCGATGAAGAGAAATGTCACAGTGAACATGGGGAGGGGAAAGAGCATCCACTCTCCCAAATCCTGTAGGATCTCTGCTTGCTCAGCAGTTAATAATATAGCCTCAGGATGTAGTAACCGATGAGGAGGCTCTTTGCACTCTGGGGGTTTCTTAACTTGAAGGGGGAGGGTGGTCAAAGGACATCTGCTAGCAGGGGAATGCCTTGTTGGTGTGGCTAGGAGCTATGCTGATAGTGATACTCCTGGGGGGAATTCTGCGCCACTGCACACGCACAGAATTCATGTACCCTGCAGATTTCTTTGCTTCCTCTGCAGAAAATGATGGGGAAAGCAAAGGGAAGCTGCAAGAGCAGTCACGCGCCTCTCCCCAGCAGTCCAGGCATGTCATTTCGGGTGCTGGAAGCAGCTAGCAGAGAGATAAATCACTGTGGCGGGTGGGAAAAGAGCTGGGGATGCCGCAGCCGGTGGCTCCTACCCTGTGCCAGGCTTAGCTGCTAGTACTGGCTGGGCTGGGGATGAGGGCCAATGGGAACTTCCTCTTCCCCTTCAAGGAGCAGCCAGGTCCAGGTCAGACCCATTCCCATGCCCAGAAACCTCCCTGGCTGCAGAAAGCTCTACAGTCTGCCTCCCCCGCTTCCTGCCCCCACCACTCCTCTGCCACAGAAGGAGGGGGTCACTATATGGGTAGCTGCTCTCCCATCTGCCCAACCCCCATGCATCCAGATCCCCCAGACCCCCCTGCCAAGCCTCACCGCCCACACCTAGAACTCTCCACTAAGTCCCCTCACACCTGAACCCCCACCCCACTGAACCCCACCCCCTGTATCTGGACTCCCACCCCTTCACACAGACCAGCTCCCATTGAACCCCCACCCCAATGAGCACCACCCTCCACTGCATCTGGACCACCCTGATGAGCCCCCCCACACCCTACTGAGCCCCAACCAACTGCACCCAGACCACTGCTGATCTCCCCACACCCAAAAAAAAAACCTTGCCAAGTCCCAACCATCTTCACCTGCACCCCCCTGCAGAGAAACCCATCACCGAGCCCCTGTGCATTCGGATCCCCCCAGACTCCCATCCAGATTGCCCCACACAGAACTCTCTCACTCCACATTAAGCCCTTCCACACTTGGATCCTTCCAGGCTGAGCCTGCCTGCCTACACCTGGATCAGGGGTCAGGGCTAGGCATGTGTGAAAACTCTGTCACTGTTGCTTAGTATCTTGGTGTACCTGGCATGGAGGGGCAGGGCCCTGTGGTGTTTCTGGGGCAGGCGTTGCCCTTTCACTGTGTCAGGGTTGGATGCAGCCTCACCACCATGTCTGTGTCCGGGGGGGAGAGAGGAGGGCTGCAGGATGATCTCCCATCTCTGTGCAGCCAGTGGCCTGTGCTCCCCACTGCTATGCTGGAGTCTCCACATTTATATATTAACAAATAAAATATGCAGAATTTTGCAGAATTTTAAAATATTGT
>NW_020664409.1:31116838-31131693 GCF_002925995.2 Terrapene triunguis
ATCTTTGCATTCCGTCTTTTGGAGCGCAGCTCGGAAAGCACGGACTCATCTCCCCACACAGCGATGAGATCCAAGACTTCCCGATCAGTCCATGCTGGGGCCCTCTTTCTATTCTGGGATTGCACGGTCACCTCTGCTGGAGAGCTCTGCATCGTTGCCACTGCTGCTGAGCTCGCCACGATGTCCAAACAGAAAATGCGATTCAAACTGCCCAGACAGGAAAAGGAATTCAAATTTTCCCGGGGTGTGGCTGGTCAGAGCATCCGAGCTCGGACTGCTGTCCAGAGCGTCAACAGAGTGGTGCACTGTGGGATAGCTCCCGGAGCTGTTAGCGTCAATTTCCATCCACACCTAGCCTAATTCGATATGGCCATGTCGAATTTAGCGCTACTCCTCTCATTGGGGAGGAGTACAGAAGTCGAATTTAAGAGAGCTCTATGTCGAACTAAATAGCTTCGTGGTGTGGACAGGTGCAGGGTTAAATCGATGTAACGGCGCTAAATTCGACATAAAAGCCTAGTGTAGACCAGGCCTAAGTTCTTATACCTGTAAAGATTTCAGTTGTGGATCTGTATTCAGTCATTTAATGCTTCATGTCGATATACAGTCTTTTCCAGAAAGGACTGAATTACCTTAAATTATAGAATTCAAAACTGAATTAGGTTCATGGTCAAATTAACAAGAACAGTACAAAGCTGACATGTTTAATTTATAATTCCTGACATAGCTGACTGAATATGTGTGTGTGTGTGTGTGTGACCTGTTTTGTGCATCTGTTTCCACTTCCTGGGTTAAAATGATCAAATGTGTTGGAGTTATCACTTTATTTTGGATTAGTTTCCCGTGATAGTAAATTTATCAAATCCTAACGTAAAAGTATGATGAAGGACTTGGGCCATGCAAACGTATTGGCATAAAGAGGAGAGATGTGTTGCACTGCTGACTTTTTTCAAAAGGATTAAACTACATTAATTCAAAAGACAAAGAATGCAAGAGCCTACAGAACTATGATGATTTAAGAAGTCTAAAGATAGATAAAGAGTACTGTTCAAGAGCTGAGTGTAATGTAAGCAACATCACAGGATTCTAAACGTCAACAAAGTAGTAGATTCCAGTGAGTCCTCAAACAAGAAATTAATTGTACAGAGATGTATAGATAAGAAAATGAGAAACGTTAATATAATCTTGCTGTTCATGCTTACCAGCTGATTATCAAGGCAAATGAAGTGATCTGTGTGTATAGTCAATATACTGTATCAGTATGTGAGGTGCACTGGGATCTTTTGGAAAGGAAGATACTATATAAATACAAGATAACCTTCTGGATGTTCAAAAAATATTAACTAGCAATGCTAGGAACGTGGCAACCATCCTGTCAAGTAAGCAGTGGGGTGATGCATACCCCACGTGTCCAATGGTGCATGAATCTTGGGACTGTACTTGCAATGGCTAGTTTGTCAAGTATTTAAAACAAAACACTGTACCACCGGTGCATAATAGGGTAGTTGGACCCTTAAATGAAATTGGGACCAGCGCTCCTCTTCTGGACCTAGTTTGATGTAATGAGAGGGTGGGGCTGTCCCTGGGAGCTATAAATGGGAGACAGTCCAAAGGCAAGAGGGTTCAGAACCTAGAGTCCCGATAAGGAGAGAGTCCAGAGTCCTGAGAGGAGAGAGATCAAAAGAGAGGAGCTGGGCTGAGAGAGTCAGGGAGGGGGTGCCCCTGAAGGAGGGAACAATGGGAGTTCCCAAGGGAGCAGTGGTGCCAAATCAGGTGATGAAAGCAGAAGGCAGTTGGGGTGAGGGTGGGGAGATGTCACCTATGAACTGCCATGGCCAGAGGGCTGGAGAGAGCTGAAGGCTAAGAGCAGCCGAGGGAGATGCTTGCTGTCTTGAGCTAGACCGCTGAGGCCAGAGGACCAAAGAGGGCTCAGCGCTGAGGAATGATAGAGTGAGTTCACTGTTGGCTCCAGGCATGAGCTGGAGCCAGACCTGGAAAGGAAATAGGGTGGAGAAGTACCCCAGCTAAAGGGGCTTGGGTGAGGTGTGGTCAGATGCTGGAGCCCTGCTTGCGAGCTAGGGCACTCTGAGATGCTGGTGCTGTACTTGCTGTGTTGATGAACTGGTGGGACCTGAAGGATTGAATGTACTGTTCAGACTGTACTAGGGAATGCTGGATTATGGTTGTGAGACCATTTGTAATAAATTAACACCCATAAAAGGCTATTGATACTCTAAAAGCATGCAGAGTATTACTGAGGTCTCCAGAAGAAAGGGGAAACTCAGGCAAGTGCATCAGTCATGCAATGGCCTGAACTAGGAGGGTGCCCGAGGTGGAGCTGCCTTTTTATAAGATGCTTAAGGACTAAAGACCTCATAAGACTGACTTTATTAAATGAACTTTAAAAAAAAAAATCCTGCCTTTCTCTTATTTCCCAATTTGTCACAAATGCATACTTGTGCCATTACTGACATCCAGTCTCTTGGAGGTGGCAACATTCAACTACCAAAATGAGAGGCTATTACTGAAGTCTCTTTAATTTTCTGAGTGTAAATTTGTGCCCATAAAATCAAAAATTTGGTTAAAGCCTTGCTTTAAAGCCAGGCCCTCAAATGATTGTTAAATGGCATTTATTGTACTTGCTTGTGAATGATTTGAAAAAAAATAAAGGCACATTGGTCACTCACAATAGTCCTGGTATCCTTAAATGTAGCATATGGTGGCCAGTAATCTACTTTAAAAAAGCAGAGCTATTTATCTGGGTTTCACCATGATGGATATCAGAGAGAATTTTTTTAGTACATTCCAAGGATATGAATACTGTTTCATAACAACAAAACTAGATCAAATTTAACATACATCAATATGACTTCAGAAATAATAACCACATGCCACTACTTTAGCTAAAAGTAGTTGGGTTGCATTATTCAAACAAAACAAAGTTGTGTTGAAGTAGGAACATTACGGTATGACTTTTTAAAGAATCGAATTCCCAGTTTCCCTTTTCACTGTGTTAATTACAGTGACTCATCATTACATCTGTTGAAATGAACTAATTAAGTGTTTAAACACCTTTACTTCCATCTGTCAATATGAAGGTCTTCTTGCCCTTGCATTTGCTATTTATCTAATGCATTTTTCCTAGTATATCTTTTTCTACTTCTCAAATTACAAATGATGGTTCTTTCTCCCCCTCCCCCCCCCAGCCTTGGCGATGTTACTATCAATTATCTGCACCAGCTTAGCAAAATACGTTAGCAACAATTAAATCTTGTTTATTTTGCAATTAAAATTCTCAGTCAGGCATGCATCATTCGCCAGTGGGTTGGCATTCTGTGTTTGTCATAACTTGGCCTGCTACCTATTTCTTATTCTTATTTTACTCACCATTCTACTGTTTCTGCATGTGTTCAGCTGCACTTAAAAATACCAAAACTAGTTGAGGTATTGGCTAGGTTTTTTCCAGGTTATCCAATGAGACAGATGTTAGCCTCTTCCATTCCATGTATTTGGGGAGGGGAGGAGTGTTTTCATTATGTATCCATGAGCTCGCAGGGTCAGTTTAGGACAGATCTCAAATATTTTCATAGCGTGGGCTACAACACAATAGCTTCATGGACCCCTCTCCCCCCCCCTTCACAATTGCATATAATCTCTGCAGCAGCTACAGCAATTGCTTACATTGGGAAGGTAACCTTAGAGAAGAATTTGTGTACTGAAGTCTTTAACCCCTCCACCTGTCCTCTCAACCCAATCCCCTGTTGGCTGCTAACCTTCTGCACTCCCACTCCTCCTTTTTTCTCTCTTCTGTTCTGTTCCATTCCTAATACAAAGCATGCTCCAGTATCAACTTCCCCCACACTCCATTTTTATTGTTAACATACTGCCCTCTCCCCATGTCTAGAATTGCTTTTGACTACTCCCTCTTGTTCAACACATACACATTGTGTTCAAGTCTTGCCACATCTTCCTCAATAACACTTCTAAGATTGTCCCTTTCTTTCTGGTTAAAACTCTCATATAGGCTCTCAAAAACCATACTGAGTACTGAAATTGCCTCACTTCCAGTGCAAGGGGAAATATACTCACCAAATGGGGAGAGGAAAGGAAGCACAGTACCCTAGTAAGGGATGTCTATTCATTCTGCTACTTTGATATGCTTGTTTTTGCTGATTTCGCTCCCATTCTCCTTAATTTGATTCCTTTCCTTTACCAGTACTGGGTCATTCAACTATGTGGGCATTATTAATCAATCAAATGAGAGATCAGGAAGTCAGAGCTGTACCGGGGCTCTAGAGGTCTTCCTCTGGTTTACCTACTGGTACACCTGGGAACTAAATTCTAAAGTCAATATGTAAATTACTGAAGTCTTCTATTACAACTGGATTTTTTTACATCTAAAAACTGCTGATTATCTTCAAAAGATAAGACTCATTTAGCTGCACTGATATCAAGTTTATTTTCCTATTTCTGTACTGCATTGGTACCTTTCTTGTTCTGTTCTGATGGCTCCCCTCCCATCTTCCTTGGGACAGGTACAGTATTCTGTTGCTTTAGTTAACTGTTTTGAATTAGGACCCTGGTACGGGGAATCTCATTCCACCATTTTTCTTTATCTTCCTGCACCATCAGATGCATACCATCAGTTTCTGCCATTTATTTCAGTCTTGTGCTGGACTGTTCAGGCCTCTGAGTGCCATGTTGACGGAATTTCGCTTCTTTCTCTATTGTTCTGTGTAATGTTTCTCTAAGTCACCCTCTTTCTCTGCCCAGGTGGTGTCCATATCATCATTTGACATGAAAGTCATGCTGATGGCATCCTTAAAGCATGTCCTAAATATGTCAATTGTCATCTTACCACGTGGGATATTTAAGGTTGGTTTGTTGTACTTAGAATTTCTGATGCTGCAAGAAACCCTCTAACTGATGCTGAAGATTTTCTGGAGGCATTTATTCTTTCCATCTACTCAGGAAATATTGATTCTGACTCCATAAGAAGCAGATATCTACTAACACAGGGCTGAGTCCTGAAGTCAAAGGTCAAAGTCCTCCTACACTTATGCAGGTCAAAGACTGTGCTCTAGCTATGGGAAGACTAGGCACCTGCCTAGGGCAGCAGATTTCTGTAGACTTGCCCCCCATTCCCTCTATGGGCAGTGGCAGCAGATGAAGTGGAGGGGCTGCCTGGGGAGGGGAGCAGCCCCAAGGCGGGACTCCGAGAAGCAGGAAGCAGCCCCTGATTGGGCTTCCCACCATTCTCCCCAGCTGCTCCCTGCCCCCAGCCTAGGTAAGATTGCAACCCTGGCTGTAGCTTAGGGCTACTCTTGGTGACACAGTGAGCACTGCTGGGGCTTTGGCCACAACCACAAGCTCAGTGACTTGCCTTGCTCCTTGTCAACATCCAGCCTGCACCTGCTGTTCCTCATCCAGCCCCTGTAGGCACCTCTGCTACTAGGCAGCCCTGGCCTCCACTGCTCTGGACTCACACAGCAGTTGCTGCTTCAACTCCACTGAGCCTGGGCTCTGGAGGCACTGCCAGGTAATGAGCCTGACAGCAAGGAGCTCATCCAGAAAGGTGTCGGGCAGGCTGGGATGGGTTGGGGGGACAGAGTGTAGGGGCTGAGGGGAGCCAGGTGTGGGGCCAGGCCAGGAGTGTGGGGGCTGAGGTGTGGGAACTCCCACTCTATGCAGTGGGACGGTGCTCTCTGTCCCCTTGCAAGGGGGAATCAATGCCCCCTGCTTGGATGGCTTAGTGTGGGGTGGTGGGAGGGTCTATGTTGTCGACTGGGTCCTACAGGCTAGGAGCTGCACCCTGCTGGTGTCCAGGTCCTGTTGTGGCAGAGTTGAGTGGCTCCCCTTTCAAGTCCTGTGCAACTGGTGCCAACCCACACAGAAAGGGCCACTAGAAGGAGCTGCCCAAGTGGATGGCGGGGGAGGAGGTAGTTTCTTCTCAGAGAGTGGGTCTTGGCCACTTGTAGGGCTTCGGGCAGAGGGCAGAGGGACTTTCTGCCTGGCATGGCTTACTTCAGCATGCTTCAGGGTCACACTGTTCCCATCCCACAGAGTCTGTTACCAGGGCCCGATGGTCTCTGCAGCCCCATCAGTCTCTGACGCTGCTGCATGAGGTTTTGGGGTGGCAGCAGAAGGGGAAGGTCTGCCATGAAATTCTAAGGCCGTAGGATGGGGGGAGGGAAAATGAAGTTTTGTCTAGGGCAGCAGGTTGTCTTAAGCAGCCTCTGATGCAGGTAGAACTCTCTGGGTTGAGGGGCACAGAGATGCGGGGAAAGCTGGTTCTGAGTATGCTTTACCTGCCTGGGAGGTAACAGAATTTCCCTCCTCAGGCTTACCAAGCATTTAGGATTTCTAATTACTGGGGGGGGGAGCAGATGTTTTACATGGCATGTTTTGCTACAGAGGTGATGGACTTCCAATTAGAAGTTTGCATGAGAATTAATGGTAGTAAGAGTGCTCCAAGCAGCTGTAACTCCCTCTCCATCCTGGCTTCCTGCAGTTGGCTCTCTTCTGTTTAGAAAGTACCTAGTACACAGTGGGGATTACCAGAAATAAATTATAAAAACTGCAGGATTTGACCCACAGTGAAGATACTCCTATTTTTTCACAGAGTGAAATTCTTGCTGTGATATTCTGTATACAGGATGCTCTCTCTTTCTTTGTTGTAGTTTACAGTTATTTTACAGCTGGCATAGTATCATTTCTTTTAAAGGTGTCTGGTTACTTTATCTCATTCCTTTGTTATGCAATCCAGTAACACTTTAAGTATTCTAACAAGATTTTTTTCTACATTCATGAAAATGTTTTAGATGTACCATAATTGTATTTCCATGAGAGCTCTTTACTCTCACTAGAGAGCATATTTCAATATGAATGTCTTCTTTTTTTCCCCTTGAATGTTCCATTCATCACTTAAGGTTGCAGTAGTTTAAGTGCCTGCACTTCTCAAAACACTGGTTCTAAAGTTTGAGTTCACAATCAAATATGACTGAACTTTGCATAGTGAAGGCCTCAACTAAGCTGACTTGATTGTCCAGTCATGACACCAAGTCTTATCCATAGCTCTACATAAGCAGAATAAAAGATGACATGGGCATACATGACAAGTACTCTAACAAATAAGTACCAGGCAAGATTGCTGTTGAGATTAGGGTAATTCCACTTTGAACATCAAAGCTACTTTGTAAATTGACTACAATTCTCTTCCTGCCCTGACATACAATACTAGTATGTTAGATAGTATGGGAGAATCTCAGATGAATTCAATTAATTCAAAATATGGACAAATCCCAAACTTCTAGTCTATTGTTACAGATATAACATGATAAAATATTAATTTATGCTGCTTCATATCTCTACTTTTCAATAGACTTTTTCTTCAGAAAACTCATGGTCTCTATTTTCACTCTTGTGCAAAGGCTTGTATTGCACCTAATGGTGCTGCTAGAGGGATGTTCAAACCAGGAAGGAAGAATGGCATCAAAAATGAGGCATTCTGGTTAAAAATATGCATTATGCACACACTAAGAGAATTGCTATAGTGACTAGGAGAGGGGCCATTTAAATGGGATTTGAGCTGGATGCATGCTGTAATATTAAATACTGGACAATGTCCGGTATGCAATGGAAATCATTGCATGTATTCAAATAATTTGAAAGTAATTTTAATTAGACTGTAATTTGTATTCAAAGCTAAGATTCCACTCACACGATGGTAATGTCTACCCCACAATAAAAGACCCACAGCTGGCCTGGTTCAGTTTTGAGACCCTGTGGGAGGAGGCAGGGAGGTGTCTGAGCCCAGACTCCAGCCCCAGTCCAAGCCCAAATGTCTACATTGCACCTTTATAGTCAACTGACCCAGCCTCTGAGACTCCTTGCTGCAGGTTTATCACAGTGTAGATATGCCCAAAGGAACTAAAACAGCTCCCAATTGAAGTATGTGGAATTTACACCATTGATTTCACTAAGAGCAGGTTGAGCCCCAAAAGAGATCCCAAATGGCACTACAGAAAATTTACAAATAATCTCCAAAAATCTAGAGGCGATATCCACAAATTCTGCGGTTTGGAATGCAATGACATTAAGTACCGTACTAAAGTATGGCAAACATGCTTCAGATTTACAGTGGACAATCCTGGTCTAATATGCCTGAAATCTTAGCAGCTTATACTCAAACTGAGCAAATTAGAAATTAGAATCAGTGGGGCAAGATTTTAGAGGTGTCTGAAATCTGAGATATGGGATTTCTATACAATATTTAGATTGAGATTTTATAATAGACAAACACTCATGAACCCTGGGGTATTAGAAATCTAGATTTTTACAACTTGAGCCCATTTCTTCTAGTAATAGCTGTCACAGTTTCAGGCTCAACTGCACCTTTGACCCCCTTCCTGGTCTTTCTGGAGGGCACCACCTTACGGCTTCGAGTGTCCAGTAGTCACTTCTCTCTGGCATCTAACTGGGAATCCAAAACTGAACCAATTAACTGGTTTCAAATGAAAACAGTGACTGGAGGAAAATTGGGTTTGAAGATCCTACCTCTGGAATTTGAGCAAGAAGTCTGGGTGGCTCAAATAGTGGGTGAATTAATATTTGGCTTGGATTTCATTATGGCTAATAATTGTGTAATCAGTGTCAGGAAAGGTGTCTTACAAATTCAGCTTGTGGAAATTTTTGTTTAAAGATAGGGCCCAGGTGAGACAAATGACTTGTAGGCAATTGGTTTTCCATGAACAAATTGTCCTGCCCCCAAGCAAGGGAAAGATGGGAGTGGTTGAAACCTATTTTGAAACTGAGGGTACTGCAGGAGAGAGAGAGAGAGGGATATCTTACCTGCTAAAGCTCTTGTGGATCTAAAACAACCTGTTCACTTGTTGAATGCTGCTGACAAGCAGCAAATAGTAAAAAAGGGAACTGCACTTGCAAAATGAATTTGGTGAATACTAGCATAGAGGAAAACTACCGGTGAACTCCCTGAGTTTCTATTAGACTTGTTCAAATGCAGTGTTGTACACTTACAAGAGGAACAGCAGAACAGTCCAAGACTTTCTGGTTAGGAATCAGGAGTTGTTCTCCTGATGCAGCAAAGATACAGGTTGTACTGCACTGGTCTGGGACAAGTTTGATAGTGGAGGAAACCAACTCATTAAATAGCCACCTCAGTAATTGCTAGAAGGAAGAAGCATTTATAGGCTATTAAGGACATATATCAGGAAGACATAACTGAGCCTCCAACTTTGGGACTTACCCATAGTTCTGGTTAAGAAAAAGATGGCAGCACCAGATTCTGTGAACTACAGAAAATTAAGTGAAGTTGCAAAGGATTCTTATCCATTACCATGAATAGAAGATACCCCATATTCTGTAACAGGTTCAACCTGGTTTTTCACACTGGATCTTAAAAGTGGGTATTGTCTTTTGGATCCTATGATGGTTGGACTAGGCCCAGAGCCCTTCTGCTGGAGGCCTCAGGATCCTGCCACACCCATCCCAGGAAAGAAGCAGTGGAGCTAAATCCTCCAAATTACCTAGAGGGATTGTGCAGGAAAGAAGCCAATCAGGAGGAGGTTGGAAGGGGCTAGCCAATCAGAGGGTTGCAGGCTAATATAAAAGAAGCTGCCTCAGTGCCGCAAATTAGAGTTGTTCCTTGATGGAGCCAGAGGAGTGCAGAAGGTGGTACTGGCTGGCTGAAGGGAAATGCAGCACCCTGGACAGCTCACTACTGTCAGAGACTGGGGGAGCAAGGACTACCTCCTGGCTGGCTGCTGGGCCTGAACATAAAAGAGTCCCCAGGTAAGGGTGAAGCATTAGTGAAGGCGGGGGAAAGTGACCCAGAGAACTGAAAGCACTTTTGTTAAAGGGACACAGTGGCACATGGCTGCTATTCTTAGGGTCCCTGGGCTGAGGAGGGAATTTCCACTCATAGAAACTTAAGGCTATACAGAGCTACTCCCCAGACACTTTCAGATTTGCAGTTTTATAGGGCTCTGCTCCTATTACAGAAGGTTCATTTGTGGGTTGGCCAATATTGCACAGGATTTTGACCCATGTGCATTAACAAGAAACCCTATAATACAAAACTGAAAAAGTTCACACCTTTGAGGATAGCCTCTGATAAAATAAAGACTCTAGAGAAAGAAGGGTAGAAGCACTAAGATGGACCCTGTACAGTATGGATCCAAATAAACCTAGGTACATTTGTGTCCCAGGATTAAGCCCCAAATCACCTATAACCATCCATCTAAGGAGGTATCGGGGGGCTTCATCGTGGCTTCCCTCTGAAACTGAGAATGTAGCTGTGGAAGTTTGACAGTGAATTCTATGTTTTAACTGAATGGGTGGGGACTATCACCACCAGTAAGTACCACAGAAACAATAGACACAGCTCAGGAACACTCTGAAAGGAAATCCAGGGAGATAAAAAGCCCCAAAGAGATGTAGGTGGGAAAAAATTTTGTTGGGTGATAATATGAAACTATCTTGACAGACACTGTATATATCTAGATTGTTACATTAGTATCACCTATTTATTAAATTACTGTATTCTTTTTCTTTCAGTTTGGGATTGGTTATTAGGTGTCATCAATTTAGCCTCATTGGGAAGATGAGCAAAGCTGAGTTGGTGTTACAAACTGGGTGAAACCTTGTTATGGGTTGAGTGAAAACCTCATTGAGATTAATAGGTGTGAACATACCCTTTAATTAAAATAAGTGGAAGGATAAATTGATCACAACCCTTTTGTCTTGGGGAGGAGGGGTTATGTGAACTTGCCCAGGAGTTTTGAACTGTGTGGGCAGAAGGGCTTTTGCTGAATGTTTTGGGTAAGAGAGTATATTATGTGTGTCTGGGAAGGCTGAACACAACATCACATAGTGGCAGAGAGCCTGGAGAAATCCAAACAGAAGCCTCTAAGCATGGTGTGACAGTGGAAGAAGTGAGGGAGAATGCTTTTGGGCATGGTCTGGCTAACAAAGCTTTGGACTGTAAGCTAAGAAACTTCTTCTTTTGCCTTTAGTTCCTCCTGCTTTCACAGAACATTCCTTTTAAACAAATAAGATTCCATAAAAAAAAATTACCAGACTCCCATCATCAATCTCTACTCCAGACTGGAACATTCACAGGGCCTGTAACTTTTGACTAGCCTGTCAGGTCAAAATATTAACTCTCCAAGATTTAACAAGATTATATAGCCTTTCTTTTTTGTTTTTTGTTTTTTTTTTGGCAACTTCATCACATTACTGACTCATTCAATTTGTGATCCACTATAGCCCGCAGATACTTTTCAGCAGCACTACTGCCTGGCCAGTTATTCCCCACTTTGTATTTGTGCATTTGACTTTTCCTTAAGTTCAGTATTTTGCACTTTAGTGAATTTAATCAGGTACAAATTAATTTTTTTTAAATTTTTGCTAATCTACAGTGGGCCCACTCTCTTTCCCCAGGGGGCAGGATCTGGACAAACTGCTATAGTAGGACCCATTCAGTGACCTGCACTCCCATCTTTGCTTCTGGTTTGAGCCATCTCCAGCATGAGTCACGCAGCTTCTGGGCGACCAGGCGGGATCGGGCCCTGGCGCATACCTCTCCCCTGGGAAGCATTGCCGGAACCTTTCCTCTGAGATATCTAGGGCGTCGAGGATCACTGCCTTGACCTGGGCATAGTCCTGGTTACTGGTGGGGTCTAAAGCACGATATGCAGTCTGTGCTACTCCAGTTAAGTATAGGGCCAGCACTGCAGCCATTGGTTTTGGGACCACCGGGCAACCATGGCCACCCACTCAAAAGTCTCTAAGAAAGCCACAGGATCATCATCAGGCACCATTTTGGAGCAGGGTTAGGCAGCTCTGCTGGGGCAGCAGGTTGCACAATGGAGGCCACCTGTTGGACTAGCTGTTGCTGCTGCTGCTGGGCTGCCAATTTGCGAATTAGCTGCTGCGTGGCCATCTGCTACAGGAGTTGCAGTTGTTGCTGTTGATGGTGGGTGTTTTGCTCAGCCATCCATGTCAGCAGCTGTTCCATCTCCATTCAAGGGCTTGGCCCGGGGCTTCTTCTCACTTTCTCTCTCTCTCTCTCCCCTTTTTTTGTTTTGCTTTTTGTTTTTTGTTTTGACTCCCTTCAGCAGGGAGTGGGGTCAATGCCCACATTTTCCACCATTTCCAATAGGGCCTTCAGTGGCCGGGCAGCCTAGTGGCTAGATCGTTGGTTAGGGGCTGGAGGGGGAGACCTACCCTCCTTTCCCTCAGGTCCTGGTTCAGAGTCCTGGGCCACTCACACCCCTAGACAGGGGAGATGGATCTTGCTCCCAGCCATGAGGGGGTGGGGGTCCTCAGGACCTGTTGTTTGGGCTGCTCTGTATGTAAGTCCTTAGTTCGGGGCATGGCCCTGCTAGTCCAGTTTCCCCACAGTTGGGGCTTGGCAGTATATTCCCCTTGGCAGGGGAAGACTTACTTGCTTCCAGTGGCTGCATTGGCAGGCAGGTGGCGTCTGTTCCTTCAAGCAGACAGACACAGAGCTCCTGCCTCTTCACCAGTCAGCCCCTGACTGAGCCAGGCTTCCTTCTTTTCTCCCCCTTCCAGGCCTGGCTTTGGCTGCAGTTATAACAGGCGGGGCTGGCTGAACCCACAGGTTTTCTTTAACCCCTGCTGTGCCTGGCAGTCATCTCTCTGCTCCTTCACATGATGTAACTACTTTATTTCTTAAAATTCAGAATGATAACCCACGAATGCAAAAACAGACAAAGCAGGGTGCTCCCTAAAACAGAGGCACAACTTACCTCATCTTACTCTAGGCTGGCTTCCTGCAGAACTGACTCTGATCGCATGCTCCCCTATAGGGCCCTCTAGTTTGCAAAGAGAACCAGGAAACCCCTTGCACTTTACGTGATAGCTTGTAATTTTTAACAGTTTCAATACACCAGAACCTTCACCTATCCGCAATCCACATTGACAGTTACAATCAGTTTCAGTGCTGCAGCTGAGAGTCTTGATGGTGGAAACTCTTGAAATCCATGGGCAGGGTAGTAGGGAATCCCCACCTGTGGAACTATCTTCCAATGGAGCCGGACTCCTTTCAACAACTCCTGTTTTTACATATTGAATTTATTTTACACTTCCTGTTTTTAGTATGCTGTATATTTTCATCTTTGGGTTGTTAACTCTGAAACCAACTTAGATGACTGGAGTAGTTCATACCTCTCAGTTATTGTTACAAGCTGTAGGCAAATGCCTGACGATATCTTGGCCTCAGTTTTCACTGGTTTGCACTTTCCAAGTTTTGTTCACAACTGAGAACTAGAAACATACATGTGTGTTATTTAAATGGACACTGAAATATACTGGAAAACAATTCTGTGCCAGTGGTGAATTTTGCAGCGCCAAATCCATGGCATACAAGGAGACTTGTCAGTCATTACTAAGATTCAGTTTCATTCTCTTTGTAAAACGCTTTTTTATCATACACACTCAAACTTTTATTTTCTGTCATTGTCAGGACTTTTTTTTTCCTATTAGGCACTGTTAAATATTGTGGTGTCAAATTGAAATAACCTCATGTTTGGCTACAGTGGAAAATACACACTGGGTAGAGCAAATTGTACATTTCCACTCATTCTGCAAAGAAGTATTGGCCAAATTTATTTCAGTTTCATTCCAGTTTAGCACAAATGCTAATGATATTTTTAATGGTATCTTGTGTATTATAAATACTACATTGAGGGAGTCTTGCTGGCAAGATATCAGGAGTTGAGGTACATCTGCAAAGCCATAAAGCTCATTCGCTTCTGATGTCTTACTTATAAATAACAGAGGAAATTAGTTTTAGGCAATTTCATACCTATTTTGCAGTTCTTCAGAGAAGCAGAACCATTATCCTATGAATATTTAAATTTTATGTGTTTCCTCTTTATTTATTGCAAACATACATCTCCTATGTTTCTTGGATAGTAAGATCCTAATAAACAACCTAAATCGTACTTTAATTCTTTTAAATCATATGATAGTTCTTTCTCATCTCCTCATGCACCTACTCTATTTGCTGTAGCACATGAACAGATTACTGTGATGTGTATTGTTGCTTGACTGGAAAATTCTGCTTTCTGGTAAACAAAAAGTCAAGTTTTCTAACTACAAAGTGGCAGTAAGGCTATTTTTTTAATACATAAACACAAATCATACTTAATATACTGTCACGGTCTCTCTGTCAGCAGTATAAAGAGTGCCATTTATGTACATCATTGAACAAACTCCTGGCCACGTCAGTAACAGGCAAATTAGTTGAAACAATAGTAAAGAATAATATTGTCAGACACATAGAAGAACATAAATTGTTGGGCAAAAGTCAACATCGTTTCTGTAAAGAGAAATCATGTCTTACTAATCTACTAGAGTTCTTTGAAGGGGTCAACAAACATGTGGACAAGGGAAATCCGTGGACATAGTGTACTTAGATTTCCCGAAAGCCTTTGACAAGGTCCCTCACCAAAGGCTCTTACATAAATTAAGTTGTCATGGGATAAGAGGGAAGATCCTTTCATGGATTGAGAACTGGTTAAAAGACAGGGAACAAAGGATAGGAATAAATGGTAAATTCTCAGAATGGAGAGGGGTAACTAGTGACATTCCCCAAGGGTCAGTCCTAGACCCAATCCTATTCAATTTATTCATAAATGATCTGGAGAAATGAGTAAACAGTGAGGTGGCAAAGTTTTCAGATGATACTAAACTGCTCAAGATAACTAAAACCAAAGCAGACTGTGAAGAATTTCAAAAAGATCTCACAAAACTAAGTGATTGGGCAACAAAATGGGAAATGAAATTTAATGTGGATAAATGTAAAGTAA
>NW_020664409.1:31131703-31167023 GCF_002925995.2 Terrapene triunguis
TTACTTTACATTTATCCACATTAAATTTCATTTCCCATTTTGTTGCCCAATCACTTAGTTTTGTGAGATCTTTCTGAAGTTCTTTACAGTCTGCTTTGGTCTTAACTATCTTGAGCAGTTTAGTATCATCTGAAAACTTTGCCACCTCACTTTTTACCCCTTTTTCCAGATCATTTATGAATAAGTTGAATAGGAATGGTCCCAGGACTGACCCTTGGGAAACACCACTAGTTACCCCTCTCCATTCTGAGAATTTACCATTTATTCCTATCCTTTGTTCCCTGTCTTTTAACCAGTTCTCAATCCATGAAAGGACTTCCCTTTTATCCCATGACAACTTAATTTACGTAAGAGCCTATGGTGAGGGACCTTGTCAAAGGCTTTCTGGAAATTTAAGTACACTATGTCCACTGGATCCCCCTTGTCCACATGTTTGTTGACCCCTTCCAAGAACTCTAATAGATTAGTAAGACACGATTTCCCTTTACAGAAACCATGTTGACTTTTGCCCAACAATTTATGTTCTTCTATGTGTCTGAGAATTTTATTCTTTACTATTATTTCAACTAATTTGCCTGGTACTGATGTTAGACTTACCGGTCTGTAATTGCCGGGATCACCTCTCGAGTCCTTTTTAAGTATTGACGTTACATTAACTATCTTCCAGTCATTGGGTACAGAAGCCGATTTAAAGGACCGGTTACAAACCATAGTTAATAGTTCCGCAACTTCACATTTGAGTTCTTTCAGAACTCTTGGGTGAATGCCATCTGGTCCCGGTGACTTGTTAATGTTAAGTTTATCAATTAATTCCAAAACCTCCTCTAGTGACACTTCCATCTGTGACAGTTCCTCAGATTTGTCACCTACAAAAGCCGGCTCAGGTTTGGGAATCTCCCTAACATCCTCAGCCGTGAAGACTGAAACAAAGAATGCATTTGGTTTCTCCGCAATGACTTTATCATCTTTAAGCGCTCCTTTTGTATCTCGATCATGCAGGGGCCCCACTGGTTGTTTAGCAGGCTTCCTGCTTTTGATGTACTTAAAAAACATTTTGTTATTACCTTTTGAGTTTTTGGCTAGCCGTTCTTCAAACTCCTCTTTTGCTTTTCTTATTACATTTTTACACTTAATTTGGCAGTGTTTATGCTCCTTTCTATTTATCTCACTAGGATCTGACTTCCACTTTTTCTTGTTCAGCCAATCGCTAAGAGAAATATATTTATTTACATTTATGGGAGATAATGCTGCCCACTTCTTAATTACAACGTCACCCTGAAAGTGAGAACAGGCATTTGTGTGGCACTGTTGTAGCTGGTGTCGCAACATATTTATGTACCAGATGTGCTAAAGATTCATATGCCTCTTCATGCTTCAGACATCGTTCCAGAGGACATGCTTTCATGCTGATGACGCTCGTTAAAAAAATAATGCGCTAATTAAATTTGTGACTGAACTCTTTTGGGGGAGAATTGTATGTCTTCTGCTCGGTTTTACCCACATTCTGCCATATATTTCATGTTATAGCAGTCTCAGATGATGACTCAGCACATGTTGTTCATTTTAAGAACACTTTCACTGCAAATTTGACAAAATGCAAAGAAGATACCCATATGAAATTTCTAAAGATAGCTACAGCACTCGACCCAAGATTTAAGAATTTGAAGTGCCTTCCAAAATCTGAGAAGGATGAGGTGTGGAGCATGCTTTCAAAAGTCTTAAAAGAGCAACATCTGATGCGGAAACTACAGAACCCAAACCACCAAAAAGAAAATCAACCTTCTGTTTGTGGCATCTGACTCATGATGATGAAAATGAACGTGCGTCAGTCTACACTGCTTTGGATGGTTATCAAGCAGAACCCATCATCAGCATGGATGCATGTCCCCTGGAATGGTGGTTGAAGCACCATGTTTACAATGTCAACTTTCAGGTGACATTGTAAACAAGAAGCAGGCAGAATTATCTTCTGCAAATGTAAAGAAACCTGTTTGTCTGAGTGATTGGCTGACCAAGAAGTAAAACTGATTAGACTTGTAGGCTCTAAAGTTTTTATTTTTGAATACCGAGTTTTTTTGTACATAATTCTACATTTGTAAGTTCAACTTTCATGATAAGGAGATTGCACTACAGTACTTGTATTAGGTGAATTGAAAAATACGATTTCTTTTGTTTTTTACAGTGCAAATATTTGTAATCAAAAATAAAGTGAGCACTGTACACTTTGTATTCTGTGTTGTAATTGAAATCAACACATTTGAAAATGTAAAAACGTCCAAAAATATTTAAATAAATGGTATTCTATTATTTTTAATTGCTTGACATCCCTAAAAAACATATTAACTAAATTTTACAGAAAGTGACATCACTTCCCACTCTTGTGGTTGATTTTTTTGAATGCCCTTTAAATTTACATAGCTAAACATAAACTGCTTCCAACATGTAAAGGTTCCTCAACATAGTATAGGGTTAAATGCACATCAAATTTCACTTCAGCCTCCAGAAGTGAGTAAGTAAAGTTATGAAAAGATGCCAAAAACTTTAAAAATCACCCCAAAAGACTGTCACGAGTTTGGCAAGGACAAATTTCACGTTGATGGAAATGTGCTGTACTGGATACAGCAAGGCTGTAGGTCACATTCGAAGGCAGACAATTGTAGAACACAGGGAAAGCGCTAAACAAACTGAATGAAAAGAAGTGAAAACAAGAGGCTGAAACAGCAGGGCCATCGACAACAGTAAAGGAATAATGCACTGTGACTGGATCATTCCAGCGTTTTGCAACTGCCAAACAACAGCATGAACCTGTCATTTCAAATTTTGTTTGAATGTGTGTAAAAGCAGACATTTCTCTGCATAAAATGGATTTATCTGTTGTCAGAGATTTTTTTGAGCAAGCACTTTAAGGGAGTTGGTGTCATTCCCAAGTCAGATCAATTGTATTCCCATTGCTTACCAATTCTTTTTGAAGAGGAAAAACAGCACCTTCTTCTGAAAGGAAACTCCATTGCCGTGATCGCCGATGAAACAACTGACTTCCAAAATAAACCAGTTTTCAACATTTTATTTCAGGTGTTCAAGGTAGAGCCTCCTAAGCATGCTGACACTACCGCACCACAGCTTGTAAAGACAGTGTACCTCGGAAAAGTTAATCATGCCACCATTTCACAAGCCTTGATTTCCTGCATGGTGGAATTCAGCATCCCACTTGATCAAATATTAGCATTTGTAACAGACAGTGCAAGCTACATGGCAAAGGCTTGGAATGATGTGCTTTGCAACCTGAGGTCAAACTGTGCCCACATTCATTGCTATGCACATATAGTCACTCTGGCAGGAAACACTTGTCAAGATACCTTTAAGCAAACGGATCGCTTTCTTGCTTTGATGAAGTCACTTTTAGTAAAAGCTCCAGCTCATCGTGCACGGTTCTTGAGATACCTGAATAAACAGAGTGTTGATTTGCCAACGCTTCTACCCAAATCAATTGTTACTAGGTGGAATACATGGTTCAATTGCATAATGATTGCTGCTGGTAAGTGTCAAACTTGCTTAAAAATTGTAAATATATCAATAAGCTATTGTGTTCAACTGATACCTATCTATATATTGTGGCTAGGGAAACTAAAGTTCAGCATTTCATTTTAATTGCAAAAAAAAAAATGCTGTTTTTTTTTTAATTAGAGAATTTGGGGATTTTTTATCATGGAAACTAGGATCCCTCATGATTACATACCATTTTTTTCCACGGGACTCCCATCTTATTGTGGTGAGGTTCTGGCATAATTACATGACTGCAGGAGCTGAGGTTTTAAGAAGAACACCAAATATCATCAGATATTGACAAGAAGGTGTGAGCAACAGTTGGGAGAAATTAGAATTGGCGAAAGTTTAGGTTTTGTAATGACCCAACCACTCCCAGTCTTTATTCAGGCCTAATCTAATGGTATCCAGTTTGCAAATTAATTCCAGTTCTCCAGCTTCACGTTGGAGTCTGTTTTTGAAGTTTTTTTTGTTGAAGAATTGCCACTTTTAGGTCTGTTATTGAGTGACCAGAGAGATTGAAGTGTTCTCCTACTGGTTTTTGAATGTTATGATTCCTGACGTCAGATTTGTATCCATTTATTCTTTTGCGTAGAGACTGTCTGGTTTGGCCAATGTACATGGCAGAGGGGCATTGCTGGCACATGATGGCATATATCACATTGATAGATGTGCAGGTGAACGAGCACCAGATGGTGTGGCTGATGTGGCTAGGTCCTATGATGGTCTTCTTGTCAACTGTCTGTAATGGGCCACTCTCTTACCACTTCAAAAGTTTATTTTTCCTCCCTTAGTATCCTGCTGTTAATTGATTTATCTCCTTAGACTGACCTCACACTTGGTAAAACAACCCCCATCCTTTCATGTATTTATACCTGCTCCTGTATTTTTCACTTCATACATCCGATGAAGTGGGTTCTAGCCCATGAAAGCTTATGCCCAAATAAATTTGTTAGTCTCTAAGGTGCCACAAGGACTCCTCGTTGTTTTTACTGATACAGACTAACACGGCTACCACTCTGACACCTGTCACCAAATATCATGAGACTTAATTTAAATAGAATGACTACAACACTCACTCAAACCCATCTACCCCTCTACTAATAGTGTTTCTTAGTAGCAGGGGGAACAAGAGAATGACATGGCCAGGGCTGGGAGGAGTTAGAGCAATTGATCCACGCAGCATGTTCCTCTTGAAATCTATTAGAATTTAAGATGCATTAAAATGTATTAAGCGTAAATGACTGCTACTTTCTGACCTGTGAACAACAACCTCTGAGGGACTGAACATGAGTATCCAGGGGGAAGGAGCTGTATGGGCTGATCCTGTCCCATTGAGAGCAGAACACTCACATTGATAAGGGCTGGCTTTGAGGTAAAACAGAGATCTGCAATCTCTGCTAATCCCATTTTCTATAAATATTTCACAGAAAATTCCCATTCCCAAATTTTCATCCCTACAGGCGTCCCATTGCAGCAGGGATGATAATACAGAGAAGCAACCTTCTGCTTTTTTTTTAACCTAAGAAGGGAGAGATTTGGCTATATATACCTCTCCCTGTTTACTTTACACTTTGATTAATGTGATGTCTATAAGAACATGTGTGGATGTTAATTCTGATTAACTTTAATTGCACTGCTTGCACACCCTTAACTTTGTAAACTAATTGACCTTGTTCTTTATCATTTCTTTTGTAAAGGGTAACTGTCCAAGATTGTGGTGTACAGTAGCTCTTAACCTTTTCAGAGCCATGGCTGTTGTACTGTTTTCAATAAAACTGACAGGTTGAGCCTTTGTTTCCCCACCCAACACTGCCTCTAGTTAATCAGAGGAAGATCTCAGAGCCAAAAGCGTGGCAGATTTACACAATTGAACTTTGAATGTTTTGATTTAAATTAGAAATTGAAAAGGCCATTCTCAGCCCAGCTAAGCATAACAACCTTGTGGGCAACACATAGCCTGTGTTCTAGTCATGAAGACAAAAGAAAGTGAACACAAAGAGCAAAGGAAGAAATATTAGCACACTTTTCTGGACCCTTGCTATGTCTCTTAGTGGAGACAGGAATCTTATGGTCAAGTGTGTTAGTAAGAATTCTATATTATGAGGTCCAGGATGATAAGAATGTCTGACCATCATCCAATGACAGCAGGAAAGCATCCATCAGTATCACTAAAGCTGTTTCCATCCTGTGTCCTGGCTTGAATCCAGATTGTCCAAGGCCTGGGATATTGGCTTTAGCTAGATCAGCTTGTTGTTGGCCTTTGGCTAGCTTCTCTATGATCCTTCTGAGGAATTTAAGGTTTGAAACTGGGTAGTAATTGGCTAGATCCAATGTATCCAGGGTGGGTTTTGTCAGTGCTTGGTTGGGTTAGTGTGTTTTCAAGGAGAGAAGATTAATCCCTGAATGACCCACTGGCTACCTCAATCATGAGATGCATCAGTTTGCTCCAGATTTTCACCAATCAGTACAGGTACTGGTAGAGGTCAGAATTGCAGGTGTTGGGTTGAGACTCTTTCAGGGATTTATAATACCTCTTCCAAACTGAATGGACTAATCTCAGGGAATGATGGTGGGCTGTTTGGCTGGTATAGTCTGTTCCCTTCTCAGAACAAAGTAAGCTGATAACTACAGGAAGAAAAGCAAACTACTACATTTTCTGGGATGGAGTAACATCAAACCTCCTTTTCACAGATTATAAATTATTACCACCTTTTAAGCCTTCCTCCTTTATTTTAGGGTTGTGGATTTATCATATAAATAGGCATGCAAATCAATACAAAGTCTGTCTTTTTGAATAGACCTATTAAGCTATTTATCCCACCACTTTGGCAGTGCAGGAATGTAGTCTCAACTGCTTTGTCCAAGCAAATTTTTAATAATGAAGATATGAGGCTTTTACTACTTCCCTCAGGAGTCTTCCACAGACTAATATCAAACATGTATAGGCTAAATATCAAGAAAAATGTGGCAACAGTCTATGTTTCATCCCTCACACTCACACTCACACTCTCTCTCTCTCTCTCCCTCCAAAAACCACATTGCACTGCAGTTATGGTCAGAAAATTTGCTATTTGATTTTAAAAGCATCACTTTCTTCTTCAATGTTTTTTTCCTCTTTGTGTGTATTTTAAATCACATCTGCTTAGTTTTCTGAAAAATATTAAGTTTTTACTATTTATACTCCTGTTAGTCCTGCAGAACCAATGCAGCAAAAGTGAATTTGATTTGTTTCTGGCCCAAACAATAACAGAATTATTAACCAAATTCCAATGGCAGAATCTTAATTATTAGTAATGTTCCCTGAGCCAGAAAGAATACAACATAACCTTGAGACCCTGGTTTGAATTGCATGGATGGGAGTTTTCAAAGCCATCTTTCAACTTGCTATCTGAAAAATACGTGGTGAGACGAACATGGGACCTTACTGTGCCATTCCTAGTGACTTTCGAGAGTTTAACTACACTTTAAATGATTTGTCTCCTTCACTTCTAAGTGGTTATCCTATTCCCCCTTGATTGTTTGTTGAAGCTATATATATACTTTTCTCACAAATCCAACCCTCCCTAGCCCATGAAACTATTCCTCTGTGTGTGCAACCTAAAACTGCATTTGCTTTTTTGCTTCTACTTTCCCTCCACGGTAGTCAGTTAAGTCAGCTTTATGGCCCCTTTGTCACTGAAGCATTGTGAAAGAGTGGTAATTTTGCAAAGAATCTGGCCGCTGGGTATAAGGAATCACAGAATTACTGACTACCCTACACTGCAGTATTTTTCATAAGTGAGCAGTTTCACCTGGTAACACTGGTCAAACTCTTTTTTCTTCCCCTCAGTGTTGTCCAATAAGCTATGTACTAATTTTCTGTCAGATGCCCTCTACCCCAAAGATGGCTGTGCTGTAGTGGTGAAGTGATTTATTTATGTTAATTTGCTCCCCTGTACTGAATGCCTTTTTTACATTAAAATAGATTTTAAATGTGTTTTTAAAAGACTAATGACTATACACACCTGCTTGTATCACTGAAATGTTTTAACATGTATTATGGTTTTGGGTCAAAAACAAATCTTTTGTGATTCTCTGTTATACAAGGAATGGCATTTGGAATAGTGATTCAAATGAAAATGCTGTCAATGTATTTTGTGTCTGCCTTCTGAAAATTGAGTAAAGTATACTGTGGACTTTTTTCATGTATCTGCAGTTTTCCAAGGCTGTACAAACTATGAAAGGTCATGGAAACTGGCTCTACCACTAGATGCCTGATACTGGGGGAAATCAGCTTGCAAAACACACGCACTCTGAATATCGGATTGTTGTCAAGAAGTTTGGAGGGAAGAAGCTCATATAAACAAGTTCCTCATTTTCCTTCTTACAAGAGGTATAAAAGTGTGTTCCCTAACATCTTACAAATCTGTTGTTTTGGAGTTGTATAATCTGCCTCAGCTGCTGGGAAGCAAGCAATCAACAGTGACAGCATAATGTCTGAAGTACACTATATGGCTGCTACCAAGGGGAAAGAAGGCTATCAGAATCAGAGTAATGTCTGTGGCTCTGCAGACAGGGGAACTGCCCTGGGCAAGTAGCAGCTGCTGACTTGCTGCTGGTAAGACAAGTATATTGAATCAATTGTCCCCTCTGCCTCCATGCGTTGAGAAAATGAATACCTGGCAGATACCTCCCCTGGGGGCTACAGCAGAGAATCAGCTGCCTTTGTGGCATCACACACCTTACTCCCATGGAAGACATGGAGATATGATCCATGTGTGGGAAGGGAGAGGGTATAAAGGGGTGGATATGCCATTTTCTCTCCTCAGGCGATCAGCAAGATAGTCACTGAAAAAAAATAGACTGTATTAACTTTACATGGCATGTTTCTCTGTGTTAGGGGGCTGCTAAGGGCAAAGGAAGCCAAGCCCTGTCAACTTGATTCCATGATGGTAGGGAGAGAGTCACTGGAGGGTTAAGGAGCAGGGTGGAGGTCAGAGGTTCCTGAGTGGATGTTCTTGGCCTCCGGTGGATCACGAAGACCTGGAAATATTTGGAAGTTGGAACACTTTGTCCTTACACTGCATGGAGCAGACACTGCACCCTAAAATGAACTAGAGGTGGTTGAAAATTTTCAGATCTCAAAGTTTTTCAACAAAACAGTGGGACATATTTTTCAAACATTTGGAAATAAAGGGATGATTTTTTCATACAACTAGCTCTAGGAACAATCTTTTGGAACTCCATGGAGTTTTTTGTCCCTATATCCCCTATATCATTTTTCTGTTTGTAGGAAAAATCTAGGCCTTTATTGTTGCTACCAAATTAATACTGCACTATTTATATTGTTTATTAGTAACATACTTTACACTCTCTCTCTCTGCAGCACTAAGGAAGTATGGAATAAGCAATAGTTCATATTTTTAATAAGCAAGAGGGGGGGGGGAGTGGTCAACTTGCATAGCCCATTAAGCGATAGATTTTTTTAAAGTGATGTGCAAGAATTCTCCATGTGACCCCAGCCAACATCAACAGGAGTATCATAGTCCCCAGATGTCACTTATAGTTTTTTACCCATATACTTTTTTAAAAAGGGGGTTGTTGTTTCTTTGAATAAAAAGAAAAGAAAGGACTTCTGTGGGATTGCAGTAAGGGCAGATTTTGGCTGATGAACTTTAGAAGCCTAGTACGTTTAGGAGGGATCCAAGAAATGCTCACTTCTTAAATTCCTAACATGACTATTTATTATTTAACATTTACATTCTAGTATTAGAGACTCCATTCAATACCAGGGCCTTGTTGTCCTAGGAGGTGCTGTACAAACATATATGAAGACATGCTTACACTCTAAAATATCTAGTACATTTTCTTTTGTCCAGTTTCAAGTTTGTTTTATGATAGAAGTACTAAATTGCTGTATGTTCTCATAAATTTTTCTTTAGTAGCTCACATAAATTGTTCCTGTGCCTCTTTTGGTTTAACTACAGGTTCTGTAAGAAAGACTATCCTTAATTTTAATTACGTTTTATTGACGCATGTTATTTTTGTGTGAATGGTCACATAAATTGGGGCTGAAAAAGTAATTTATTTATTTCCAAATTGCCTGACCCTGCTGCCATTAAAATTGATTTCAAAACTCCCATTGACTTCCATAGGAACAGGAAGAGGCCTGAAATGTCATCTTATGTCAGTTTTCAGTCTTTATTGCACCTTGAGATAATCCTTTTCCCATGCTTGATTGTCACCTTTATTGATGTAAGTCTTAATCACCGATTGCTTTTTTAGTGTAATTCTACTACAAGTTCCTGTTAAAAGCTTTCCTCAAAACTATCCTAAATGTGAGAGATCACCATATCTTCCCGCTGAGAAGTGGAGAGCAATTGAGCATGTTATAAAAATGTGTTTTAACTTTGGATATGGGGCATCTTGATCTATTGGTAGTAATGTTCTTAGGCAAGTGCTTGCCACTTGACTTATCAGGAATCATCTGCCCATGCAGCAATGACAAAAACTCACAGAAAGGTTCTTTCTTTTAACACTGGAGAAGGAACTTCAACAGAATAAAGACAACAGTTTTGTATCTCTACAGTATGTCTCGCTCTGCTTCATTGCAAAGCAGATGACTACTCCCCTCTTGCCTGACTCTCTGATATTGGTTTAAGGAAAAGGCAAACTTCACATTTTTGCCCACTCTCCTTCTCTTTTCTATATAAACAGTCTTTAACAGGAATTAATATATCATCTGGATAAGGCACTGGTTCCACCACTTATTCAAATCTGGACCTTAAGGAGAGTTTTGTCTGGTTGATTCATTTGGATAATCATCACAAAGTTGTCAACTTCTGTTGAATAAGTTTAGGACTCCTCTCAACACAATTATCTCCCTTCTGTAAGGTAGTAGCATGAGCACCTTTGCTATGAGGTTCACTCAACAATTCAATTGATTTAGAACCAGCTAAAAAGGACAATCTTGTGGTTATGGCACTGGCATGGGCCACAGAAAATCTGAGTTCAATTCCTAGCTCTTCCACAAATCTCTTTTGTGAGAACTATCTCCCATCCTTCTGTTTGACTTGTCTGTTTAGATTGTAACTATTTAGGGCAAGGACTGCCTCTTACTATATTTGTAACAGCAACTAGCACGATGATGGCCTAGTCCCAATCGAGGGTCTCTAAACACTGCTGTAATACAAATAATAATGAAAATGCTATCTTTTTCTTCGGTACCTCAACTGTATAGTATCCCTGGTGCAGCTATGTCCACTGACAACAGTGCCACTTAGGACAAATATTTATTTCTAAGGTTTGCAAAATTGTTCTGATCTGTCAGGGGAGATTTTGACAGCCCAGCTAAATGCCGAGGCCACTGCCAGTACTGGAATATTGATTATTATGCTTATTGCCAAAAGCAGCTGTAAAGCCTTTGTAGCAACCTTAGCATAACTAGGCAGGCCAGGAGGGGAGGGAGAGTGACCACAAGAATTGAGCAACCTTTGGCACGCGACTCGCCAGGGTAAGCACCCTGGTGGGCCGGGTCAGTTTGTTTACCTGCCGTGTCTGCAGGTTCAGCGGATCGCAGCTCCCACTGGCCGCGGTTTGCCGTTCCAGGCCAATGGGGCCGGCGGGAAGCGGCGGCCAGCACATCCCTCGGCCCGCACTGCTTCCCGCCACCCCCATTGGCCTGGAACAGCGAACTGTGTCCAGTGGGAGCCGCGATCCCCAAACCTGCGGACGCGGCAGGTAAACAAACCAGCCCGGCCCGGCAGGGTGCTTACCCTGGTGAGCCGCGTGCCAAAGGTTGCCAATCCCTGGCCTACGGGGTCATAAGAATGATTTCTTTGACAAAATACTTAATTTTATTTGTGAATCAGAAAAGAAAGAAATGAGAGAAGTGTGTGTAATCAGGTGCAGAACAAGGCCAAGCTTTTTCTAATGTGTCTGTATCTGGCAGTTGTGCTGAACTAGCATTGTATTTGGATTGCTCTACACCATATTTCAGCAACTCTTCTTCCTTACACAGTGGGGGATAAGGGGGAAATTTATTACAGTGTGTTTGTCAGATAACCAGGCACCATGACATGATCCAATCTGAGAAGAGCAATGTATGTAACTTTCTATGATGTGATCTGCTATAGAAGCTCCATGTGATGCAGTAAGAAGCAACAAGTAGCCTTATGATGGGCACAGCTCTCTATTATGAGTCCTTTAGATTACTAATTATAGGCAGAACTGGTAGTGCTGCCTGTAGCCCAACACTTCCCATTATCAGACATTCTTTCCAGGTGTTTATGTCTCTTATAACTGCCAAACTTTAACCATTTGGGCTGAAATTTCCTATGCCAGATGTCCTCTATACTCTATAGGCTATATTTTTTTAAGTGATAGTTAAAATGATTCATCCATTGCTAACAACCAGATTAGGGGGAAGAAAAGTTCTTTTGCCGTTTTTTTAAAAGAAAAAAAAATCTACAGCCACTTAAGTAAGAAGCTCTAGCATTACTATGTCTCAGAGCAAGAGCTTGACATTTGGCGTCACACTGATGTCAAGGAGATGCCTTATTGCTGATCCTTGGAAAATTCATCCAAATTTGGCCACCTTATAAAAAAAAATAAAAAATCTCAGTGCATGCTCAATCGAGACTTGTTAGCGTTTGGAAGCTAAATTATCTGAAGACTGTTTGTCTATGCTGGGCATGCTCGATCCCTTCACAGGTCCTGTCTATGATCAGATTGTGCATGGACTATCCTGCAGAGCAACTGAGCATGCTTCAGCCCAGGAAGGCAGGAGCTGAGCTGAGCAGGACTTTTCTTGAAATTGCTCCTTTTGGCAGCCAGACGTTGTAGTGGTACCAGGAAGACAGGAACTGAGAGCAGGGTTACTGTGTCTCCTGTGCTCTCAATGCTTCTGTTGCTGGCATTCAGGTAGCAGGGAAGAGAAGGAAGAAACAGTCTGGACAAAATGCAGAAGGGTGAGACGTGGTGGGGAGAGTGAAGGGGGAAGGATCTGGAAGAAGGTGGGGGGTTGGATAGCAGCAGAAATGGAGGGCCCTCAGGCACACATCCAACAAGGAAAATCTCAACCCAAAAGGTTAAAATTTGGCAAAGTTATAAACAACTGAAAACAAGGCATTATACTAGGAAAGGTTGAGTGACCTTAATAGGCAGCCCTACCAGTTCTACTTATAACTAATATGTCAAAGAATTGGTAACAGACAGCTGTAAAATGTGCATCAGATGTAATATAGCCTAAACTAACTTTGAACAAAATTCCTCCTCTTACTGAATTTTAATAATTGTGTGTTGTAGGTAGGTTTAACAGTAAAAATCCAACCTCTCTGGAGCAGAAACAAGGCTGATTCAGAGGAACAAGATCTAGTTTTGGAAAGCAACACATAGCCAAAGTTAGGAATTCATGCCAATGAGGTAATAATCCTGGAGATTCTCAAAGCCAGGGAGTGAATTTAGACACATCTTTAATTGAAATTAATGGAAGAGATGGGCTTGTTTGCACAAACAGAGTGTGGCAAGCTGGGGTGTGAATTTACCCTGCATTAGGCTGCCTCACTCTAACTATTTGTGTGCACCTTACAGATGTGCCTTAACGGTTCATTAGAGCGCTTTGAGCTAGGCCTGTTTTTAAAAGGATTAGATAAGCGCACTCTAATGAACTTCTAACATGTCAGTAGGGTGCACATGAACAGTTAGATTGTGGAAGGCTAGTGTGGGGTATATTTACACCCCAGCTTGCCGTGGTCCAAGTGTTCATGTAAACAAGCCCTAAATCTTCTCGATGGCTTTGAAAATCTCAAGCATTCCTTAATAAAAGCTTTGTGAGAACAACCCTCTTAAAAGTATACTCATCCACTTGTTAGGAGCCACTACAGAGAGTAAGATTTACCATCAGCCAATTTAATTCATATTGCAAAGAAAAACAAACTTATTACTACAGGTACAGGCCACCTCTAACTTCATGGTTGTAACCATGGGTTGAAGTCGGGTCCTTCAGCTACACAAGAGAAACTTCAATAGCTGTAGCAGTATTAAGGCTTATTATGACATATAATTAAACAGTTCTAACTTTCTACCCAGTAGAAGGCAATGGTACACAAAAACTGATTGTGTATTACAAAAGTCTTGTTGCCTGAAGCTTGAATTGGTAAATGTTTGCATTTGGAAGGGCAGCATATGAGCATTTTAATTTGCCACTACTGAAAACCTGTATTAGGATCTCTCTGTGCATCAGTCATGAGAAAGAACACTGACTCCTGGAAGTAAGAGGATGAAGTAAATTATTAAAAAAAAATACTTAAAATTGCAATTTAAAATTTGGGATTATTTAAAGAGATTAATAATTAAAATATCTCACCTACTCAGGCTCTTGTCAAGTCTAAGGGTCACCTTCTCATTTTCACTATTCTTGATCTATACATGATTTCAGATCACTTCCTTCTTCAGCATTCTGTCTTCTCCTTTTGCTCCTCTGACACCTATATTCTTCCCCTTGGGGTCTACTGCCAGTGCTGTTTCCATGCCTTCTTGAAATGCCCTCTTCACCCCAGTGAAGTATCTGTGCTCTCCTCTTTCACACCCCTCCTCAAGAAAAACTTCTTTCAAGATAAATATTGCTCTGCCACTAAGCCAGGCACTATTGTTTAATTTAAAAAACAATCACACATGCACAAAAAATCTGCATGGTTATGGGATGAATGTACCTCTTGGAGAAACAGAAAGCTCAAACTTTCCTCCAGCCTAGCCCAGGAAACTGTATCAGGAAACTCCTGTTCCCACACCAAAGTCCAGGAAGCAAGGAGGAACTGAAAAATTGACCATTCTGCTTACAGATATGGACTACATTGTTTACAAGAAACAGTGTAGTTCAGAGGTGCTGATAAGAAAAGACCATCACACAAGAATGGATGCTTTCTCCTTTCAGCTCTCTCTAATCTTGAAAGTAAAGTGGAGCTACCTCTTTTCCTGGGACCCTTCATAAACTCAGCCTCTGCTGCCACATCATTCATGTCTTAAGGTGTTACTAGCATCCAATTCCATAGACTAGGCAGAACGCAGTTAACCCTTCTGCTATATTTTTTTCAGGCTGACACAGGTAACTCTGCTAAACCCTGAGTTACAACTTCATAGACCTACTGCTGGCAGGAGAAATCTTTACATAACTACATATGGAGGATTACATACATTCTAGTATGAGGTCTTCACACTTTTTTCCTCAAATTTTCAACAACAGAATATGCCAGGTTTGAAGCCAGCATTAAAATACAGTTCATTATGACAGGTCAAATAGTTCTACTAAGACACAGACAAATCAATTGAATACTGAAAGTACTAAACTGCTCTATGTATAAGCAGAAAATAAAACAACAAATCCTCTATTTTTAACTATTTATCCAAATTAGCTCAGATCAGATTCAGCATCTGGTTTTCAGTTAAAGGAGACTTGCAAGAATTTTTGTAACTTTTGTGTGCGTGTGTGTTCAGCTTTATGCTGTATAAAGGCCTGAAAGGGTGTGGATTTTTGTTTTACTTTCATTCTGTTTGTTCAAAAATCAGGCCACCTATGCACATCATAAAGAAGCAAAACAAACAACAACCACAAACACAATTTTTCTCCTTTGCAAGTTATTTTGTCTTTTTTAAACATAAACCCAGTTTTACAGCTGAATCATTACAAGGGTTACTGGTACAACTTGCTCATAGGGTGGTACTCTGCCTGGTTTGAAAGGCCTGTGCCATATCCCTTTCTACTACATAAGCCTGGTTATGAGGCTGCTCGAAGCCAAACAAAGCAGGTTTCATATGAGCATCTAGGTAGGCAATGGAACTGGGTTCAGTGGGGGGCAAGTTACAGGATTGATTTTTACCTGATTCCAGTGGTCCTAACACTCTGCTCAAGTTATATAGAAAGGCTGAAGCTGCAGCCCGCACCCATACACAGAGATAGCAGCTGTAGGAAGAGGGCTGAGTTTGCACCAGACTAGAAGGATAGATTTTTCCTTTCCTAGCTCTCTTGCACTTCCTCCCTACTGCTCATTGAGAACTGGTTTTATTAAAGGGCATACTAGCTTAGTGTCCATCATTGTTTTAAGATTAGATTTAAATTTGGAGAGGTGAGAAGAGAAACAATGGAATAAATAATGAAAAAAATAAGGAACCACGGAATGTAGAGGTTAGTAAACTTTATTAATCTATATATAAATCTCCTAAACTAGAACTCAGTGTCCTGAAATAGGGATTGGGGTTGTGGAGGCATGAGAAGGGGGAAAGTAGAACAGTGTTTCATGGGAAGGTTAAGGGATCAAGGCAAGGATGGTATATTTCCCACAGACTTTTTCTCTGTATTCACATACCTAATGGAGTCACTCACAGAAACATAGTGGAGTACATGTTGCCCAGCACTAGAGTTAGCTGGAAACAGTTTATTCATCAGATCTAGCCTTTCTTTCCCTCTCTCCCCCTCCCCCCCCCATGAATTGTCTGTGACTAGATCTCAATTTACATTAATTTATTCATTGATTGAATGCACTGTCTTTGATCTTATACATTTCCCAAGAACTCTTTGTTGCAAGTATTGCTTTAAGTACAACATTTGAAATTTGAGTGTATTTGATTGGACATATAATTGCCACAATGTTTCTGTTCTCTAATTTGGATGAGCGTAACCCTAAATCAGGTTTCCACTTTGAATACTTGCAAAAATAAATTCAGAACGTTCTTTTCTGTGAATATTTTGCAGTGCTCACTCTAAATTTTGCTGTGAACACAAAAAAGAGATGGAATGCAGTTATGGCAAATTTGTTCAAAAATTCTAACAAATGTTCATCCATAACTTTTTGCAGTATTTACACATCATTACCCAGCATTCTCCTGTCTGTGCTTTCTTTAAAGACATTCTGGCCAGAGTCAGCCCTACAGGGATGATACCTCCCAACCCCTGTTCTTTTGGGGCCCTGTTGTCACTTATCTATGAGTGAAAAACCCCTTTCCATATCTTTTTGCACAAAGCCCTCCAGAATTTACAGCCAGCCATTATTACCACTGTTTATTATTTTGATGTAATAATAGGACTGGAAGGGCCCTCCAGAGATCATCTAGTAGTTCAGTCCCTTGCACTCATGGCTGGACTAAATATTGTCCTGACAGGTGTTTGTCTAACCTGCTCTTAAAAATTTCCACTGATGGAAATTCCACAACCTCCCTAGGCAGTTTATTCCAGTGCTTAACTACCCTGACAGGAAGTTTTTCCTAATGTCCAACCAAAACTGCCCTTGCTGCAATTTAAGCCCATTGCTTCTTGTCTTATCCTCAGAGGTTAATGAGATCAATCGCCTCTAATGCTGTGTGAAATTTTTCAGACAAAACTTTTTTTACTGAAAAAAGCAGATTTGGTGACATGAAAACATTTTGCAAATTCATGTCAAATTTGCCTAATTGTTTTCGCTGAGAAAATCTAAACATTTTGTTTTGATGCTTTCAAAACAAAACATTTCAATGTTGATTTTTTGATTCAAAATGACTTTTCGTGTAGAGTATTTGTTTGTTTTTTAAAAGGTAACTCCCCCCCCCCGAAACAAGAAATTGTTTCAGGCTGAACAAAATGTTTCATTCAACCCACACTAATGTGTGTGTGTATATAGATAGATAGATAGATAGATAGATAGATAGATAATCTTTTTTGAAAAATTCATTGCAGTTTGACCTGAAACTATTTTTTTTCCTGGTTTGCCCGGGAGCTAAAAACCAGTTATTCGCACAGCTCTAGCCTTGACACCCCAATCAGAATTCAGCTCTTCACTAGTCTAGGTGCAGTATAAACATGTAATAATAGGAGTTCCACCCTGGGCCCTGACTATGCCCTGTCTACATTGGCCAGGGCAAGGATGTTAGCACCTTCCTCGCAAGCACCAAATGTAACCAGGCTTTTCTGCTGTAGTCTGGCCATTGTAGAGAAGGCCTAATGGCAGCAGTACAGATTGTTACTAAATTGCTGTGGGCTAATCCCTGCTGCCCAAGGAACCTGGTATTACATTTCTGGCAAGCCCCACGTGTAAACCACTTTCCCCAGTTCCTCCAATCTTCCCCTCCCGTCTTTCTGCCCCCGCCCCCCTCCAGCCCAGCAGCTGTGAGTGATGTCTAGTCCCTGGGTGTACAGGTGGAGGGTCTTTCCCTTACATAATCTCTCGGGGATTGGGGCGCACCGGGCGGGTGTCTCTTTCCTCCTCCCCTCAAGGGTCAGGGGGGAGGCAGGCTCGCCCGGGCACCCCGCAGCCAGCTCCTGGGGGGGCCGCGGCGGGGCACCGCGCTGGCTGCATGCGGCTGCAGCGACCGCTGTGGTGGGTGGGCGAGGGAGCGCGGGGCTCCTCCCCCTCTCCCCAGCAGCACTAACGTGCGCACACGGGTGGGGGTGTGCGAGCGGCGAGTCTCCCTCCCCGCTCCTCTCCACGGGCGCAGCCAGAGCCGCGCGTTGCAGGACTCCACTGCAGCCGCCCGCGCCTGGCCAGGAGGGCTGCGCGCTGCCACGCGGGGCAAACGCGCCCCGCACACGGCTACTGCGGGAAGCCTGGCCACAAACAGGGGATTAGCTGCAGCTGCCTCCCTCTCCTCCCCGGCTCTCCCGCCAGCGCTGGACTGCCGGAGCGCGGGCACCTCAAGGTAAAGACGCGCTTCGGTGTTGTTTGCTGCCCGTGTAAACTGGCGGCATGGGGGGGCGCTGCATTCTGCCCCTGGCAAGCGGGTGGGGACCCCTCCGCCTGGCCCGGGGGTGGCTGCTCCTGGGGGCTGTGGGACTCCCTTCCCTGGGAGAGGTGTCGCCCCCTGGCTCTGCGTGGAAGGGTGTGTGGGTGTGTGGGTGGGTGGGGTGCTTAGCAAACACGGGCCCCGCTGCAGGCTGCTGCTGGCGGGGGGTGTGAGGCAGAGGAGGCGAGGTTTTGCCATTGCTGCCAGGGAGGCGGGCATCACTGGTGGGGGGCTGGAGAGTGGCGAGGGAAGGCGCCTGAGCCGCCCCCACCCCTCATATTTGCTGCATCGTAGGGCTGGGGTGTTCGTGGCTGGCCCCGCGTTGTGGTTTGCCGCGGGTGTCTGGGCGAGAGCGGCTGGTCTGCGCGGAAAGCGGGGAGCCCTTCCTCGCCTGCTCCCCTGACTCCCCCGGGCCCCGCTCGCCCGCCCGCCGGGTGTCTCTCTCTGTGTTGTTCTCGCAGATTTCCAGCCCCGATCCGCATGGACTCATTCCTAGTTCACAACACCGCGGGGATGTAGTAACCATGATAACGATCGCTGCCCCCCCGGTGCACCTAGCACAGAGACGCGCGCACACACAGAGGATGATAGTACAGCAGAGGCTACTAAAACAGGTCCCTTGCTCGCTGTGTGGGCTTGACAGCTAGTTCGGCTTGCATCCTCCCCCCCACACACTCTAGAAAAAGAAGTAGGGTGAGAATTGTGTGCTCTCCCAGCAAAGCCCCGGGTTGGGTATTCCCTGACACCGAGGGAAGACCCTGCCTGTATTCGGTAGCTCAGAGCGAGCAAACTGAGTAAGCCGGGCTAGGTTTAAAAATCAAACAATGCCCGCTCCGCAGGGCTGGAGGGAGAGGGCTAACACATTACACTTTCATTTTCTGGGAGTGCGGCTGCTGGAGAACCTTTCGAGGCAGAAAGGGGGAAGAAATGAAGACTGCATTCAGGAGTCTGCGCTGCTGTATTTAGGAAGTGTAAATCTCTCTCTGTGCGAGAGAGGATGGCTGAAAACCCAGGGAAGGCTGAATTGGTCATAGTTCCTTGTCAGTTTAAGCTACTGCGTTTGGCTCAGCTGATGCTAAAAGAGGTTCAGCACTGAAATGTCTGGAGGACCCTCGCTAATAAACCCGATAACTAGTCAAGGAACAGCAAACCTAGTTTGTGTGTTTGTATGAAGGGACAGAGTGGGAAGGTCAAAGCTTTTAGATGAACTAGAAGCTCATCATCCCAACCCCTTTCACAGTAGAGCGGTGTTTCGGTATGGCATTTTCCCTCAAAACATCTAACACACAAAAGCAGCCAAATGTAAACAACATATTGTAAAGATTCATAAATGTTAACTGGACAGTTTCTGAAAAGCCAGGATTATTTGTCTCCCCGCTCCAGGGGGTAAAATGGCCAGTATTCAATCTGGGCTAGGACCTGAGGACCACAAGGCATTTGAAGTTGCTGTTAGGGATAGTTGGGAAAATCTATGACACAGAAAAGTCTCATTTATGCTATTTGATTAGGAATTTTGGTCCTTTAACTTGGATTGTGTTTAGGGAAGGCATCTTTACTGCCCATGCTACTCAGTATTCATAATGGGGATTTTCATTTGATTTGCATTTTTGAGCAGGAATGGTGTACAGAAAGTAAAGGGTGTAAACATGCCCTCCCAGACAATCACCAGGAGATTTTTCTTCTTGTGACTTGATTGGTAGTAGAGGTGGGGATTTAAGGCATTTCAAAAGCAAATTTGGAGAACTTATAAATCTTGTATATTTTTTTTTTTTTTAAAAAGTCATTTTCTAGATTTCTGAAGAGGCAGAGTGGGAGAAATGGAACATATCTTGTTTTGGAGGATTATTCTCACCTACTGTGAACAGATTCAAACTTATATAAATCCCCCAGTGTCTTGAGAAAAATATCACATTTAGCAAGGGCCGTTATGTAATTGTGGTTTTATTTTTGTAATCTAGATAAAGATAACAGTCAGAAAACTATTGTACTGTGTTTATTTTTAAACAAGATTGATGTGCTTATTTAGTCTGGGGGGAATGCTGAGAAATTAATATTTATTTACAGAATCTACTTTGATTCTACATGTGATTGATTTTTGGATAATGTTTTATTCATATTTTTATATTTACTAGAAGTATATTGTATAAATTTTCTATTATTTAAAAAGATATTACTACCAGCAATATTTATTTAAAAAAATGTAGCTGACTTATGATAAAAACCGGAAAACACTGAGAATAGTTGTCTAACATTCTGATAATCTACTTCTAAATTAATATCAAGGGCATAGATGTGATAATCATAGATGACAGATGCTCTCCCTGTTGCATTGTACAATACATTTCTATATTAATAAACATATACTATTTTATATAGTGGTCAATTTTAAAAGGCAACATTAGCCTGCAAAGGTCTTTGAGATATAGTAGTGCACTTCAAAAGTTTCTGCTGGTTTGATAGATGTTACCTGTTCCACCAGTATTCCCCCTGTTAAGTACAGGGGTTATCCTGAAACAACTGGAGTATCCAATACCACTGTTAACTGTTGGTGAAGACTGAGTGTTTAGTGACAATCACTGTATTCCTTTTTCCTTCTTCACTCTTTATACTTGTTTTCCTGTTATACTTCTGAATTATTGAAATCAGACATCAGCTAATGAAAACAAACATCAGCACAAATGCTGTATTTTTACTAGAGAGGTAATTAGATACTTTATTTTTTAAGTTAATAGTAGTGCTTTGCTTTATGTATTTTTCTGAATTAAAGGGATTTTTTCTCAACTAAACAGGCATTTTGATACTACATTTTGTAAATAGTCGCTTAATCAGAGACCATTCTAATCTATTTAGTGTTGGATGGGCACTCTAATCATATAAATATAAAATGTGCGTGAGAGAGATTTTGTGATGTTGCCCTTCGTATAATGATATTACAGCTGAGGGCAACTGAATTAGTCACACTAGCATCTGGAGGTACAAGACATAGTGTGCATATAGTTGTTAAAAGAATATATTAGATAAAACTCAGTTCCTTAACAAATAGCTTTTGAAACTACTGTCCACACAATTTCACATTGTGATTTTCAAGCTATGGTCTCAGAGTGTGAAACTTGATTCAAGATATTCTAACTGTAACAGACGGGCACAGTGCCGTCAAATCTGTGGTGTCATTTTAAGAAGATAGAGCTCAAGGCACTTAATCATGAGATATTGTATCCTATCCTTAATCTCTGTAACCAAAATTTAATTTTTACAGCTTCTACAGTGTTATCTTTCAAGATTTAAGAAGGCTGTTTTTGTCAGGAATATATAATACATGTTGTGTGCCTCTGTTAATTCGAAATTCTGGACCTCTGCACAAAGTCCAGCCAAAGGAACCTGAATAGGGGATCTCCATGGGAACTAGAGGAATGGAATCCTTTCCCTTACCGCAGGACAAGAATACAAGCATATCCATTCTATAGCTTCTAGCAGCAGTCACTGGCACCTTCTTCTTTTACATGGGATTGTTGTTGAGTGACTATGCATAGCTGTGCCTTTGCTGCTCCCTAATGCTTCCTCTTTGCTATCTCAAACAGAGCGGTGGTCATGCGGAGGGTGCACAGTATCCTTGCACATGCGCAGCACTGCTGCAGTTGTTGCCCCCATATTTTGTTCCTTCCACCCCATAGGTGGACCTTCATGAATATGCTTTTTGCTCTTTGAAGAAAGCACTTTTTTTTTTTTTTCCCCTGTCAGGCAGTTGGTTTGAAGACCTGCCACATGCTGGCCCTATCTATGTCTAAGAACTCAGAGAACCTTATTTATTTCATTTCTTTTTATTCTACTTCTGGGGGAATGATGGACCTTTCTTCTTTGTTATGTAGGACTTTCTTGGACAAAGTTTCTTATGGTGTTATGATGTGGCTTTGGATAATTTGAAAACATCTGTGAGGGGCAGTGATTTTCTTTTTGTGTTGATATTTGATGTCCAGATTTCTATTTGGGTAAAGATATGTGTACTGATAAAATTGGATAATTTGAAAACATCTGCTAGAGCAACCAGCCTTAATACAAATACTAGTGTCACTTGTGGATCTGTAATTAGAAGGCAGATACTAATTCCAAGTCTAGCTCCTCAGACTACTCTTACTTGGTGGTGAGTGGTTCAGGTCTATACATTCTTTGGAATGCTTCAGGATGCTTTGGAATCATGGAACATATTTCTGCCCCAGGAACCCTCCACTTCCACCATGTTTCCATGGGAGCTACCTTGTTATCCCTTCTCTTTTAGAAAACTATTCTCTCTATCACATCAATACCAGCTCAAGAAGCCATCACTATATGCAAAACCAGATACCTTTGGAACATGATCTACTAAAGAGAACTGACTTTGCACCCCTTTTCACTGTTTTCTAGTATGCGGACAGCTGCATTTTATTTCTTTTAAGCTGAGGGAATAGTATTTGATCAGTGAGAAGCCATTTTCAAAGGGTTCTCTATAGGATGTCAGTTACCCTTCCCATATCCGAAACTATCATTCCAGTTCCACACCATGATGTTTATTCCTATATTGTAAGAATTTCAGACCAGCATGTTGTCTCACAGTTCCTTCTTTTCCAACCTCAAACCCACATAAAAATATCCTTTCTGATTTCCCATGCACAAGAAAACTGGTGATCTGAGAACTGTGGGACCTCTGAATAAGTGTGTGAAGAAGAGTAAACTTTTAGATGCTTGGTAGGTTGTCTTCCTTCAGGCTTTGACTCAGTTGCTACATTTTTATCTCTGGACCTCAAAGATGTGTATTGCCAGTTCGTATTTGACTGTCCCACAAATTATGCCCAATGTTCTCTGGTCCAATAAAACTCCATTCTGTGCAGGACCTGGGTGAGAAGAATGTATTTTATCTTGTGATTCCCGGGACTACTGGGGGCTAGTTTGATGCACAGCACCAGTTGACCAACACCAAGATTGCTCTAATTTGTGTTGGCTTGTAACAGCTCCCAGCAAACACTTCTGATGTCACTGTGGGGTGGCATAGAAGGATGTAGAGCCTATGCTGGTTCTTACTCCAGCTAAGATTCCTCAGGCTATTATTCAGCAGCCTGGTCTGAGAACCTGCTTGGACACTCTTTTTCTCTTCCAGGCTCAGTCTTAATCCCTATCTAGAGCATACATGCGGAAAGTAACAGCTGCAGATAGCTGGTTTTAATGAGAATGCTCCAGGTGCTAAGGTGGGCTGGTAAGATGGCAGGCCAGTGTTTAATAAATAAATTAAAATCCCATAATAGAGAGTGGGGGTTTCGGTGGCAGCTGCCCCAAAAGTAACTTCTGTAGCCAATTCTTTGCTGGTATTCTGTAGCTGTCCTGGGAGATGATGGTTTCATAGGCTGAGCATGTAAGTAACTCTCCGATTAACATGTTGAGAACTGCTTTGTCTGATGTTCTCACCTTGTCTTACACACAGTAAAAGTGTTGAGAAATGAAAAAGAAACCTTGGTTTCTATCAGTTGGTAATAGACTCAACTGTACCTTTTACCCACCACCTTAGTAAGGAGTTAATGTGGAGATGCACTGCTCCAGAGAAGCACTGGGTGGCATCATGTCTCAGAGAAACACAATGCCTCATGGAACTCCCCGGTACTCAGGGAGGTCATGCTTCGTGCTGTGACTTCTTCAAGGGGTTGAACATTCTCCTATGCCAATGGTACATCTCTGTGGTGTACGGTGGGACAAGGGCCATGGCCCAGCTGCTTCCTCTCCTTTTGCTGTGGGCCTAAGGGATGCTAGAAGCTTGAGGGTTCCAGCTGTGTCTAACCACAAGGAGGCTGAAAGAGGCTTCTTGTTCTTCCCAGTTCGCACCCATTCTCTGCCTTATGCACCTGTAGAGCAGCCGGGTATAATTTAGCCCAGTATTTGCTATTGTGGTTGATATTCCTCCTGTCAACTATATTGCTGCCATACCTCTTTTGTTTTCATATTTTCTGCCACAAGACAATTCTGTAGAACTCAAGCAGAGTGAATTCTTGTAGGTTCTTACAAAATGGGATCCTGTCGTAGCAAGTCATCTACCCAACTGTTTGCCTCATCTCCGAGAGAGCAGGTCCCTTCCTCATGGAGTAAAGGCTTATTTGATGAAGAGAGGAACTTAAACAAATGTTCTTAAACATATTTTGCGAATACCATAATCTCTCTCTCTCATATTTTTTTTTTCCCCAGTGACAAGAGGTGTATTACATGGCTGAGAAGCAAATAAGAATAAATGGGGGGGAAAAAAACTCACACAAAGGATAAATAGTGCAGCTAGGACTCACTTTTATGAGTTCTTAGGTGGTAGCCACACTGGCTGTATCAATAAAATATTACAACCATTGTGATGTCAAAACAAGTTAATTTCATCCAGATCCAAACAGGCTAGTATATTTGTATAGTTCTGTTAGCTGAAGAACATTAGTATGATATATTATGTTACATCTATCATATAATATAGTATAATTTCATGCATAGCATACAATATTATTGAACCATTTTCTATGGGAAAAATCACCTTGAATAGTTAGACATTTCTGTTTCTAGCATTAATAGTTTTAATAAATACATGCAGTCTGTTTGTTTGTTTATATATACTGACTCAACTAGCATTGACAGTTATTAGACCAGTAATTGTGTATTCAAAAATATACTGTATAGAGTATTGTTGTTTTTATTTTTTTACAGATTACAGGGAAATGCTTACATTTATTTGGGAAACAGCCATTCTTAGTGAGAAAAGGCATTATTTTTATTGATGCACTTATTTATGCTATATGGTCAAGAGATTAGATATCTGCTGCACTAAATAAACTCAAAATTGCACAATGGAGCCTTTGTTTCATGCTCTCTGAATTTTTTCTTGCCAATAGAGAGAAGATGAATCTAAAAGTATTTATAGTAGAGGTACTGATGTTGAAGTCAATAGAGGCTAATGTGTGGTGAACAAACCAGCTGGCTGCTCGCTTATCCAAGAGAGCAGTATTTATAAATCTACCTGCTAAGATGCTATGAACTCATTTGTTTTATTGGTTCTTAGATTTCCATTTTTAAAACTAGTGTCTAACCCACATAGATATGGCACAGACAAAATCACTTGCAAGATGAGGGGTTTTGTCCCCCCCACCCAAGAAATTCTGCAGAGTTGTCATAAGGCCCATATCAGTTCAACTACAGTACTTAATGTTTAATTGCAGATGAATTTCTAATAGGTTCATTTCTAATAGGTTAGTAACATAAGGCAACATAGTACCTGGTAATTAACATTTTCCTCTTAAAATCTGCAAATGTGTGATACCAATAAAGATCTCTTACCATAGATCAGCAACAATGCTCTAGTAGATTTCTGGGCTGCAGAATGCTCATGATGCTATTTTATTTCTCTATAACTGAGGATGGTGTATGTTTGCTATCTGGGAATTTGTACACTGTTTTATAATGGGAGATATATGGCAAAATTATGTGTGAACAAGGGTATTTATGCATGGAAAAGGAGTATTTTCTATTCTTTCATCTGTTGCTAGTTAAGTGTTTCAGTCATCCAGTCAATAGACAGAAACAACATTGCATGGCTTATGTGACCAATTATACACCACAAATAAATAATGAATAGGCTAAGTGAACAGTACATTTACAACCCACAGATAGTTTATTAGTGTAAAGTATTTGGCAGCTACTTGCAAGTTACAGGGTCAGTTTGCAAACAGGGGGAAAAAAGGGATAAATGTAACCAGGTAACTTGTTTGCAACCAGTAATTTGTCCAGTTCTATAAATAATATGCTATTATTAACAATTTACATCAGTAAATGGGGGATCTAGACAAGTATGAATATCCTTATGAAGACAAGCCTGCCCCCCCCAAATTCATGTAAACAAAGACCCAATCATGTGAATGTTCAAAAATCGCAAATAATAAAGGGTAGAAACATGGACATGTTCTGCAATACAGTATTTGACTAGCTTTAGTTACAAAGCACCAATAGTGTGCTAAGTACATATAAAACCAACACAGCATGTTTTGAATTAATTTACCTTTTGCATAAATAAGAAATGGGGTTCCCTACAAAAACATTTCAGTTTGTACCATGGGCTTGATCCTGCACTCACTTTAATGGAGATCTGTTTGAGCAGGGAATTCAAGACAAGCTCTTTGACCTATCAAAAGAAGATGAGTTTGTGAACAGCAGGTAGGTGTTGTGTTACATTGGGGATGTTCCATTACCCAGATGCTATGCAAACACCTTAATTGATTATGCTTAGCCTACTGCTTACCTGCTATTTGTTTTGCACTACTTTTGGAGTGTGTGTGTGTGTGTGTGTGTGTGTGTGTATATATATATATATATATATGGGATTCGATCATACCATCTTTTTAGAAGGCCAGACTTCTCTCCAGGGCATGGAAAATGTGAACAAGGTACATGCATTGCATCAATAATACTCCCCTTATTCTAGGCCTAGATTGCCCCTGGGAAAACCTGTCTGTAGCAGAGGACCTTACGAGAAAGAGGAGGACTCAGCTTCATGTTTCAGTTTCTTCTGAACTCTTCAGTCACTGAGACAAGGTTTACTCCCCTTGGAAGACGATGCAGGGACTTGGCTCTCTGCCTCCATACCCACTCTCTTGGCAGACTTTCTATTTCTGTGGACACTTCAGGTTGGCTTATGCCATCCACCTTGCTGAGTATTTTGGCTCTTGAACTTTAGTATGGCCAGAAGAGAGTTGGACCTTTTGTATTAGGCTGGAGAAAGGTTTAATTTATGAAGAAAGTCTTTCCTCTAAAACTTAGTAAAGATCAGATGTGTGGCAGTATATCACCTGGGAACCATGTACATGTGTAAATCAGATCTGCAAAAAATCTCAAACTATTGAAGTTAGTTATTTGTGTATAATGATCTCATGTTAAACTGTTGAAGAGCAGTGTATAATACAGTACGTTATTATTTAGGACTAAATCATACAAGTCTTTCACACACAACTACACATGGAGAACACTGGGAGAAGGTTTGCAGGGTCAGGCGCTTATTCTGTAAAACACAACATAGTTCAGAAAGACTTGTTGTTGTAGGAAGAGATAACAAATAGAGGATTCAGGAATCCAATAGGACTTTGTGTTTTTACAGAACAATTGTGACCCATTGGGAGCTCTGCTGCCCCATTTTAATCTTCTTTGCTTCCCTTACCCTAGTAGAGAAGAATATAGGGCTTTTATAGGTGGTTCAGAGATTGATTTAGACATGCTGGCCCGCTCAGGATATTTCATGTCAACTTCCTTCACAACTATAATGCATTCAAAACTGACTATTCTGTTGGTCCCAGTACTGTTTGAATAGACTAGCATTGTGTTATTCCAGTTGTGTTGTATGAATTGGTCTTTTACAATTAAAGACAGATAAATCTATTGACATTGCATGTAAAGCTTCAGCTCAATGCTAATGCAAACAGTTGGCCTTGTTCACTGCTCCTCTCTCCCATCCCACAATGGTTGCTGGCCCTAAGTCAGCAACATGGGTGGCAAACCTGGAGTACATGCTGAGACTGAAGTTTTCTTCCTTTTAGTTTTTGCATTTTTGTCTAGGCAGGATTGATCTTTTAGGATTTTGTCTTACTCGGCCAAACAGGGAGGGGGTAAGATCCCTTAACCTCCATGCCTTCTTAGCCTACTTGCAGTTTAGTTCTGCCCCTAGTCTCTAGAAACTCCCCACAGTGTGGAGAGAGGCTGGGAGTAGCTGGCCAAATGCAAGGGGGAAGTAAGTGGAATCCTTTCAGGAGGAATTGTGGCTGTGAATTTCTTCCTGGGGCTGCTTCTGTGGCAGGATGCTTACTCGGGGCTAACCTAAAAGCCCAATCCAGCCCTTAGTGATCAAACCCTTCATACTACCCTTGAAAACATACTCATAATGTTGAGAATAAACACTCTGTTAGTCAAATACCACTGGCCATGTAATATCACCATGGATACAATCACAGTGGAATGGGAAGGTTTACCACTATAATAACCACAGCAGATTGACAATGGCAGAGCAAATAGTATTTTGAAAGAATTTTATATAAGATGTGTGCCCCTCCACAAACTGTAAATAATCACTTCATTATTTAGTTTGCCGTGATATATGAATGAATTTTTTAAAAATTGACTACAGTACAGCTGTACTGTGAAGCCTAATATGATAAAGGTTTTTCTACCACCAGTAGAGTCCAATAACTTATTACTACAATTAAGATTCATAGATGTGATTCATTCTGTCTAACCAGATACAAACAAATTGTTTTTTATTTGTGTAGTAAGTTATTATTCAAAGCCATAGCTGAATTCATATGATACAAGAATATTTAAAGGACCACTGAATTAACTATATTTCATATATATTTGAAACAAATAAAACTTTTTGACCAAACAATGTTGAAATGATTAGTAGCCTGTGTTTTAGTTTGAGTAATCAAGAAGCCAGTTCCTATGCCTAGTGAAATTAATTGCAAATCTCCCATTGACATCCCCTTGGAGCAGGACTGAGCCCTCTGTTAGATACTGAAACATACAATGTTTGTAACCCAGATAGATGGTCATTTTCTGGTTTGTTCATCCTTGCTAAGTATTGTTTTAAGCTTTACTGCCTGCTGTGTGTTTTGCAGAAGAAAAATTATAGCAAAGCCACAGTATAGTGAACAAAAACTTAAAATGAATTAATCAGTGTGTGGATTGCACACATTGAAATCTGTCAGAAATGGATACATTAAATAAAGGGAAAAAATCATGTTTTGGTGTCTGAATTTTCAGATTAGTCATGGATTGTTGCCCACAAACAATTTTACAGAACCTTAACGAATAGTACTTCCTGTCTGCTAGGTTCCATTATTGTCTTTACAGTATTCTGCTAGTCACACTGAATAAATTCATTGGATTTTCACAGGGATAAGTTTGAATAAATGCTGTAATTTATCAGCGTGCTTGCTTAAGTTAGTACACGTAATTTCAAGGGTTTTTCCCACCCACTGTAAAAATCATAAGGAAAACGCTGAAAATGTAGGATTAATTTTGGCTGTATTTAGAGTTGGTTAAATACTCTTTTTTTTTTTTTTTTTTTTTTTCCTCCAAAAAGACAATTAATCATGACTTAGTCACTAACTATTTTTACTAGTTCTGTTTGTATTTAATAAAATATGAAATCAAAATAAAAAATACTAAGGAAATAGTTCTGCCAAAGAACATTTTTTAGCCTTTTCATAATGTCAAAATAGGCCTGATCCTGTTTTCCTTGTGCACCCACTATCCATTGATTTCAGGTAAATTCCTACCTAGTGCTACAAGGAAGCACAAATTACATTGTCATTATCCTATCTCTCAGGAGACATTAAGCACCAAAGGCCAGGTTCTTCTCTAGCGCATCATCAATGAAGTAAATGGAGTTATAGCAGGGATGAATGTGACGCAATGCCAAATTCAAGTAGGTGTGAAACTAAGTACTTAGAGCCAAGTACTGAGTTGTTCATTCTGGAATTCTAATTTTTGGCATATGGTATGTACACATACTTAATTCTCTTCTCTCATACAATACTTCCCTAAAGAAAAGGGGGGAGAGAAGAAAAGTGACTGTTTGACAGGAGTATTGCATCACTGGCTAAAGAAATGGGAACAAAGTCACCTGTGATGTAAATCTGTTAGATTATGTCAGGAAAGTATTTGGTCCTTCGTGACTTAATATTCTATAAGTGCCACATTAGGCATCACGGTAGACTGAGGTTAAGATAAACAAGCATGAAAAGTGCAAAGGAAAAGGCTTATCTTCTATGCAGTAATATTATAATTTGACAAATCATACGTATGAAGCTGAATACAGTAGCAAATAAGTGAAACCATATTTTTTCTCCTTTATCGCTTTAAAGAAATGTTTGCTATTGAGCTTAACTATATTGTCAGGCTAATGAATTTGAAGCAAAACTGTGCTTTGTAAAAGGAAAAGAATTTATATATAACTTATGACTTAAACCACAGAAGAAAACTACATCAAACTGAAACAGTCTAAATAATTTGTTTTTTGTCTAGCTTAACTGTAAATAAGCACTTTGTTCAAGTGACCTTTCTCAAATGAAGTAATAAAAATGTACAGCAAAGCATGAAAGTAACAAATCAGTCTCTTCGAGCTTTAAAATATTTAGGCCTGTGTTTATGATGACAATTCAGAAGTGACTTTCCCGTTTCACAGATAGTAAATTAAATAGTTCATTTCTGCAGTTTCAGGCCACTTAACTTAGTTAAATAAAAAAGGTTTTGTTACATATACTTAATATAATGCCACATTAATGTGAAAATGGTAAGTTTATAAACAAATTACAGTGCTAAACAAACCATAACAAATACCATTATTTTCCACATAATTGTGTGATACATGAAATTAGTAAGAGGTTAGAAGGAAAGTATGCTCATATTTCTAAAATCTATCATTAATCACAACATTTAGTTTATCAAGAACCTGAATTGCAATCCATTTATATTAACTTCAGTAAGGTATTCTCTAAGGTCACACTATATTAGAATTGTTGATACCGTTATGAGGGCCGGCTCTGGCTTTTTTGCCGCCCCAGGCAAAAAAGCCTCCCGCTGCCCCCCGGCGGTGAGCGCGGCAGGGGAGGGCGGCGAGCCCGGCCGGGGCCCCGTTCTCCCTCGCCGGCCGGAGCGCCAGGGGGAGGGCGGTGGGGCCGGCCGGAGCGCCGGGGGGAGGGCAGCGGGGCGCCGCCCCCCTCCAGGTGCCGCCCCAAGCACATGCTTGGAGGGCTGGTGCCTGGAGCCGGCCCTGACCGTTATAATTCATATATAGAGTAAAATCCTCCTGGCCATGTTGAAGACAATGGCAAAACCCCCATTGACGTAAATGGGGCCAGGATTTTATCCATTGACTCTCACTGAGTTGCCCCCCAAAAAGCTTGTCACAAATCCTAACTGTAAAATGTACATCTAAAATATTTATCAATATAGAAATAATTTATGGTTTAGTACGGGGTTCTCAAACATGGGGGTCATGAACTGTCAGCCTCCATCCCAAACCCTGCTTTGCCTCCAGCATTTATAATGGTGTTAAATATATTAAAAAGTGTTTTTAATGTATAAGGGAGGTCGCACTCAGAGGCTTGCTGTGTGAAAGGGGTCACCAGTACAAAAGTCTGAGAATCCCTGGTTTAGTATAAATGGAACAATCCATAGGACCCTGATCCGCTGTTCGTTGAAGTTAATAGACTACCGTTGACTCCAATAAGCACTGCATCAGGCCCTCTGTACATAATTTTTAAAATTTCATCAGTGATTCATGTGTCACTACATAACACACATTTGTGAGAATTTTAGTGTTAGAACTAAAACAGTGTATTACTGAACAGCATAAGCATGTATGATTGTGATCATGTGGCTAGAAGTAACACAAAAAGCAAGAACATGCTGAAAAAAATAGCAAATGCACCTCCAAACAGAATTTGATAATGATCAAAAATGGTTTTTATTGACAAAATAAACACAGAAAAAAGTGATAAAACTGATATGCTAATAAATTAATCAAATGCAAATTTTGAACATACCCAGAGACCAAACCATAGTATCATTAAAAACAATATATAAAATACAAAGCAGATGTTTATTGATAAAGCCTTCTAAGCTCTATTAGAAAGCAGCAGGATTACTAGATTCCAACAGATCAGCCTGTCAGTAATTGGGGAAGTGCTACTATATATACTGTATTAGGCCCCAGACTCCTCCTTTTTTCTCAGGTGCAAGGATTAGCCTATTAAAGTAGCTGATTTTCCTTGTGGTATTTCATTTCTCAGGGTGCCTTGCATGCTCAGAACAGTGTCAAGTAAAGGCAGACTTGTAAAAGTAAAAAACAGGTTCAATGATGTCTCATTTTTATGCAAGGGAATAAAAGTCATGCAAGGTAGCATTTCACAGTAGCCTTTTTAACTACAGTGGGATTTATGCATGTGCTTAAGTGCTTTGCTGAACAGGGATGGACTTAACCACATGTTGATAGCTGTGCTTTTGTTCTACTGTGCCCAGAACAGCAAGTGTCCCTTATTATGTGTTTATATGACTAGCCCAATGGGAGTCCAGACTCTCATGGGACCACAAGGTGCTACTGTAATAGAAATAACAATAATGAATATCCACAATGGGCGGAGCCTGCAGACTCCTTTCCTTTTTCTTGACTGTTGAGTGCTTAACTGATCAACCTTAATACTCTCTCTTAATGTAGGTTTTTTGTATGGAATGCTGTTTTGGATAATGAGGCTCACATATTACTCTTTGTGCGCTGAGAACCAGCTATTCAAAAGTGCTCAGGGCACACAACTAGGGCCAGATTTTCAAAAGAACTCCGCACCCAGCAGCTTACTCTGTTCTCAGTGGAAACTGAGTGCAGAGCACTTCTGAAAATCTGGCCTCTAAACATCATTCATTCATTTTTTTTTCTTCCTCATTTATTATTTCTATTATAGTAGCACCTTGCTGTCACCTCTTTTCATTTTGTATTCATCTAGTACTTGTGAGCCCCTCAATACTTCTCTTAACGTCACTTGCACATATTGTGAGTCTATCAGGAAAGTCCATTGTGTGCCGTCAGTGTTGGCTTTCATGTGTCTCTGTATAAACTCGGGTGGAGTTCTAGTGATCTTTCTCTTAAGACTCTCTGAGTTTGCACCACTGTGTAACCAGGATATTCACCTATCTGACTTACTGGCATGTGCACTAGCATTTAAAAAGGCACAAATATTACGGGCAAACAAACAAACAGACCCATAATCCGTGACCCTCCTGACAGTCATGACATCACCTACTCATTAAAATATTGTTCTCAACCTGAACTTCAAAGGCTAAATCGTTAAAGCTCTGTATCTGAGTTGAGCTTGCAGTACACATGTGGACAATCTGGTATTTATGCAAAATGTATATTTTTTTTCATGTTGAAATATTGTGCATGTCTGCACCAATTTTTGGAATCCAGCTCAGCTTTGGAAAATATAGGCAAAGCAACAGAAAACATGAGAGAGAGAGAGAGCAATTACATAGTATCCCAGTTTTAAGACTACAAGGTGAAATTCATCTCTGTGCAGTGGGCCTGCACAGGGCCTTATGTACCACTTATGTCCCACGTAAGACATACATTGAGGGTTTAAGTGAGGTTTAATCAGTGCATAGGGCCTTTTACAAAGAGATGATTTTTTCCCATAGAGAATAAAAGCTAGTGGTTATACTGGAAGATTAAGATAGTGTATATTTCTCTCACTGAGGACTTAGAATATTTAAGACTATCAAACTCATTTCAATGTCAGTTGCTTTTCTAGGGGTGAAAAGTCAGCCAGGCTTTCAAGAGAAGCTTGCTAATTGGAGCATTTCATTAATATTCCATTAACAATAGAAGATAATTGCACTATGATGGGCTGTCATTTTCATTCACATACAGAATAAGATCACAGATTTCGTCCTCTGTTGATATGCTCTTGTCAGATTTTGGCGCCTGTCAACAATATGCATGTGTCTGTTGTAACGTTTCTGAAAGACTTTTTCTGTAAACCCATTATTTATTGCCACGCTTTATTCTGTGATTTGATGTTTATCTTTTGCTTCATTTAACTTCTTTTATACCTCAGACATCTGCCCCTTGACATTTTATTCACTGGCTTGAGTCTGCAGGGAACAAAACATCTCTGCACAAGAGATGTGGGGTAAAGATAAAATCTAATATATGGACACTGAACTAAAAAATTTACAGTAAAATCTTAGGACTGAAGAGGAAAATGACTTGTGCTTGATTTTTAGGAATTAAGTAATTTCTTTAGAGTAGTGGGACCACTGGGGTGTGTACTAACAGTACTCTGTGCTCCCTTCCTGTGCATGCAGCTTAGTCCTGTGATCATGAAGCATCTGGTGCTGTTTTATGTAGCTGAGGTATCTGCCTTCTAACGTGACTCTGGGATCTACTATTGATGGTGTGATGGATCTGCTGTGCAGGGGACTACAATGCCTATCAGCACTCTTTCTGTGCACTTTCCTTTCCCCTGATGAGGTAAGGGAAAAATCCTGAGCCAGGAAGTGCGAGGCTCCCTTGGGGTGAGGTGGATGCATGGCAAAGTGGGAGCTGCAGGAGAAGATGAAGCATGAGCCACATGGCAAACAGGGAGCTGAGGAGAAGCCTTAGGAACTGTACAGAGCTGCAAGTGGAACAGGCTGTGACTGCAGGTCTGTGTGGGACACATGGGAGAGCAGCAGTGACTGTGCAGGGAGCCAGTGCAGAGGGGCCCCGATGAGAGAGACTAACTGGGCCTGGCTTGGAAACCTGCAAGCACCTATTTGCTCAAGTAGAGACTGGACTGGAGAGGGCAGCCCAGGCACTAGGCCTGACTCTCCATTATACTGTCCCAAGGACCCAGTAAGAACTGCTATTGCCCACTTTGAACTGCAACTGTTTAAGCCTTTATACCTAGGTATTTGCAACCATTCCCTTTCCTGCCAGCCCTATTAAAATTCCCTTTCCCTTAGCCATGTGTCTGAGTGGTTACTGGGACCCACCAGGAATAGCGCCCACAAGACCTAGCTGCTGAAGCACCTATAGTACTTGCCTCTGAGTTGCAGTATACCTTGCATGCTACTAGCACCCTGGGGGTTTGGTGTTCTGGGCAGTCCCAGTAATTGCAGTACAGAAAATCTTGACACGAGGCCCAATAGACAGCAGACGAGGGGATTGTGTGCTGGGAGGTGCAGCACAAAAGAATATCGGAGGGAAGGCAGGGACTGCTCTTCAGAGCTACTGACTATGATCTTGGGGGAAAGGATTCCATTCCCCATGGACCATCAGAGGCAATAGCCCATTTTTCTGGGTTTATCTTGTTTCTCAATGACTGAAGATCAGAAATATATTGTAATGGTTGTGGTCATGTATGCTTAGATGGATCATACATTAAAGCATGGGTAGGCAACCTTTCAGAAGTGGTGTGCCGAGTCTTCATTTATTCACTTTAATTTAAGGTTTCGCGTGCCGGTAATACATGTTAAC
>NW_020664409.1:31177023-31292864 GCF_002925995.2 Terrapene triunguis
TGGGGTGCGGGATGTGGCAGGGGGCTCAGGGCAGGGAGTTGGGGTGCGGGATGTGGCAGGGGGCTCAGGGCAGGGAGTTGGGGTGCAGGAGGGGTGAGGGATGTGGCAGGAGGCTCAAGGCAGGGAGTTGGGGGTGCAGGAGGGGTTCAGGGTGTGAGCTCCAGCCTGGTGCCGCTTACCTAGAGTGGCTCCGGGGTGGCAGCGGCGCTCACTGGGGCCAGGGCAGGCTCCCTGCCTGCCATGGCCCCGGCTCCGTGCTGCTCCATTCCAGGAAGCAGCTGGAACCGTGTCCCTGCAGCCCCTGGGGGAGAGGGAGGGGCTCAGGCTTCCCTGCTTGTGCGGCTCTTGCTGCTCTTCTAGGTACCTCCCACGAAGCTCCCATTGGCCGTGGTTCCCTGTTTCCGGCCAATGGGAGCTGTGGGAGGCGGTGCCTTGAAGGAGGCAATGCCGGAGCCCTCTGCCTCCTTCCCCCGGCCCCAAGGGGCGTGCTGCCGGCTGCTTCAGAGAGCAGCGCGGCGCTTGCAGCATCAGGAGGCAATCCCATGGGTAGGCAGAGGGGCGGGGAGCGGCGGGGGGGGGGCGCAGGGAGCTTGGCGGGCCACACACAAGAGCTGCGGGCCGCGTGTTTGAGACTCCTGGTATAGGGGAATGCGTGTGATCTGATGGTTTGAAGCATAAATACATAGTTCTTTACTCACTTAAAGGAAAGCTGATGTAATGTAGTTCTCGGCTCTCTGTGAGCTGAGGGGTGAAAACATTATCTACTATCACTACATCTATAGTCACAGCTATAATCTCTGGGCCAGATAAACTGTGGTTGTACTAGCAGTAAGTCCACCATGAACAGGATGTAGCAAGTCCCTGCTTCATTCGGAGGTCTGGAACTTGCCAGTACTAATCTCAAAGTGGTTTGGCCCATCTGGTTGGGGCAGGGGCAGGTTCTCTGAGAAATGCATTATTAATTACTATTTTCCTGGGGAGCCTCCACCAGCACCTAGTTTCCCTCTTCCCAGCATTTATTCCACCCATGATGCAGCTACCCCAGCAAAGGGTGCCATCTTCATTCCCTCTCCCCACCTGCACCCACTGAGGTTCGTACATTCTAAGGCCAGAAGGAACTGCGGTGATCATGCAGTCTGACCACCTGTATAACAAAAGCCATAGGTGTGCCCAAAATAACTCCTGCTTGAGCTAGAGCATATACTTTTAGAAAAAAAATCTAATTTTTATTTAAAAATTGCCAGTGATGGAGAATCTGCCAGAATCTTTGGTAAGTTATTCCAGTGGTTAATTAAACTCATTGTTAAAAATTTGTGCCTTATTGCTAATATGAATGTGCCTTGCTTCAACTTCCAGCCATTGGATAGTGGTATACCTTTGCTAGATTGAGGAGCCCATTGTCAAATATTTGTTCCCCATGTAGGTACTTATAGGGTGTAACAAAATCACCCTTTAACCTTCTCTTTGTTAAGCTAAATAGACTGATGTACTGGACTCTGTCCCTTTAAGGCATGTTCACTATAAGGTGAATCTGGTCTACTCAGCTAAAATATAAAGAAGGGTAAACTTTTAAAATATAACTAAGCGAGTAGATACCATAATATAATAAAAATAATAATTTACAAACTGTCAAGAAGCTGTCCCCTTTTAAAGCCCTTGTTTTGTCACGAATTCGACCATGAGCCATGTATCTCTTCTCTCAGATAATGTAATCAGGCTGGACCACTGAAAAGTGTGAGTACAATGGCAGCTCCCACTGGAAGCCACCAACTCGGTGGAGAGATAGAAACAGTAACAGCTCAAGACATTACATAGAAAACTATGCTATTGGAGCAGGGTTGTTTTGAATTCACACTTTGATGGTGAGCTAATAGCTTTTGTGCTACAGTGTTGTTGCTCTGACTTCAGACTCTGTATTGTATGCTGCAGAATGAAGCACCAGAGGAGAAATTCTTGCAGCTTCTATGAAATAAGTAATTGACTGAATTAGGGAGGCTTAAGGATATGTGGGAAATGTTCAGCTGATCCCATCCTATATAGGAATGGATATTTGGTTGTGTCAAAGAAGCACTCATCAGTCAGGGGTGTATGTTTGAGCATGTACATGTGTACAACGATAATTAAACTCGTGTTTGTCCTCCCCTAACATCTATGTACTTCTTATGTCTGTATTAACTATGATGCTAATTTAGGCTCTGATCTTCAGGTGCTCAGTTGTAGCATCTCTTCTGATCACTTTAGTGCTGGAGTTGGTATTATAGCTTCCAGTCATAGCAAAAGCTACTATTGCACATTGATGAAACTGTATGATCGTGCCCCTTTAGGTGCCTATGGTAGCTTTACCATTTTCTTCAGTGCAGCTGGCTCAAAAATTAGGCTCATCACTTTTATATGCTTATTTTTAACTCTTGAGGAAACAGTAAAAAAGCATGTGTTCTCAGTAAGGACTAGGCCTTCTGATTTCACATGGTAAAATTGATCTGTGTTGTGATCTGTGAGCAAAAGAATTGTTTTAAATGATGAAAGCATATACAGTACTTTCAACTTAAAAACAGTTGAGGGGAATTGTATTCTGTCTTTCAAAAAATTGTCTGAGCTGAGACCAAGCAGAGAGAATATCTGCCACAAAGGAGCATTTTTCAAAAAGTCTGAGCTTGTGAACCAGGATATTAAAAAAAACAGTACTGTACTGACACAACCTTAACTGTAACATGTTTTCAAGAGTAATGGGACTATTTTGACTCATAGCAATAAAACCTTATACCACACCATAAGTATTCTCTTTCATGTGTCTCTGCTGAGTGACTCCGTGAGGTGTTGAGTGCCCTTCACTCTTGCTGGATCAGCCTCTAATTACAGAAGTGCGATGGGGTGCTCGTAATGTATACGTACTCTGTGTGTGTTTCTAATATATGTAATATAATATTAAATGAACTTCAATAAGGTTTACAGTCTTTTTGCATGCCCAAATAGCAATTAAATCAATAAGAGTAGGATCTGGTCTGTTGAATGCAATCTTATGTAAGCCGGAGTCGAAGGCTATGCCTACACTACAGTTTGTCAGCATAATTTATGTTGCTCAGAGGTGTGAATAAAGCATCACCTGAGTGACATATGTTACACCGACATAAGCACTGGTGTGGACAGTGCTGTGTCAGCGGGAGAGCTTCTCCCACTGACCTAGCTACTGCTACTTGCCATAGGTGATTGTAGTATGCTGACAGGAGAGCTCTCTCCCATCAGCATAGAGAGCATCTTCACCAGATATGCTGCAGCGGCACAACTGCAGTGCTGTATGTGTAGACTTGCCCTAAGTCTTTGGACTGAGTTTTCAAAGGTTGCTTGTTTAAAATTAATGGCAGTTGTGTATCCAGATCCCTTTAGATAGCTTTGAAAATCACATCCTTTAATGTCTTGAAGATATTAAGAACAACTTCTGTAGTAAATTAGGTGCAATATTACTTTGATATTATATGCAGTACTGACTGTCAAATGGAACCTAATATGAACAATAGGGGATAGCAATGTAGAAGGCCTAATTTTAATATGAAATCAAATAATTTAGTGTGTGTGCAAAATCAGCGGTTGAGCAGCTGCTGAGCAACTACAACTCCCATTGCTTTTCTATTTCTCTATTTTATTAAATCTGAAAATTCTAAATTACAATTTAGACTACGAAAAGCACTAATGTACTGTATATTTTGTTTTAAATCTTCCTGCTTTGTAAATTTGCCATATTTGCATTTTAGTTTAAATAATTTTAATCTTACAGAAGATAATTACTTCTAAATTAGATCTATATCTGAATATTATTCTCTAGGTAATATTTTCATTTTGAGTGAGTCACTACATAACTGCAAGTTTCGACTTAATTATGTGGATCGTGTGTTTTTTAAGGCAGTGTTAACAAAATACAATAGGAGAGACAAACACTGCTTTTTATTTCCTCGCTGCCAAAGAGGAATGCTCTGCAAGCACTGAGCTGGGAAATAGCATATGACCAAAGCAAGGTCTGCAATGAGATGTGTGCCCTCAGTTCCCATAGAGATTAGTGAGAATTGAGAATTTTCAGAACTGCCGGGGCTTGGCATCTCACAGGACCAGGCCTCAAATGAACATGTGGACCGAAGCAACCATTAGGGCTGGAACTTTCATGAGGAAAGGTCATACATTTAGGCTCACGTGTACCCCGGGGTCAAAGTCATTCCTAGTGTAATTCCAAGAGTTTCATCAGAGATGAATTTGACCATTGTTTCTGCACAAGGGTTTAATTTTTATCCAAGCTAGATGGCCTATAAAGGAGAGCTTAATCATAGCATCAGAGAACATCTGAGTAGTTTGCTTTGCTTCTCTGTTGAAATACTATTACTGTTCTAGAGGAATTTCCAACAAATGTGCTCCGCGCCGTCCAGGGCAATTGTTCCTCCTCCCCAGTCCTGACCAAAGGAGAAGGCAGTTGGCACGCTGATAACAGAGATGTTGCTTGCTTAGAATGGCAAGATTTCTTGGGTCATACACACTCCTCCTTACTGAGCTCCAGTTTTCAACCTGTAAAAGTAGCATGCTCCCTAAAAATTCTGTTAAAGGTGAATTGCAAAGAGGGGACCCCCCCCACATACCGAAACAACAAAAAGCTTTATCTTTGATAGTTTGTTTTGTCTAAAATGTGCCTCAAAGGTGTGTGCGCTCACGCGCGCGCGCTCTCTCTCTCTCTCTCTCTCTCTCTGTCTAATCTCTTAAAAAGCAAAGATTATTTAGCAAAAATCTGTGGCTTCCTTCTGTACACACAAATCTACCTTTCTGATGCCCTCTCATGCTTGGACATGGTATTGCAGGGGACTTTGCCTCTTGTATCCCCCCTGCTGGACACCTCTTTGGCCCCGTGATGGCCAGTCCTAGCCAGCGTCTTCTCCTGACTCCCTCTCTGGGTCTTCTGTGGCTCTGCCCTCCAGCCAACTCGTGATGGTTCACTCCCCTTCCAATGTAGCTAACGGTCCAACTTAATGTTGTTTGTCAGTGTCCAGACTTCTAGTTCTTGTGCCCTTCTCAGGCTCGACTGAAATCTTCTGTTTCCTGGCTCCTGCAGATTCTCTTGAACTGCTTCTTCCTCAGCAGGATTCCCCCACTGCTTCCCTTCAGCAGGGACTCCAGCAGTTTACCTCTGAAGCTCTCCCTGCAGGCCTTATCTCAGGACTTTCCTGCACATGAGCCTTTTCTGCTCCCTGTGGGTGACTCAGCCTGACTTCCTCAGGCTTTTCCCAGAAGGGATGCCTACTTGTGCCTCTCTCCAGAGTTTTCCCCCTCTGCTGAGGTCCCAGCTCTATTTAAGTAGTGCTCTCCTTGCTTATTTACCACAGCTGGGGTCAGTCTTTCTAATTACGCCCCATTACACCTAGCTGTGGTAATTAATTAGCCTTTAGGTTGCCAACACATCAATTAGCCTGAAGGCTAGCTGCTAAGTCCTCAAAGGGCCAGTCCACCGGGGACATCTTGTCCCGTGTAATTAATTTCCAGAATCTAAACATTGTCACTTTTGCCTACCCATAATTTAATGTTGGAGAGGGACCTACAGCAAAATCTTGGATCTTGCTGTCATCTTGGCTAACAAACCAGGTATTGAACCAGGGGTGTACAAAGCTAAAGCATAAGGCTACAGCTTGAGTAAGAGAGCCAGGTTTTGTAGCTGAACACTATGAATCGGTATAGAGGAGGCTGGACCAAACCCTTGGATCAAACCTCTGAACACACCCAAACTATGCATTCATTTGGATCTTGATCTAAACTTTGCATTTAGAACCTCTCTCTCTCCAATAAAGTGATTATTTCAGAATATTTTTGTATGCCTTGGGTTCAGTTTCCCCTTTGGTCTGCCTGCAGACACTTTAACCTCTGTTCATGATCATGGAAATTACTGGTGTAAATCCCCATGTCTCTTATTTAGAAGAGACCCACTTCTCTCTTCTGTATGATGTTGCACAGATATTATAAAGGGCAAATCCTACCCAGCATCCATAGAAGGCCCCACAGCTAAATGGATCTGCCAGTTCTCCTCCTCCTGGGAAGGGACTCACTAGCATTGCAGTGTCTACTCCTAAATGTCTTTATAGTTTATTGTAGAATACAAGCATGAAGTTTACCATGAAGTTATAGCTACTATGTTAATGTATTATGAAAATGTAAAGTAATTTCAATGAATAACTGAACATGAATTTAATTCAGAAACCCTCGGGCTATATTCTCATTTCAATGAGAGGAGGTTTATCCTTAATAAAAGTCTTAGGCATAACTCTCGGTGCACTGAGATGAGAATATGCCCAGTACTACTTGAACATGAAAGTTATGAACAATCTATTTAAAGGTTTTACAGTCAAAAGAGCGGGAATTAAAAAGTAACTAGTTAGTCCTTATTTACATAGGAAAATTAGCTCAAATTTGAGTCTCGGAGGAAATTTCAAAGGACTGTGTGTCACCTCTATTCCGTGTTATCTGATCAAATTGGACATGAAGGCAAATGGTCTAATCTTTCTTGTTATATAAGCCTTGCAAAACATGCTTTATAAAATATAAATTGACTTTAAAAAAGCTTGTTTCTAAAGAAAATTGTTTTAAGTTGCATTTTTTCACTAAATGAAATTAGTCTTGATTATGAAATATGAACGTTCCAAATGCTTTCCAATATATTAAATACAAGTTATTAATGATTTTGTTTTGTTTCAATGACACTTAGTGAGTCTGTCTTCTCAAATAAACTTTATATTTCAGACTCACAATAAGATTATTTTTTTATATGCCCTAGTTTGCTCTATAAAGAAAATACATATTAATATGTACTTTGTGAAAGAATTACATCATTCGGTACAAAGCCCTCATCCTCTCAATAGGTAGGCCATGGGCAGGGACGGTATTGTCTTCCCACATCTGCCTCATTCCTGATCTGAATGGGCTTTTGGGAAGACTCCCATGTTGCCTCAAAGCTTTGGTATCCCTGTTGAGACTGACAAGATGGGTGTCAATTGGTGTGGTGATTTTGTGATCTCAGCAATATCCATTGGAAACTACACTGAGACTAGCATCTTGTATTCTACAGGCCAATAAACAGCCTTTGGATAATTATAAAGTTTGTTATTGCAGAACAGTGTAGATTTGAGCTAGTTATCTGGCAGTGAAAGATCTTTATAATAGTGACCAATCCACCTGACTATCTAGTACACTGAACTCCTGCTTCTCTTATTGCTTTTATATCACTTTTCCAATTGAATTTCCATGTATACATTTAAACTTTTTTTGAATGTTGTCTGGAGTTAAAATGAACCATGTTCATGGGGTCCATTTCTTATCTGTGTGTAGGATATTGCTTTTTCAAGTTATTCTAATCAAATTTTTTTCATGCAGTCAATGTACTAGAATTCTTTATAACCCCACATGGTGGGGGAACAGTGTAAAGAGACTCGGCCAAAAAACCACCACCAACCAAACTTTTGCAGAATATTGAGGGATTGAGTTTTCACACATTTAATTTTTATCTTGTTGTTTTAGTCAGTTATATGGGTCCTCCAAAGATGAGGGAGAAAGTCTCTCACTCTACAAGCTTCCTAGCTTGCTTAGAGGAGAGAAGGTCTCATTCTGTACACAAATTTAGCTTGTTTCTCTTAGCATTCTGTATCACCTAATTAAACCTAAACGTAGAGCTGGTCAAACATTTTCAGAATGAATGTTTTTCTATATTCAGTCTGAATGTAGCTACAGCTGCATTGGAATTGTAATGTTCTATGGGAACATTTTGATTTTGACAACTTTGTTTTGGGGAAACAAAAAGCATTTTGTTATGGTTGACCTTATCCGAATGGAATGGTTTGTTTTTTGTTTAAAAAAATCACTTTGTTACAAATGATAAACATAAAGTAAGAAATAAATTGTCTAACTCAAAACTTAAATGATTATTGACACAAAATGGTTTAAAAAATGTTTTTAATGGGAAATCTCAATTTCAGCTTTTTGTTACAATTTGGAATGAATTATTTTTAAATGTCAGAATTTCCCATTGAATGGAAATTGCAGTTCCTGACCAGCTCTACCTGAATGTTTTATTTTGATGTAAATGTATACATTTCAACTGGTTTTGATGTAGAGGGTCATAGCCTACATTGCAAAGTTGTCCATATTGTGACTATATGATCTGTCCTAAGTGAGGGCCACGTGAGCAGCCCTCTCCCTCTCAGTACTTGGTGCATCTTTTCCCTCCCATGATGCAGGAAACTGGTGAAAGTGAGTAAGGGAGCACTTTATAGCCGTTTCTCCCTTCCAACCTGCAAAAGTTGGCTTGAGACTTGGCTATAAATTCCAGTTTCTCTTCCCCAGAGATTTTTCTATAATTTAATTTACAATTTATTTCATAACCTTTTCTTTTAATCACAGTCGTTTATAATGCTGTAATAAAGTACAGTTGTCTTATCTTTACTTAGTGAACAACTGTGTTTTTCACACTAACGGTGTTATTTCCCCACTCTGTATAGGAGCAGTTTTATTGTTGCTTCAGAGTCCAGACATTTTCCACTGCAGAGAAGAATACAGCTTCTGCAATTTATACTCAGTACTGTTAAGATTCATATGAAATTCTTTCTTTTACAGTAATTAGTAAAATTGCTTGTTACCAAAAAATGTAAGTTTTAATATGCTATTTTATTTAAATTATGCCTTTTATTTAAAACTATTATCTGACATATTACCTGCGCTTTATACTATTTTGGAATGTGATGTCAGAGTTTACTGCCAAGCTGATTATGATTATGGCTAAATGATTATTCCTAAACTTGTCACCTTTTGAAGCTAGTGCTCAAACCAAAGCAAGTGGGAGTCTTTCGTTAAGTCTTTCGTTAAGTTTGTGAGCTTTGGATCAGACTCTAGCTCCCCTTCCATTTAAATACATAAATAAACCAAAATAGAAATTTCCATACCCTCTTAAAAACATCATTAAGAGGGTAACAGATCTAAATCAACTTGGTCAAAGTGATTACTGGTCATATTGGAGATACGGTACATGTCCAAAGGAACTCAGAAAGGATTCTGATACATGAAATTAATGGGGTTATTCTGGATTTGCACAGTAGCAACTGAGATCAGAATCTAGCCCTTTGATTATCAGTTTAATCAAAATTATAATCTATAGTGGAGAAAAGATTCAGCCCGGAGGAGGAAAACATTTAAACTCAGCTCTATTTGTTCGTGTACCAAGAAGCCATGTTCTTCAGCAGAAGAATAGGCAGAATGAGATTGTAGGAGAGAATGGATTTATGAAACAGGAGTATGTGCCAAAAATAACTATTGGCAATGCTGGAAAAAAAATATTTTAGAACGTTATATAAGAGAGCTAGTTTAACAGCTGGTTATTGCCTGTGCCCACATGCAGTGTTTAAAATAACTGCATTATATTCAATGGGTTTATTTAGACTTTAGGTTGATGAAAAGAGCTATTTCGTGCCTTCCTATGGCTGTATGCAGTTTAAAGTTTTTAGGTTTATACTGAGTTCACTTCAGAAGATCTGATGTACAACTAATACCACATTTTTCAATTATCCTTTGTATATTGGGCATATTACATAAGTATTCTGTCATTAATTACAAACACCTTTCAGCTGTATCAACAGGTTAAAATACAGACAGTTAAGTAAATAAGACTTGTTTAAAATTTTAATAGTTTATTACAAATTCTGCTATTATTAATAATGTGTCCAAAGAATTGGAAAGATGTAAAATGTGTGGACTCAAACTGCAATGAAATAGTAGGATTTTAAAACACCAAGCAGAGAGATCTTCCTTGTAATTAGAGACCTGAATGTGAAAGTGTTAGCTCTCATAAATAAGTAATGGGAAACTATATGGCCGTGGTTTACAAAATGAGAGAGGAAGGCTTTTAATTGAATTCTGCTGCTCTAATCACTTGGTCATTATAAACTCCATCTTCGCCCTAGACATTTATACATACGGACACTACCTGATGGTATGACAAAGAATCAAACTGAGTATGTAATGCAATGCTGGGGATTGAGCATCCAATGGGTGAAGACTTTCCCAAGGTCAGACCATCAACTGTTAGCCTCAAACATAAAATTAAAACTTAAAAAAAGATAAGATGTTTGGCAGGTCCATTGCATTTGGGTATGTCCAGAATCAGCAAAAACTATGATTTCTGTCAAGAATGGGTTTAGGCATTGTCACAGGTGAAAGAGGACAATAATCCAAATGAATTTTGGAATAAATGAAAATTATTATGCTTGAAGCCGCCAGAGCACACATTCCAAAAAGTCCACATCGGACTGCGTCATGGCTGCTTGAGAAGGTGTTTGAACTGGAGAAATGATGGGACTGAGTGAAAAAGAATGACGTGGGGACTGAAGAATGAAGGAGACAGTACAAGGAACTGAGCAGTCAAATCTGAAGACAGTATAGATGAGACAGAAGTGAATACATAAGGGTAAAATGCATGGGATTTGAGAACTGCAAAGAGAAATAATATAAAAGATATGTTCACAGTGGTTAGACATACCAAAAAGTTTTCCACGTGACCAAGTACAATAAAAGATCCTGATGGCAGAGTCCTCACTGAAAGTGATGGTATCAAATGTTGGTGGAGATAGTGTTGTGCCAATCTGTATGCCTCGGAGCCACTCACAATATAGGATGACAGAATGAATCTGAAGCCGGAGGTATTAATCCTGAGAGTGGAAGTGGTTTGTGCTATGAAAACGAGGCCTGGGAAGGCACCAGGGTTACCTAACATACCTGTAGAACTGTTAAAAATGATTGACTGTGGTATTGATTTCATGTCGAAAATTTGCAGTGATGCATGGATGACTAGTAATAGGCTAAATGACTGTACAAAGGGAATCCTTCTGCCCTTACGAAAGAAGGGAGACATAACTGAGCGTAGTAACTATAGTATCATCTCCTTGATATTGCAGGTGAGCCAAATTCAACTCTATATAATCCAGGATCTCATTAAGCAAATGGTAGAAGCAGAATTACCACCAGAACAAGCTGGTTTCAGAGAGGGATGAGGCACACATGATCAAATTGTGGATATGTCATATCCTTGAAAAATGCAGGGAGTACAATCACCTATTGATTGTTTGTTTGTTTCCATTGACTACTCAAAAGCATTCAGTATCATCTGACATGACTGTCTTTGGAGCATACTGGCAGATATGGAGATTCCAAAGCATCTCATTGACTTCATTGAAAGTCTGTACTTCCAACCACAGACCAAAGTGCACGCAGCAACAGGCAATACCGCGTGGTCTTATACTGGGCAGGGTGTAAGACAAGGGTATATTCTGTCCCGAAGCCTTTTCAGCATGTATGTAGAATGTATTATGAAACAAGCCTTGGAAGGTTTTGATAAAGGAATGGGATTTCCATTGGTGGCCGCTTCTTAATGACCTGATGACATGACACACTTTTGCTGCAGTCATGGATGGAATGCAACAAAAGTTGGTCTGTTGGAATCTGCAAAAACCATTAGGCGTGTGGATAAATATGGACTATTCCTGAATATCTCAATGTACATGCATTTTATATTCACCATGATTAACAACAAACAGGATGCAAGTGGAATCATGATTAATGGCCAGGTTTGTAGAGGCAGTAGATGAATTCAGTTATCTGGGATTACGTTGTTCGTCCTTCATATTCAAAGATGACCATGACATCACTGGTTGGTTTAGTCTTTGTGAACACTTGAGTAGCTGATCAGGCCAATTTGAGCTTTGACCTCTATTTGGCACACTGAACAAGAGATGCCACTGTGGGTTATTTGATTAACAGCGGATATGCTGCTATTGCGAGATTTATGCTGCTAGTGCTTCTGCTCTGCCTCAGCAGTTCTCCAGTATCTGAGACTTTGCCAAGTAGAACGATCATGAGCAAGATCTTCCCAAAGCTCTGGGTCAGAGTTGAGACATACCAAGGATAACTTCAGGGAGTCCTTAAAATGTTTGTTCTGGCCTCCCTGAGAGTGCTTTTCCTCCTTTTGCTCACCGTAAAATATGTTCTTTGGCAGTTGCTTATCTGACATTCCGGTGACATGGCCTGCCCATCTTATCTGTGATTTCATCAACAGAGTATGGATGCTTGGAATGCCTGCCCGTATGAGAACCTCAGTATCTGGAACCTTGTCTTGCCATCTTATCCTCATCCGTTTCCTCAGATAGCTCATGTGAAAGTGATTCAGCTTCAGAGCTTGATGTCTGTACATGTACATGTACAGGTTTCGCATGCATACATCAGAATTGGCCACACAATAGCTTTGTAGACCTTCAGTTTTGTCTGACTAATGCCTCTGTGCTCCCACACATTTGCACATAGTCTGCCAAAGGCCAGACTTGCATTGACAATTCTGGCATTGGTTTCATCAGTGAGGTGAACTGCATGTGACAGTGTGTTGCCTAGCTAGGTAAACTTGTCCCCTGCCTGGAGGGTTTGGCCATTCACTGTGATAGTAGGCTCTATATAAGGCTTTCCTGGTGCAGGCTGGTACATGACTTCTGTCATCTTGATGTTAATTGTGAGACCGAAGTTGTCACAAGGTGAAAAGAAATAGTCCATATGCTGCCGCATGTCAGACTCAAATTTGGCATGCAGGGGACAGTCATCAGCAAACAGAAGATCATGAACATTCACTTCCTGTACCTTCGTCTTTGCCTGTAGTCTCCTCAAATTGAAGAGCTTTCTATCAGTCTGGTATCTAATGCCAATCCCAGTGTCTCTGTCACGAAAGACATCTGTAAGGATGGCAGAGAACATCCAACTGAAGAGGGGTGGGGCCAGCACACAGCCCTGCTTGACTCCATTGGTGACTGGGAATGGTTCAGATGACTCTGTTGTTCACAACGCAAGCAAGAATGCCATCATGGAATTGCTGAACCATTGTGATGAATTTTTCCAGGCAACCAAATTTTGCCATGATCTTCCAAAGGCCCTCCCGACTGACTGTATCAAATGCTTTTGTCAGGTCAATGAAAGTCATATACAGGTTGGAGTTCTGTTCCTGGCATTTCTCCTGAAGTTGGCGAGCTGCAAACACCATGTCTATAGTCCCATGTCTTCTCGTGAAGCCACACTGACTCTCAGCAGGAGCCCTTGTTCGATGTGTTGCAGAAGGCGATTCAGCAGAATTCTGGTGAGAATTTTGCCTGCTGTTGACAAGAGGGAAATACCCCAATAGTTGTTGCAGGAGTGTCTGCTGCCTTTGCACTTGTACAAGTAGATGATGGATACATCCTTGTACTCCCGGGGTATAGTTCCTTGAGTCCACATTGACTGGAAAAATTCAGTTTCAGAGCCATGTGTGAGCCTCTGGCTTGTAGATTTCTGCTAGTATAGCATCTGCTCCAGGTGCTTTACCATTTGACAGCAGGTCAATTGCTTTCACAGTTTGTCAGTATTGGAGAATCAGGAAGAGATATATGGATATCGTTCTGGGGCAGTCGATCAATTGCCTCCTTACAAATAGATGTTTGTTGATTTGAGGATGTTGTTAAAATGCTCTGCCCACCTTTTATAGTATCTTTTCTTTGTCAGTGAGCAGTGTGGTGCCATCAGCACTCAGTATTGGAGATGTTCCTGATGACTCTGGCCTGTATATTGTCCTCCGAGCATCAACAAAGTTCTTCGTGTAATTTCTGTCTGTGTAGGATTGAATCGCATCTGCCTTGTTGCTCAGCCATGAGTTTTGCATCTCTCAAACTTACATAGGACAGCCCTCTTGAGGTTGTTGAAAGCTGCCTCCTTAAATGTTGAAGTGCTGTCTCCTAAACAGGCCTTCTGAAGCTGATGTTTCTTGTTCAATAGTCTCCCTATGTCAGTATTTTTATTAAACCAATTTTGATGTTTTGGTGTGATAGGACCAAGGGTAATAGATGCAGCTGACTACACAGAGCCTCTAAAGAATGCCCAATTTTCCTCAATGTTGTTAGTTTGCTTAAATTGTTACAAGTTGGTTTCGCAGTTCTTCAGCAAAAGCCTGTTTCACATTCACCTGTTTCAATTTGGAGACATTAAACTTTTTGGATGCTTTTTAACCTTGTGGTCGCCTACTAAGATGTATACAGATATTCAGCTTGGAGATTATAAACCTGTTATCAGTCCAGCATTCTGTACTTCTCATGGCCTTTTGCCATTCTAACATCCTGTCTGTCTCTTCTGATGATGATGTAGTCAATGAGATGCCAGTGCTTGGAGTGTGGCTTCATCCAAGATGTCTTGTTATGGTTTGACAGGCGGAAGACTGTGTTGGTGATGAGGTTGTGTTCGGCGCATTTCCCAAGGCCATTTTTTCTAATGACGCCTGGCCATGCCTGGTAATCTGCGCCAACTCTGTCATTGAAGACACCAAGGATGATGAGTTTGTCGTCTGCTTTCAGCACTTATGCGATAAGGGATCCCAAGTCTTTGTAAAATTTGTCCTTTATCACATCTGGGTTGGTCATGGCGGGTGCATGGGATGATATAGTTGATAGTTTCACATCTTTTCCTGGACAGTGGGAGTCTCACTAGCATGAATCTATCATTCACACCCTTTGGGAAATGTCTAAGCTTGCCAAGCAGCAGTGTTTTGATGGCAAACCCAGCTCCAGCTTCACGTTGCTTTTCTTTACTACAACCACTCCAGAAGAAGGTATAGCCAGCTCCTTTTTTTTCCAGTGAGTTATCCACCTTCAGCTAGGCAGGTTTCACTCAGGACCACTATCTGGATTTTGCAGCAGCTCTAGTTGGTATTCTCTCTGGTCCATCTACTGTTGTGCAGTCCATTAACGTGTGCACATTCCAAGCACTGATGGCGAGTGGTGATACAATCTGGGATTATATGTATGCGAGAAAGGAGGTTGTTCCAAAGAAACTGGAAGATCAGAAATGGCTTGTTCAGCCTTCCTCACAAAAGTTTGAAAAAAAAAACATGGCATCTTGAAATGTACAAAAGTTTAATTTTCTCAGTAACAAACTATAGATATGAATCATGGGAAATTAATGCTGCTGAGAAGAAGAAAATTGAAGCCTTTAAGGTGTGGTTCTGTTGAAGAGTCTTTTCTATATCCTGGACATAAAAGAAGAGAATGTGTATGTTAGAAGTGCTACTGGACAGAAGCAGACCTTTGTTGTCAGAAATCAACAAACTTTTATGTACTTTGGTCACATCGGGCATGGAGATGGAAATAACCTTGAAAAAGTTATCATGGAAGGATTGGTAGCAGGTTGTCATAGTAGGGGACCAGCAAGGTGATGGATAGATGGTTTGTGACAGATCACTGGGAGCCAGCTGCTGAGTGTTCGAAGTTACAGATGGATCAAGAAGGCTTCCAAAAATTCTGCTATGATGTCATCAATATTCAGACGTATAAATGAGTTTTATTTACTTACTTTTAGTTAATAGCTAAATAGGCACCTTTTAACTTGAAAATTCTATCTCAGGCAATGGGAAGCTAAATATATTGTATTTCACAAATGCAGGTGAATAACTTATAAAGTATTTTCCATCTTCTTAGGTGGTAAAACGTATATTGACTTCAATGGGAGAAGAGTTAGATCAGTACTTCTGAAAATTCCATCTAGGTTATATAAAGGAAAATATTTCTATATCAAATACTCTTTACCACAAGTATTCCAAGAACTGTTTGCTAAGAACAAGTTAATAGTAGCTTTTCCACTTGGATCAGATTATCATAGCTTGTAATTTTTATAATGTTTCTTCCTTACTGACTCAGGCTCTGCTCATTCAAAGCATTTAAGAATTTTAACTAGTAGGGTATTGAGTACTTCCTTTAGTTTCAAACCACAGGGACTACTCCATGTTTAAGTTAAGCATGTACTTAAATGCGCTGAATGCCAAGGGACTCATTAACAAGATCAGGTTCTGTGCCTTTTTAGGAGATGGTGGCCGTTGATGTAAGAGCAGCATCCAAGAGAACTTGGGTTCTGCAAGTTTTTCCTTCCTGCTTCCCAGGTGAAGGGAAATGGCTGTGGTTCTGCAGTGAGCGAGAGGAGCGGCAAGAATATCAGGTGCCTCCATAGGGGTTGTACATGGCACTGTGCAGTACAGAATGTTGCCCTGAAAGGGCTCCATGTGAGCTGTTGTGTAGGGCATCGGGGACATTGTCGGCATATCTGATCATATGTTTTCATTAGCTATTGCACTAGAAAGCATTAGGGCTGTGGAGAGAGCTATTGGAAATTTCCTTCATCCTTGCCCCATGCAAGTTCCTAGCATCCTAGCCAGCCCCTCCGTCTGGATGCTGGGAAGATGATTTGTGTGCGTGTGTGTATTTGCATTTGCCTTGTATAAGGAATTATTTGTTCTCAAGACCCAAGCCAGAACATGGGGGAATTCCCATTAATTTCAGTAGGATTCGGTAGAGAGTACAGGTAGGATCATGGACCTAATCAGAGTACTGTACCTGAAATTTTGTTCTTTGCTGTCAGCCAATACAGACTTTTCATTTCAGCTCAAAGAAGGATTTCTCTCTTTGAATCCTCTCTTCATTATCACTTTAATGTTTTATCCCACAGATAAATCAGACATGAAGGAAGGGGGAGGGGAAGAATGGTTTTTTTTTCTTTTTCTTTAATGCTTTCTTTTGTGCTCTCAAATTCAAGACACTGAAGGCTGATCCCAAATCACCGAAGCAGAGCTTAAAACACTCTTAAAATAGTTTGCATGGTTCAATTATTGGACATGTAGAGGGCCAGTTTACACGTGGGCCAAATATCAGAATTTGTAGATGAGAGTAAGTGGGTGGATTTCCCATTCTACTCCTCCGAAAAGAATCTACATGTGCTATATTTACAAATAGTCTTGCTGGGATTTCAGTTTTATTAACTTTTATTACCCACAGCAAAACCGTAAACCTTTGGCTATGCTTTCTCCCTAAACATAGCTGTTCCTAGGGTTTCCCTGCAGAGTACTTCCTGACCTTGACCCCAGTTTTCTCTCAAAGAGCCATTCACCTCTTATTTCCAGGACAGTGTTAATGCGCCATATCTGCAAACTGTGGGGTCATATCCGTTTTATGAATACCTGCTAGTGGGGTGAATGAGCAGAAAAGTCCAGCCACTACGTTACGTTACGTTACACTGGGTATAACAAAGTGCCCAGGATGGAATTCTGAAATTTAGTAGAATTAGTACAAAGTTCAAACACACTATTTTAATCCATAGATTTAACCAGGTGTAATTGTTATAACATCCGCTTGTAATTTATTCTTGCTTCAGGTGTTGATGGCGTAGAGCAGTGTTGTTGTTGTTGTTGTTGTCAAAAGTGCAGAACATAATGCAAGACCTCTGTGTCCAGGGTTCCGGAGGGGGCATGCTGAGACTGCTCAGTTAGGGCAATCTGCAAAGAGTGGGGCAGGGCAGATGATTTCCCCCCCCCCCCCAACTGGTGGTCATTTCTAATAGATCAGCGGTTCTCAAACTGTGGGTCAGGACTCCAAAGGGGGTCGCGACCCTGTTTTAATGGGGTCATCAGGGCTAGCTTAGACTTGCTGGGGCCCAGGGCCAAAGCCCACGCCCCACCACCCAGGGCCAAAGCCTGAGGGCTTCAGCCCTTGGCGGTGAGGCTCAGGTTACAGGTCCTTGCCTGGGGCTGAAGCCCTTGGGTTTCGTCTTTGGCTGCCCCACCCAGGGCAGCTGGCCTCGGGCAGGCTCAGGCTTCAGTACCCCTCCTGGGGTCGTCTAGTATTTTTTGTTATCAGAAGGGGGGCGCGGTGCAATGAAATTTGAGAACCCCTGACTCTAGATTCACCAAGCCAGCAACAGCTTCTACAATACCTTAGTGGTTACCCAGAAGCCAAAACACAGTTCCCTTTAAGCAACCCAGTTTTGGGCTTCCCTTCCCCCCCCGCCCAGACAGCCGAGTCAGATATGATGAGGACTACTGAAAATCTTGTTCATCATATAAAAAGTTCCACCTATTTCAAAGGATCGGACACATTGCCCACCAAGTCAATGAATATTTCAGATCTTACCAAAATACACGGTTGTAGTCAATTCTTATTAACTAAACTAAGATTTATTTAAAAAAAGCGGGGGGGAAGAGAGCATTGGTTAAAAGTTCATTATACATACAGATATGAATAAAGTTCTTAGGTCAGTTTCATAGTAGAGATAGTGAGCTTTAGAGTTGCAAAGAGTTCTTTCAGAATTAGTTCCATAGGTCATACTCCAGTGTTCCCTGAGAGCCACACTGTCCATACAGAACTGTGCCCAAATGACATAATTAAGCCCTAAGTAAAAACCTCTGGACTTCACCCAACGTGAATAGTTCAGTCATCATCAAAAGCAAACCATTGCTCACATCTGTCTACTTGAAGTACTTTGAGAGTGCCCATTACTGTAATAGCTAAGCCTTAATGAGTACCCTATAGTCACATGACTAGACCCTCTGTAACCCATAGAGGGAAAATGCCACCTAATATCAGGGCTAGGCACTGTACAGACAGAGTGTCCCTGCACCAAAGAGTTAAGTCTAAATAGATAAGACAGAAAAAGAGTATGAGAAAGGAAGCTTTATTATCCCGGTCTTAGAGAGATCATTATAAAAATAAGTGGTTTGCCCTCATCTGGAATAAATGTGTGCAATCCCGGTTACCCCATTTCAAAAAAGTATATTACAGATTTAGGGGATAAGATAAGGCCATTGAAGATGTTTAGGCCCATAGAAAAATGCTCATATGAAGAGTGACTGAAAAGATTGACATTTGTTTACCCTAGAAATAAGACATAAGATGGGACAGGATAAAAATATACAAAATAATATACAGTATAAAGAAAGGAGATTGGGAGTTTCTATTCTGTTCTGATCCAGGATGACCATCCTTGTGTTTCTATGTGGCACTGAGTGATGAAATGATTTGTCCAAGATGAGAGCATGTCAGTGGCAGATTTGAGAACTGAATCTAATTCTGTGGACTACCAGTCCATTACTGTGACTGGTTGGATCACAGAAACCCCCTTGGGGCTGCCAACTGAGGTGCCAAGACTACTTCTGCCCCTGCTTCCCATGCCAGCTTGGGACTCCAGCACCCTGTCTTGTTGAGCCAGACACACCAGTCTGCTCCAACACAGACACAGGGTCTGAACCACATGCCCCAAAGCTGCAGACTTAACTGAAAGCAACTTATAGAAGTGTTCCTGTCTTTAACACTCAGATGCCCAACTCCCAATGGGGTCTAAACCCCAAATAAATCCATTTTATCCTGTATAAAACTTATACAGGGTAAACTCATAAATTGTTTGTCCTCTGTAACACTGATAGAGAGAGATGCACAGCTTGTTGCTCTCCCCCCCCCCCCCGGTATTAATACATACTCAGGGTTAATTAATAAGTAAAAAGTGATATTATTAACTAGAGAAAGTAGGGTTTAAGTGGTTCCAAGTAGTAACAGACAGAACAAAGTGAATTACCAAGTAAAATAAAATAAAACATGCAAATCTAAGACTAATACAGTAATAAAACTGAGGGTGAGATTTTATCTGTATTCAGAGATGTTTCAATAAGTTTCTTTTACGGACTGGACACCTTCCTAGTCTGGGCACAATCCTTTCCCCTGGAACAGCCCTTGTTCCAACTCAGGTAGTAGTTAGGGGATTTCTCATGATGGCTGCCCCTTTGTTCTGTTCCACCCACTTATATATCTTTTGCATAAGGTGGGAATCCATTGTCCCTCTGGGATCCCACCCCTCCGTCTCAATGGAAAAACACCAGGTTAAAGATGGATTCCAGTTCAGCTGACATGATCACATGTCACTGTAAGACTTCATTACCCACTTGCCAGCACACGCGTATACAGGAAGACTTACAAGTAAAACAGAGCCTTCTACAGTCAATTGTCGTGGTTGATGGGAGCCATCAAGATTCCAAACCACCATTAATGGCCCACACTTTGCATAATTACCATAGGCCCTCAGAGTTATTTCATATTTCTAGTTTCAGATACAAGAGTGATACATTTATACAAATAGGATGGCCACATTCAGTAGATTATAAGCTTTGTAATGATACCTTACAAGAGACCTTTTGCATGAAGCATATTTTAGTTACATTATGTTCCCACTCATCAGCATACTTTCATAAAATCATGTAGAATGCAACGTCACAATTACATTAACCACAAGCCCATTCTTCCTTTCATGTGTAAAGCATATGATGCCATTGACCACTTGGAAAACACTGCTAACATGGCTTTCCATCAACAGACTGGAGCCTGCCTTCGGTTACTGGCTCACCAAAAAAAAACCACATTTGAGTTGACACCACACCTAATGCTTCTGTAATTATGCTGTGGCAGTTTTTCTAATGCTTTTCTTCTGGAGGTTTAATTACAGACTGTATTATACGTGTTCAGTGTTAAAATTAATTTTCACTCAAAGGTTTTGAAGTTGGTCTCTTATAAGTTAGGTCAGTGAAGAGAATGCATGTACACTTAACTAATACAACTTTCAGGGCCCCCTGCAGTTAGTGTACCTCCATTATGAGGTCTTTTCCATCCTGCTTTCATTGGGTCAAAATAGAAGATGATTCTTGCAGGGAAATTGGTAGGCATTTGGAGCATACCGCTTAAGGTATGTCAACACTGCAAATAAACGCCTGTGACTGGGCTGCGTTGACTGACTTGGACTTGCAGGGTTTGGGCTACAGGACTGTTTCATTGTGTACGGACTCGGGCTGGAGACCGGGCTCTGGGACCTGAATCCTTCCCAGGCACCAGCCCGAGCCTGAATGTCTACACCCCATAGCCAGGGTGAGCTGACATGGGCCAGCTGCGGGTGTTTACTTGTAGTGTAGATATACCCTTAGAGAGTGTTGAACAACAGAGTGGGACCTATTTAGTTAAATTGATCTCTTTATTTGACTTTAAAAAAATCACATGGTATGAATTTTTCATATGGAGATGCTTCATCAGAATGGTGTCCAACCTCTTTTCATTCTTGACAGTGAGTGGCCGTGTTTCAGTCCCTTACATCAGAATACTGGTTACTAAAGTGTAATATCTTCCACTTGTCTTTCTGCTTATCAGGGTCTCCAGTTTGCAAAAGGTATTTTTGTTGAGACACCCATTTATTGTGAGACTACCAATAGGATTTGATAATGTTTGATGGAATATTTTGGAAAAGGGGGTAAGAACATAATAAACAATAAAATGTGCTTTGAACTTTATTTAAAATAAAAAAATACTTGAAGTTCTATGACTTTTAGAATATCTTATGTAGCCACAACGACTATCTAATATTGGAATTGTTCTGGATATTTACTAATCATCCTTCTTTAGAAGGCAGCTCTGATACAGAGTGACACAGGAACAAAAGATTGGCTGTCAGTGATATCAAAATGATTACAAAACTCATAACTATTTAGTTCTATAAATGTTTCATCAGTGCATATTTAGTGACATTAATGGAAGTTGCACAAAGGCATTGAAGGAAAAATGTATCCCTTTGCTTTTAGATGCTAATGGTGCCTGTATTCAAAGAAAAGCTTCTTAATGGTAGGGACATTAATAATGGCTAAATGTTAAAGACTGATGGTTGGAGTTGCTAGGGCAAAAAGAGAACACGGCACAAAGCAGATAATGTTTAGGATGCAAATTTATGGCATCAGGTTGGTATGAAAACCTTGTGACATTCAGTGATTGCTGTAACTTCTGAATCACTTCAGCCTAGTAAATCACTTTTTACATATTGTGACTGTGATGTAGAGCTATACTAGTCCACAATGAAAAGATCTCTACTGTGTGTGTATATATGTGATTAGTATATGCCCACATAGTATATACATCTCTATTTATTGTACCATTAAAAAAATTCAGTTTCTTCTACATTCTTGATCTTTTCCATGAATAATTTTTTTTTTTTAATAGTAGTGACATGGCTCAGGAGTGAACATAAGTGTTTACAATTCTGCTAATAGGTCCCAGTCAGAAATAGGCCCCTATCAAAACGCACTCATACTTCACATATCTCAGAGGGACTATTCATGTATTTAAAGTTAAACATGTGCTTAAGGGCTTTCCTGAATCAGTGCCTGATTGTAGATCTTTAAGAGCACATTTTAAAAAATGAACAAGATTCTTAAAGATAATACAGAAATGTATTCATTGAAATGCAGAGCTGGAGGAGACCTTGAGGCAGGGCGGGCTTTGGCTTTTTTGCCGCCCCAGGCAAAAAAGCCTCCCGCCGTCCCCCGGCGGGGAGCGCGGCGAGCCCAGTCGGGGCCCCGCTCTCCCCGGCCGGCCGGAGCGCCGGGGGGAGGGCGGCGAGCCCGGCTGCGGCCCCGCTCTCCCCGGGTGAGCACCACCCCTCTCCAGGTGCCGCCCCAAGCATGTGCTTGGTAGGCTGGTGCCTGGAGCGGGCCCTGCCTTGAGGGGTTATTTAGTCTGAGGTGTATCTCTAGACTATCACTGACAGGTGTTTGTCTAGCCCGTTTTTAAAAGGTTCAATGATGGGCATTCCACAACCTCCCTTAGAAGCCTATTCCAGTGCTTAACTAGCCTTAGAGTTAGAATATTTTCCCTAATATCTAACAAGTCTCTCGTTGCAGATTAAGTGTGTTGCTTGTTGTCCTACTTTCAGTGGATGTGGAGAGCAATTGTCACCATCTTCTTTAGAACAGCCCTTAATGCATTTGAAGACCAACAGTTCCCTCCTCAGTCATCTTTTCTCAAAACTAAACATGCCCAGTTCATTCAAACTTTACTCATAGGACAGGTTTTCTGAACCTTTTATTATTTTTGTTGCTCTCCTTTGAACTCTGCCATTTGTGCACATCTTTCTTAAAGTGTGGTATTCAGAACTGGACACAGTACTTCTGCTGAAGGCTCACCAGTGCCAAGGAGAGCAGGAAAATTACCTTCCATGTCTTGGCATACAACACTCCTGTTAATACACTCCAGAATATTAGCCTTTTTTGCAACTGCATCAAATTGGTGAATCATATTCAATTTGTGATCCACTGTAACCCCTCGATCCTATTCAGCAGTATGATCACCTAGCCAGTTAGTCTCTACTTTGTAGTTGTGCATTTGATTTCTTTCCTTTCTAAGTGTAGTGGTTTGCACTTGTCTTTACTCGATATTTTGTTGATTTCAGACCAATCCTCCCATTTGTCAAGGTTGTTTTGAATTTTAATCCTGTCCTCCAAATTTCTTGAGACCTCCTTCCCCCCCACCCCCCACACACCTTGGTGTCATCTGCAAATTTTATAATCACTCCATTATCCAAATCATTAATGAAAATATTGAATAGTACCAAATTGAGGCTACACCCCTGCAGGACCTCACTAGATACTTCCTCACCATTTGATAGCAAACCATTGATAACTATTCTTTGAGTACAGTCTTTCAACCAGTTTTGCACCCACCTTATAGTAATTTCATCTAGAGCATTGGGGGGGTGGGGGAGAGAGAGGAATAGCTCAGTGGTTTGAACGTTGGCCTGCTAAACCCAGGATTGTGAGTTCAGTCCTTGAGGGGGTCATTTAGGGATGGGGGAGGGGAGGAAACAAAAACAAAAAACCAAAACTGTCAGGGACAGTACTTGGTCCTACTAGCGAAGGCAGGGGATTGGACTTAATGACCTTTCAAGGTCCCTTCCAGTTCTGTGAGATGGGTATAGCTCCATATAAGAAGATAAACATATTTCTGTAATTAGGTTGAGAGTGTCATGTGGGATTGTGTCAAAAGCCTTACTAAAATCAAGATATAGCACATCTACAGCTTATATCCACTAGGCCAGTAACCCTATCAAAGAAGTAAATTAGGTTGGTTTGGGATGTTTTTGTTTTGGCATGTTTGACAAATCCATGTTGGCTATTACTTATTAATACTATTATTCTCTAGGTGCTTACAAACTGATTGTTTAACAACTTGTTCCAGTATCTTTCCAATTATAAAAGCTAAGCTGAATAGTCTTTAATTCCCTGGTTCCTCTTTGTTCCCCCTTTTTAAAGATAGGTATTGTTTGCCTTTGTCCAGCCCTCTCTCCTTTGGGACATCACCCAGTCATGAGTTCTCAAAGATAATTGCTAACAGTTTTGAGATAGCTTCAGCTATTTCCTCAGGTGAATTTCATCAGGTCTTCTTGACTTGACTACATCTAACTTATCTAAATATTCTTTAACTTGTTCTTTCCCTGTTTTGGTTTGCATTTCACCCCCCCCCCCTTGTTACTAATATTAATTGTGTAAAGTATACAGTCACAATTTACCTTTTCAGTTAAGACTGAAGCAAAATAGGCATTAAATACTTCAGCCTTCTTGATGTCATCCCTTATTAGCTCTACTTCCCTGCTAAGTAGAGGGATCTACACTTACCTTTCTTTCTCTTGCTCCTAATGTATTTATAGAACCTCACACTCCTCTCCCACTCTTGGCCTGCAGGGGGGAAAAAAATCAAGATTCCTAATAGTTTAGTGGAAAGAAGTAAAAAGTATTGGAATAAGGTGGTGTTGGTCTTGGAATCCACATTTGCCAACAATATTTGTGTAAAAGTATGAGTGATCTTGAAGTCAATGTTAACGGAAACAGACAAATTTAAGAACAAAACTGGAAGACATTACAATGAGACCTTACAGTTATCTTTTGAAATTGGGATTACAGATTTGGAGAACTGTTGCTGCACTAAACTCACATGAAGGTTGTTCAAAATTAATGTTGATGGCTGAAAGAAATTTGTAAAGGATGTGAGGAAAAAACCACCCACATATATTATATTATGTAATCATCTGTGTAATAGTCAAATTAACAATTTTCTTCATTTTCAAACTGTATCTATAAACAGTACAAAGGAGTTCTAAGGTTTTCCTAAGTCAGCAGAAGAAGGGGTGTTTTGGAGAAAATCTGTGGTTGCCAAGAGACTTACACTAAGGCACTGAAAAAGCAAAAGTGCATTCTGCATCTAGTTAGAGATCTGCTCTCAGAGCCTAAAGGTGTGAGATGCTGAGACCCCCCCTCCCATTAAAGGGTGGTGACTTAATTCCAATTAAAATTTATTAGCATCTCTATAGGATCAGCCCCATCAAAATAGCTTCATTTTAGGTAATTTTTTAAAAACAGAAATGCACTTGCTGTTGTCTTTGGCATATATACAATGAAATCATTAACAATTACTAAATACATCAAGAATTTTTCTTTACGCCATTTCTGTATAGAAATAACAAAATTAATTTCCTTTTAACCCATGCTTTCCTGAGAAGCCTTGTACCCTGCTTCAAAGTCAGCAAGCTCAAGCTGTATCACAGCAAAGGAGAAAGCAAGTACCGTTGCTGACAGATCATTTTCAGTGAGGGGCAGTCGGCAGCCGCCCCCTTTTTAAACCAATATATTGCCATCTTGAGTGCATCAGCTGATCTCAACTGTGGGCATATATACAGTTTTTATTGTTTTGGTTTTTTTAAGCTTGAATTGCACTTGGAAATTAAATGAAATTAAAGCTAGTGTGGATATTGGAATACAAATCAGAAAACTTCTATCAAAGTGTTGACAAAAAATGAGTGGAGAAGGGGAAGCTACATTTCTCTTCCCCCGTTTTCCAACCAGCTCCAAACACAGGTGTTACTGCTTTTCTACAAGATGTGCGTTTGTTTAAGTGGGCTGCCTCCTTCTGCACTAGGTGTAGCTTTCAAATGGTCAGAGCCCCAGCTCTGGGACCGTCCCACCTTGCAGGGTGCTGCAGCCTGAGCCGGAACGTCGACACCACAATTAAATAGCCCCCTTAGCCTGAGTCCCGTGAGCCTGAGTCAGTTGGCATGAGTCAGCTGAGGGTGTCTAATTGCAGTGTAGACATACCCATATACATTGCAGTAATCCAGGTTCAAAGTCCGAATAGATGGCTAACTGCTGTAAGGTCCAGTTCTGAATTAAAGTTGACAAGCACAGATGGAGAAACAGTTGCTGTTCTTCATTGCTGATACCTGGCCATCCAGAAGCAACTGGTATCTCCAGAACGTTCAGACTGTAGATGTATGTCCCAAGCACTGGGCATATCTCCCAATCGCAGAAGCTGAAATAAACTCTGCCAAATCCTCTGTTTGTTTTGCCAGATTATGGGCCTTTGTCCATCATTTTATCCAGACTGAGTTTCACCCAGTTAGTTGTCATCCAGCCCCAATCTCTGCTGACAGCAAAAAGATTCTCTGAATAATTGTAATGATGTGCTTGTCATTTATGACCTAAGTTGGAAACCCTTTCTGGATTTATATTGCAAATAAGTGCATATGGTTCTCCTCCCACTTGTTTTAGTCATGTGTGGCCATGTGTTGTGTGGTGAGACTGAATGATTCACTTTTGTTTTTCTTTTTGAAGGGCAGTTGTTTTTCATCCTTTTTTTTTTTATTATGACATGGAACTGCACCTTTCTTGAATTAACACCTTATGTAATATCTCTAACTTAACAAAATTTACTGTAGTGAGCCTTTTTATGAAGCAGTACCAGACTGGGATTCACATTGGGAGCCCATTGGTGGAGACTATAGACTGCTCAAAGAGACTGGGACTGGTATGAAGAGCCCAGAGGAGTTGACACCGGAACTGGCTAGGTGAGAAGACTGAGATTGGAACTGGGATGAGAATCTGCGGAAGGGGGAAGAGACTGAGACAATGAGGTGGGGGAGCATGGAGGAGGGGGAGACAGGAGTAAGATGAGGACAGAAACAGAAGGGTCTGTGACTGCCGGGGATGAATTAGGGTTGTGTAGTGAAGGATAACGTTGTCTGTAGGATCACTGCTTCATCTGTTGCAGAAGTTGGAAGGTTGTACAGAAAGAGATCGGAAAATGCAGGCACAGAAAGGGAGGGTTTTACTGCTAAGGCATGCCCTGGAGACTTGGATTTTATCTCTGCATCTGCCACAGAGTTCCTGTGTGATGCTGGGCAAGTCACTTAAATCAGATTTTTCACAGGTTATCACTAATTGTGTGTTCCTCATTTTCTGGGTGCTCAACTTGATATGGTGAGGTCTGGTTATGCAGAAGTATTGAGCACTCACAGCTGCAGTTGAAGTTATTGCATACAGGCAACCTTAATTCTAGTGTTTCCTAACTTTTCAGTGCTTGACTTTGCAACCTGAACATTTTTAACATCGGTTTTTTATAGTGTGTAATATTGTGACAGCATGTTGCAAGCTAGTAGCTGACCTGGTACTCTGATCACTTAAGTATAAATTAGCTCCACCAGGAAAGGTCTGATGGAGGATGAGTTCTTAATTGCCTAAGCAGAGTGGGGAGTTGATGAGCTAAGGAGTTAATTAACTAGCCTTCCCAGCTGGTGGGTAAAAAGCACAGGAAGTACAAAGTGGGAGGAGGTTAGGGGAAGCTAGGACTTTCTCGCCCCTCTCAATTGAAGAACCTAGTGTCATTACATAGGATTGTGATGGTGGTGGAGGTATTGTAAAATAAAATGTGAAGAGATCTCAATAGACGATGAGGCACCTAAAGACTATGAGGGGACCCCAGGATGGGAGAGAGACCTGCCTTGTTATAAATATCTAAGTTAGTGACAAACGGAAGTGTTTACTGTCATTTATGTGTTCTCAGAGTCAGCACAACTAAGGGAGCATGTAAATTGGAATCTGTTCTCTGTTTGTGTATTGTCATTGCAAGTTACAACCACTTACAATTGTGCAAATCCACTGAAGGCATATGGTCCACATGTGTGTGATTGAGAGCATAATGCACCCTGCAGAACCTGCATTGCAGGTAATAATACACAACAAAGAGAATCTAGCTTGACTTTTAGACCCAAGATTGAGCTTACAGGACTGGCAGTTAGAGGAAACACCTTTTTTTCTTAAAAATTGAGTGTGTTTGACGTATCAAAGATGGTGATCCTCACACTGCCATCTTTACAGAGCTACATTTCAAACCAGAACCACACTTTGAGATGGCCAAATGACATAAAAACTGATTCTGGGCTGTGAACTGCTTCTCAGGTGTAAGGGCAGAGTGACCAATTAAACTTTTTATTTCACTGCCATACTAGCATCACTTTCCCTTTACTCTAGAAAAGATTAAGTTTTTAAATGCTTTTCATTCTCTACATTATGTAATGTAAACTCTAACTCTTACACAGTATTTTGTATATGCGGCTAAAATTGGATTTGACTGTTAATGTTGCAGAAGAGGTGCTGCCTGATTGTTATAAAAGATGAAAAAAATATGTGCACCCAGCAGAGTATTGGAAAATGGGCAGTGTTAACAATTCTAGAAATACAGTGCCCTAGGACAGTGGTCTTCAAAGTGGGGTGCGCAAGAGGATCCTTGGGGGTGCGCGGCAGGAGGAGGGTTTTTTGTTTTTGTTTTTTTGCTTTGGCAAAAAATGGTAGAGCCGGCGCGGCAAGGGGTGCGTGCTCAAAATTTTTTTACTGATAGGGATGCGTGATCAAAAAAGTTTGGAGACCACTGCCCTAGGAGATAAGAGAATCTAGGGGTGATTTGTGGTCTTTTTCTATAGAAATAGTACAGATGGTAAAAAGGTGTCTGTACTGGCATAAAGTAAAGCACTTAGCAGCTCTAGGGCGTGATTATCCACAGGTACATTTTACCTTTAGTTAAAACATAAATTAGCTACTTGAATAGCAGTATGTGAGACATTGGCATTGAGACAGTGCTGTGGATTTATCCCTTAATATTTATCCCTTAATATTTACCCTCTATGTAGTCATATTATATTATATTTTATATTGTTTGTATTTTTGCTGGAAAATAGATCTTAATTGAAAAGCAAAACAAACAAAACTCCCCACATTGGTAAGTCCTGTAGTTCATGTTCATGGAAAGCATGTACGGTATATAGGAGGAAATCATTTTACCTACTGTATGTTATGAAAGTGATTAGTGTAACCAAATGTAATGCAGGGAGAGGCACTTGGTTGAAAGATGGCTGCACTGCTGTGATGCCCAAGAGTGTGGATGCATTTTTGTTTCTGTATGCAGCTGGATGGGAAATATTTTTTTTTTAAAAGCATTGGTCACATGGTTTTAAAAATCCATCCCAAACTGAAATACATGCCACCCTTAAAGCCGAATAACACTGCTCTACAGCCAAAATGCTTCTGAAATAAATGTAGTCAAACGTTACTAATTCTGGGTCACTGAGAACGAAAATGATGCCTAAAATTGTTGATTGGCTCTAGTTTTCAAGATATGCTATTGGGTCAGTATATACGACCCTTGACTTGGGAATGGCGGAGGATAAGTGAGTTATAAAGGAAGGGATCTCAATTTAAACCAGAAATGACTAAAATACATCTTTGACTGGATCTATGAATAAATCTATGACTGGGTTTGGACAGTACTTGCTTTTTAGGCAAAACAATGGATGATGCAATCTGAAGCTGGTATTGCGTCATACATGATATGAATTGCATCATGTTATTCCTAGAAGTCATGGATCTTGCAATCATAACGAAGCTTACATCACTCTGCTGAACAAATTGCCCTATATCAGCTCTAGAAATCATACAGTGTCGTGCTCTCTTATTTGTCAGTGTTTGATTTTGCAAAGGGAAACATTTCTGTTTAGCCAAAGTGAGCAGAGATGCCTCGTACTTGTGTGAGCAGTGCAGATAACTTCTGCTATGTTTGTGGTGAAGTGACTTTTGCATCACAAAAGCGCAGTATAACCACTATGGTTAAGAAAGCCTATCACCTTTATTTTGGCTGCAAAATTGGAGATCAGGACAAGAGGTGGGCCCCACACATATGCTGCAACACTTGTGCAACAAATCTTCGCCAGTGGTTGAACAGGAAAAGGAAATCTATGCCTTTTGCAGTGCCAATGATTTGGAGAGGGCCAACAGATCATACCAGCAATTGTTACTTCTGCATGGTGCCTCCAGTTGGGAAAGGTGTGTCAAAGAAGAAAAAGTGGACTATGCATTATCCAAATATTCCATCAGCTATACGTCCAGTACCCCACGGAGAAGGACTGCCGGTTCCTGATGCACCAGAATCATTCTCACTTGAGTCAGATTAGGAAGAGGATGAAACTTCTGGTCCTGAACCATCAATGTCATAGGACCCACATTTTCTCCCATCCTCCTCCTCTGAACCACACCTCATAACACAAGGTGAACTGAATGATCTTGTCAGGGATTTGGAACTACCCAAGAGTAAGGCAGAGCTGTTGGGCTCCAGACCACAGCAGTGGAATCTTCTGGCGGGTGATGTTAGGGTTTCCATGTTCCGTGACCGTCAAAAGGATCTTGTCCCATTCTGCTTCATGGAAGGTGATCTGGTAGCCTGCAACAACATCGATGGTATGATGGCAGCCCTCAACATCGTTCACGATCCAGATGAGTGGAGACTGTTCATTGATTCATCGAAGACGAGTCTTAAAGCTGTTTTACTGCATAATGGCAATATTTTGCCATCAATTCCAGTTGGTCATGCAGTCCATCTGAAGGAAACCTATGACAACATGAAACAACTTTTGAGGTGCATAAACTATGACCAACATCAGTGGCAGCTTTGTGGTGATTTGAAGGTTGTTGCTCTCTTGCTTGGTCTGCAGACTGGATACACAAAGTACTGCTGTTTTCTCTGCGAATGGGATAGTCGTGCAAGAGATTCCCACTACATCAAGTAACATTGGCCACTCCGACAGTCTTCGGAGCCTGGGAGGAAAAGTGTTCAGCATCTCCCACTTGTTGAATCTAGGAAGATTTTGTTACCACCCTTACACATCAAGCTGGGTCTGATGAAGAACTTTGTCAAGGCCATTGACAAAACACAAGCAGCTTTCAAGTACCTCCGTGGAAAATTTCCAAGGTTAAGTGAAGCTAGGATAAAGTAAGGTGTCTGTGTTGGTCCTCAGATTCGTGAACTTCTTCGAGATGATGCATTTGACCATGCACTGCATGGCAAGGAAAAGACGGCATGGAAAGCCTTCCAGTTAGTGGCAATAAATTTTCTCGGAAACAACAAGGCAGACAACTACAGGTTGTTGGTGGAAAACCTCCTCAAGGCATACAAAAGCCTTGGTTGCAACATGTCACTAAAGATACATTTTTTGCACTCTCATCTAGTTTTTTTTTCCACCGGATGTGGAGCAGTGAGCGACGAGCACGGAAAGCGATTTCACCAGGACATTGCAACAATGGAGAAACGCTATCAGGGGAAATGGAGCCCATCAATGCTTGCATACTATTGCTGGACAGTGACAAGAGATGCTCCATTTAATGAATACAAGAGACAAGCCAAGAAGAGCCGAGTAGACACTGAATAGGACTAAACTATGTACAGAATAGTTTTTTGCCTTTTGTTTCGTAATAAATTTTATTTATATAACCCTTTTGCTGATTTTTAAAGGGTAACATAAACAGGACAGGTGAAATCTTATCATGTAAAGCAACCATAAACACATGAAAAGACCTAGGTTTACAATTTATGATTAAAACTCTACTATCTACACAATATACATAGACATAAAATGTAAAAACTTAAATATCTTAGAAACAGTAGCCAATCAGTTGTTTTAATTGTCATATTTGAATTCAGCACATCAAAATACAGAATAAATAGAACATTTTATCTCTGAAGCAGACGACTTCTCAAAAATTGTAGACCAGTGTAATTGTTCTTGTTGCATATATTGTACCTTGCACATATAGCTGTCTTTTCACCCGTACAAAGCCAGATTGTAAAGCAGTTATGTAGTTGCTCAGTGGCCAGGAATGCACCCTGGAAACCTGCCGCACACCATTGTGGGTGTTTTGGACAGGGGAACCACATAGACTATAGACCTGCTCATGAGTCAGCTCTTACAGGCAAGCCAGAAATACCTCCTGTGTTGCCCTGGCGAGACATGCCATGGAAAATTCTGCTCTGTGCCTGTGTGAGATCTCTGCACAGCATCATCTTGCCCTTCCCTGCCCCACCCATGCAAAATGGCCATGTATACCCAAACAAGGGGGGTGAGGAAACATTTGTCCCTCAATAGGGTGTGGTTTGCAGGGAGGGTTTCAGTATTGCCATCAAGTGTTTGTTTAAAAATCAAAATCAGACCCCCCCAAATCATGAGATTTTAAAAATAGCTTTTGGTGTCTTTTTATTTGTCTTTCTTCAGGGAGTCACATTTTCAGGCTTTTTCTCCAAATCATGAGGGCTAGATCCTATATTTTATTTTAACGAAGGGTGAGATTCTCATGTAATCAGATGAATTCAGGTTTAAGGAGTTTTAAGGAATTCACAATAAAATTGCAACAGTTAGTGACACAGGGGCTTGGTGGCAAATCTTTCCTGCATCTCTGTCCTCTTGTGATTGCATGTGCTTTTATCTTATGCTCATGTGAAATAATAATTGGTGAGGCATGTAGGGCCAAATAATGTATTCTTTGAAGTCCATGTTTAAGTACACTATGTTGTCACTAGGTTATTTGATTTGATCTTTTTAAATTGATGGACCTATTTTTGTTTTTCTTTAGTGTACTTTCAAAAGATTGTCATGGGGCCCCAGAGCATTGTACAGATGCTGTTCATTTTAGAGTAGTAAAAATCCAAAGAAATTCATGAAGTTGACATTTAAAAAGTGGATCCCTAAATTGCACCTGTATAAACGTGTGGAAAATGGCTAATTGTGCGTGCAAATCAGCATTCAGATGTGCAAAAACAGATTAGTAAATTCAGGGTAGGCAGCAAACTTTAAAAACTTAATCTTAACTTTGTCTTTTTGCTATTTAGAGTTGAAAATCAGTCATGGCCCTTGGAGGTAGCCTGGGCTGGGAAATAGCGTTTTCGTTGTATATGTGCTTTTTGGGGAGGAGGAGTGGGGTGAATGAGGTGGTGGTGGGGAATTCAGCCTGAGAGATCAGTTCATTAAAGAGCCTGCTGATGCAGTCAAAGAAAATTGGATTCAAGTAGCTGACTCTGTCTGTAGGTGCTACTGTTATCCCAAAACTGAAAGAGTATGAACTTAACAATGGTAGAGGGCATAAATTCTAGGTATTGACAATTGCTCCAGGTGGATGCTATTTATCCATAGGGATGAGTTGAGGGACAGATTGGATCTGTAGAATTGTCCATGGGTTTGAAGATCAGTTTGTCCTTTTTGTGTAACTTTTTAAAGAATTTGCATATTCATGAGCAAAGTGGCAGCACAGATTCTGTTGGATCACGGCGGGTTCTTACATAAGGCAAGCAGTTCCACTCTGCATATGTTTTCAGTTGTGTATAAATAGATGTAGTAGTTAATGTAGAAAAATAGAGAAGTCCAGCTTTTGCTTGTGTATCACATGGGGCTTGTCTTCACTAGACTTTATCTCTAACTGGTTGACTATCAGTTAACTGGAGGTACTTATATGTATGTAAAGGCTGTGTGGACATTCCCCACATGTTTAATCCAGGCTACAAACGTTGGTTCTTTATCCTAACCTGATTGCCAATTAACTCAAGATATTTAATTTAGGAATCAACTCAAGGTAAAAAAGTGTAATGAAAACGTACCATTAGTATTAGCTGCCAGTCATGACAACTCTCTGGCAATAACTCCCAAGAACATTACTGTTAGTTTGACTTGATCAATTTTTGTCCTACAGTACATATCTGACAAAAACCTAGCTAACCTTAACTCTAGTTTACACAGACCTATCACCAAACTTTTATCCAATAACAAAAAAAACCACCATTTTTTTTCCAAATAATTGTAATTCAAAGTGCTTTAAAACAAAGCAAACGTTGGAAATTATAGAATGATACAGTTAAGGTCACCCAAGCAACCTTAACTTTGCCCCGGCATACACTCAGTCATGTATGTGCTCTCATATTCACTCAGTTGTTTGGATGGACTCATAGACTTTAAGGCCAGAAGGGACCATCATGATCATCTAATCAGGCCACAGACCTCTCCCACTCATTCCATAACCTCCGGCTGAGTTACTGAAGTCCTCAAATCTTGATTTAAAGACTTCAAGTTACAGAGAATTCCCCATATACTCTAATTCAAACCAGGGAGTGACCTGTGCCCCTGGCTGCAGAGAGGGGCAAAAACATTGTTGGCTTGTAGTCATCTTGCGATCAACCAATACACTCAGGTCTTTATCTGCCTTTGTCGCTTCAAGCTAGTACATTCCCAGCCTATAGCAAAATGTCTTTGTCAGTCTCTAAAGGCATGACTTTTCATTATTAAATTTCATCCCATTTCTATGACTCTAGTTTTCAAGGTCTTGCAAATCTTCTTGTATGATATTCCAGTCCTCCTCTGTATTGACATTATTTCCCAACTTTGTGTCATCTGCAGATTTTATTAGTGCACACCCACTTTTTTGCCAAGGTCATTAATGAAAATCTTTACACAGTAACTTGCTCACAAAGGTTTTCACAAAATCACACTTACACTCAATTTCACTGTTGTCTACACTGATTTTTCCACTTGCAGAATCACTCTTGTGCACGTGCATACTCACGTATATGCCCATTTGTAGTCTTGTGTGCTAGCACATGTGCATACCCAGTTGGTCTCCTGCATAGTATCTGTCAGCTTGCTCTACACACCCATATTCACAATCACCCATGAGCCACACAGACATTCATCCTCCCTATTTCCATTATCCCCAGCACGTGCTGACAATGGGGAAGTCAACTTATTTCCTGACCTTGTCTTTTATATAGACAGGGTCCTTGAAAGTCTCCCACAACAAGCAGGATTCCGTTGTACTAAGGGAAGTCGTTAACTCTCTGAGTGGGCATATTCCTTTTACTGAGGAGGAAATCTTGCCTACATTAGTGGGACCTTGCACCAACACTCTGTAGCAATTCTAAACATTTGGGGTAGGAGGGTGGCGTTTTCCCGTGTCCCTACTTGAGCTTTGTGGAAAGTACTCACTCAAGGGTCTTTCACAGTCCTTCATTCACAGGGCAGGTCCTGCCCTGTACCTAAGAAAAGGGCAGCAGCTCTTCCCTCTGAAGTACTCTGTGATGATGTGGACTTTAAGGCTAAAGTCAGATCACTGTGTGAAAAATAAGTAGACGTGTCTAAGGCTAAATACTGTGTGTTCATGGAGGTTACTTACAAGTTTCGGTTCTGGATTCCACAATTATGATGGTATAACAAAGAAAAAAGGCTTTATTTCCAACTCTTCAACTTAAAATGATCGCCGCTAGAGATAAAATATGCTCTTGGTGTACAAGTATACACATTTTCGTAGTCGCCTTTCCTTCTAAGATCAGGCATGTCTGATTACAGTCAGATACTTCAAACATAAGACATACAAGTGTATCTTAAAAACTGGAAAATTATCCATTTGTTAGCCACATCTTTGTTACCAAAAATAAGACTGTGTGAAACAAATAAAATACCAACAATGTAGGTATAGAAGGTATAATAAAAGTAATAATGAATAATAACACTTCCTCAGCATGTTCATCTAGGATCTCAAAGCAATTTAAGTAAGTCTCTCAATGTGATGTCAAAGACATAAGTTACAATAGAAAAGAAATGATTATTCTTTTATTTAATTTCCATAAGGATGCATGTTGTGGAAGTGAAGCTATTTTCTGGGGACCCCCCCTTTAAAGATAGAAATGATGAAGGCAAGTGTCTCTGTCCAAGGAAATGAAGACTTGCTAAATTAAAGATTTAGTATTGCATTAAAAATATAGTGTCTGTCTCAGTGATAATGGTAGTTATAGATGTGATTTCAATGCCACCTGAATTTGTATAAATCTTCATACTAGTAAATCACAGGACCCCCTCCCCCAAATTGGTCAGTATGAGGTGCTAGCTACTAGAAGCCGCTGGCAGTGATTTATCTGCAGCAAACAAGCTAACAATTGGTCAGTAGAATGGATTATGTAATTCCTTCTTAATATTCCTTCCTGTGGAACTTTCATCACTGTCAAGCGGAACCTATAAAGGCAAAAGCACTGAGTAACTGCTGAGCCTGACTGAGCTAAATATAGCTTTTTTTTTTAAAAGATGGATATGACTTCTTGATGCTCCTCATAGATCTTTTCTTTAGCATTAAACAGGTGTAAGGGTTAATCAGAAATAGGGTGACCGTATTTTCCTATGCTGAATACAAGATACCGTGTAAAATTACTCATATTCAAGCAAGTTCAACAGCAATCAATCACAACTATGCAGTACAAACATTCAAATTAACATAAAGTTGACTGAACCCCTGTTAAAAAGAAATACTCCATAATTGGATTATTTTTATTTACCTTTTTATCTTTTTATCTTTCAGGCTTAAGGGTTCACACACACACTCCTGTACACCTCTTTCACACAAGGGGTGTGACCGACTGACCCTCCCTTCCCTGCCTGCCGCACTCTGCCCTCCATGCCTGGTTGGGCCCCAGGGACGGACCCTCCTCTCCTGGTACCTGGTGCCATGTCTTCCTGATGCAAAATGTGGAGGGGGGCAGGCAGGTTCATAGGCAGGTTCAGATTCCAAACATTCAGTGTAGAGAATGGTGTGTCTGCTGCCCCAATGGGCATTGAACTGGTGTGTTTCCTGGCCAGTAGCAAGTTGCCTTGTAGAACAGTCAAAACTTTTCCAACTGTCATTTATTTATTTTTCTGTTTAATTTCTAGTTCCATGGGAGAAAAGTAGGATTTAAAATTTGCATCTTCATATACTTTTAACTGCTCCTTGTACTTGATTAAAACTCTTTTAAATCTTTGCTTCAATGAAACTGAAAACGAATCTAGACCGCTTGAATGTAAAAATACGGACCCAGATCATCAGCTGATGTAAACTGGCAGAGCTTCATGCATGTAGCCCATAGTACAGTGTTTTCCTTAATTAAGTTAGCACAAAAATCTGAGATACATAATTGTGAACGACAGAAGAGCAAGGCACTACAGTAAATGTGGTACCACAAATGATATATGCAATCTTTTGAATATTTATCAGGGAACTTTGATACATATATGAAAACGATTTGTGTATATCCCTTCGTTTTTTTTTCTTACTGGCTGAAAAATAGGCCTACATGTCATATCTCACAACGTATTGCAAATGTTAATCATAGCAGAGGAGACAGGCAATATTTCATTTGGCTTTACTGCAATCAAAAAGCATTAATTTCTTTTCATTGCACCGCTTGCTCTGGAAGAACTGAGCTGTGTATAGCTGATTTCAATTCTTACCGACAGAAGTACAAAAGAAACACATGAATAAAACATTACTATAAATATGCGAACATCAAAGCTACCTTCTTAGAATATTATTTTACATTTGACTGTGTAAAATAAGGGCTATTTTGTTTGTTTTTTTTAAAAGCTGAGCATTATTTAAAGTACTACAATATATTTCAAAACTTGCTATGTTCCCATATCAGGTACCAAATTCTGGATTACAGTTGAGAAAGCTTGCTTCCTTTTAACATTAAAAAATATGCAGTAATACAGACTGAAATCCACAATGATTTGTTCACAGATAGACATGCAACCTAGTGTACCTTTTTGTGAAAATAAGGGATTGTGTGATTCCCCAAACCTGCAGAATAGCCCCAATAGGCAGGTGCACATACCCTGGGCGAGTGCTTGAATCAGGGTGGACTGAGAGGCAGCATGGTCTAGTGCAGGGGTTCTCAACCTTTTTCTTTCTGAACACCCCCTCCCCCCCCCCGCTATTAAAAACTCCAGGGCCCAGCGGAGTGAGGGGTGGAGGAGGGTGAACTCAGGGCTCTGGGCTCTGGCCACTGGGTAGGTGGGGGGAGCCTTTGGCATAGGCATAGTTTGACTTCTGTTTGGGTGGGCAGGGCCTGGTAGGGCTCGGGCCAGGTTCCACATGGCAGGGCCCAGGGTGGGAGCGCCACTTCCAGGGCCGGCGCAACCCATTAGGTGACCTAGGCGGTCGCCTAGGGTGCTAACATTTGGGGGGCGGCGACCGCGGTGGCCGGATCTTCCGCCGCCTCTGTCGGGGGCAGCATTTCAGGGGCGGGACCTTCCGCCGCGTAGGGTGGCAAAAAAGCTGGCGGTGCTCCTGGCCACCTCCATCCCCTGTTTCACCTCAGTAGGCCTCCCAGCCTGTTGAGGTTGTGGGGGAGGGGGTTGCACCAGCTTAAAAAGTTAGAAAACTACTCAGGGTGCAGGGAGGGAGTAACTAGGGGCTGTGTACAGGCAGGGGGTAACTCAGGGGGCAGACACGGGGTTGGTAGGGCCGTGCATAGGCAGGGGGTTAGCTCAGGGTGCAGGGAGAAGAGAGCTAGGGGCTGTGTGCCCCCTCCCCGATGGCTCTACGGGCCCCAGAGCTGAGTCCCCCCCCCCCCCCCCCCCGGCCCCCCTTATCAGTTGCACAAATAGTCAAAGGGGGCTGGGGCTGAGGAGCAGCCATAACCTTGGGCACCAGCAGCAAGAGATGGGGAATGCCAGGGCTGCCTATTCCATATCACCAGCCAGAGCAGCAGCTGCCCCGCACTGCCCAGCTCCAGCTTTCCGGTTTCTGACCTGCCCAGAGGACAGGGCCTTGAGGGAGAGCCAGGAGGAGCACTGGGTGAGAAGGGTGTGTGTGTGTGTGGTGGGGGGAGGGGGAGGCAGAGCGGAGCTGTCCCTGGGACTGTCCCACTCTGGGTAAGGCACTGCAGTTTGGTGGGGCAATAGCCCCTGTGCTCCCGCAACTCTGCCCATGGGTTCGGGGCTTCTGTCCTGCCCTGCCCTGGGCTTTAGTCTGGTGGGGGATGCTGGGACTTGGGCTGTCAGCTCCCTGCTTTAGCCCCCTGGGGGGGCAGCATGACTCAGGGCTTCAACCCTGGGGTTCCCGACTTCCGCCCTGCGGGGGGGCGCTGGGGCTCGGGGTTCTGGAATTCAGCTGTGCAGCTCCGGGCTTTAGCCCCACGGGGGTGCCAGAGATCAGGGCTCTATGCTTCAGCCTCGGGGGTTCCGCAGCCCCCCAAAACAGCCTCTGCTCTAGTGTATGTGGGGCATGGGATGTGAGAGTAGAGACCTGGGTTCCTAGCTGTGCCACTGATTTGCTGTGTGGTGTTAGGCAAGTTCCTTCACCTCTTTGGGCTTACGTTTTTTGCTCCCACCCTATCTCTCATTTATTTACATAGTAAACTCTCTTTGAAGTAAGTGACAGCCCCTGCGGTGTGTTTGTGTCCAGTGCCTAGCATGGTGGGGCCTATAAGCAAATAAATAATGAATCTTGCAGAACGAATAGTTTACTCGGTGGTTGTACAGTGACCATTTTTTTGGACTAGATGGACCTCTGGTTTATTCTGGAATAGCAATTCTTACCCATACCAAATATGTTTACATTGGTCTTTAAAATAAACCTTAAACGTCTGAAAACAAACCATTCCATTTTTACATTGCAATACACTCTCACTAAGAAAACCAATAAACGTGTGGTGCTCTCCGACTGGTTGCAGGCATCTATTCCACTCATGTCCACACTTGCGAGAGGTGGCGCTTGCTCCCCCAACTCCCCTCATAGCCCTTGCTATGGTTATTTAAGAGCAGCGCTGCCCTGACTCACCCCTCAGTTCCTTCTTGCTGTTCGTGGCTAGAGTCGGTGTGCTTTGTGTGATCTTTCCTCATGCTTGTCTTCACAGCTTTTTGTCTTTTCCAGGTAGTTATAGTTAGTACACTTAATTAGGAACCGTTAGGTAGTTTCTCCTGGTGGGATGCTCTTTGTGTGCATATCTTCCTCCACATTGAGGGAGGGAGCAAATTTCATGAGCTTACGCTATACAGATTTCTGTGCAGCACAAAACAAGACAATTTTGGGTTTACACTCCAGAGGGGGTGTGCATTTGAGTGCTGGGCAATTCCCGAGCTGAATCTTCCCACACAGAGCTGATCTCAGTGTCTGTCTTTCTGCAGCTTGTGTGTGTGTGTGCGTGTGTGCGCGCGCGCTTGAGGGCTTGGCTCAGCAGGACAAAGAGGCCCAGGCTGGTGGAACGGGTGGGCTCAGTGGGACCCCAGTATATTAGGTGGCACCCTAGAGTGTGTGTGTGTGGGGGGGGGGAACCTGTCACACCCACTTGTTGAGAAATGGAAAGATATGAATTCCCCTCCTTCTGAGAGAGGCTGCCATCATCATAATGCATTTGGTAAAGACATGTGGGACTGGTGACAGGCTGAAGGAGAGAACCATGTACTGGTAGGTGATAGCCTGCGAAGATTGCCATGTGAAAATAAGCATCCTTGAGATCGAAAGCAGCAAACCACTTGTGATTCAGAGCACAAAGAACAGTAACCAAGGTGACCATAAGGTTTGTACCTGCTGAGAGGGGTCCCTGAAGAGGGACAGAGTAGGGGGGACAGGACAGAAAGGGAAGGGAGGAATGGATAGGAACTGAATGATGTAACCTGATCCCACAGAGCTTAAGGGCTGTCTGTCCATAGCTGTTGTCTCCCAAGCACTGTAGAAGCAAGACAGCCTGTCCACAAATAGCTGGAGAGTAGATAGGATATCAACAACTGAGGCCCGCTTTCGAAACACCAGTCAGACTGTCTAGCCACAGAACTAAGAGGACAGACCATCTCACTAAAAGCAGACCGAGATGGTTTCCTCCTCTGTGATTTATGCCCCTTGCTGCCTCGGAGGGTAGGTGGGCTGACAGAAATATCACTGAGGACAAGATTGTTGCTGCTGTTGATGGTTCCCAAAATTCTGTCTCTACAGCCTAGGTATAAATCCCCAGTGAGCGTAGGGTGGCCTGGGAGTCTTTGAAACAGGGTAATGTTTCATCAGTTTGGAGACTACCATCAAACGGCAAGTCCTCTATGCTTTGCTGGGTCTCAGGTGCTATGCCAGAGTTTTGTAACTATGAGATTCTTCTCGTTGTTACAGCTGAGGCCATGAGCCTGGACGAAGCATCTACTATATCCAAAGCTGATTATGAAGGATGTCTTGGCCACTAAATGACCTTCCGTAACAAAGGTCTTGAACTCCTCCCTGAAGGATTCTGGTAACTCATCCACAAATTTGGACAGCAGCCCAGTTCACAAAATCATATTTTGATAATACAGGCTGCTGGTTTACAAAATGCATCTGCAAGGAGGGAATCAAGTATAACTTTCTCTCTACCAAATCTAGCTTTTTGGACTCTTTCTTTAGGCATATCTTCCCTGTCTCACTTGCTGCCATGTCAGCCAGGGAGTTTGGAGCTGGATGAGTGAAAAAGGATTCGAAGCTCTGCATTGGCACATAGTATTTTTTATCAGTGTGCTTTGCTGTGCATGTTAGGCCTGGTCTACACTAACCCCCCAAGTCGAAGTAAGGTACGCAACTTCAGCTACGTGAATAACGTCGCTGAAGTCGACATACCTTACTTTGAAGTTACCGCGGTTCAGACGCGGTCCACACACGGCAGGCAGGCTCCCCCGTCGACTCCGCGGTACTCCTCTCGTTGAGCTGGAGTACCGCGGTCGACGGCGAGCACTTCCTGGTTCGATTTATCGCGTCCAGACCAGACGCGATAAATCGAACCCGGAAGTTCGATTTCCAGCCGCCGAACTAGCGGCTAAGTATAGACCAGCCCTTAGAGTTGAATTATTCCAAAAGGATTTAGCAGGCTCTAGTATTGCTTCATTTGTAGCAAGAGCAACTCTTCCAGGAGCCAATGGCTGAAGGATATTCACCAATTTATGGATGTTTTCCTGCACAAACTTGTCCTGAATATCTAAGGATGTTGCCATGAATTTGAGCAGATCCTGATATTTCAAGCCAATTTCACTTCAAAACTAGTTCAGGAGTCGGACATGGCAGTTTTTCCACAGTATTCTTCTGTGTTACTCTGCTTTTTCCTGTGTAAACTCATGGATATCTCCTGCTACAATTTAGCCATTAATTTGGAAGGCCATATGAATACTGACATTGATGCATTTTGCTTAGGGTTACCATTCGTCCGGATTCTCCCAGACATGTTCGGCTTTTTTGAGTTAAAAATAGCGTCCGGGGGCAATTTGTAAATGTCCGGACTTCCCCCCCCATGCAGAGCGCGCGCGACTGACAGGGCAGCCGGCCGGATCCTGCCACTCGCACGGGGCTCTGGCAGCCAGAGCCCCTCCTCCGCTTCCCCCTCCTCTCCCCTGCAGCTTGAAATCACTCCCCTCCTCTCTCTCCTTCCCTCCCCCTCCCTGCATTCGCAGATTGCCGTTCGCATCAGGCCTCCGGCAGTCTGGAGCTCCTCCCCCTGCTCATCCTCCCCTCTGCCCAGCGCGCCGCCCCGCAGCACTCTGAGCGGCACAGTAAGGGGGCCAGGAGGTCGGAGAAGGGGCAGGGAGGTTCTGGAGGGGGCAGTCAAGAGACAGGGAGCAGGGTTGGATGGGTTGGGAGTTCGGGGGGAGGTCTGTCTGGAGGTGGGGGTGTGGATAAGGTTTTGGGCAGTCAGGGTACAGGTAGGGGGTAGGGTCCTAGGGGGGAGTTAGGGGACAAGGAACTGGGAGGCTTAGGTAGGGGGTGGGGTTCTGGAGGGCAGTTAGTGGCAGGGGTCCCAGAAGGGGGCAGTCAGGGGACAAGGAGCAGGAGGAGGTTGGGGGTTCTGAGGGGGACAGTCGGGGTGGGAAGTGGGAGGGAGTGAATGGGGGCAGGGTGGGGGCGGGGCTAGAGCGGGGCTCCCTCCCCCCCCCCCCCCCCCCCCGTGTCCTCTTTTTTTGATTCTGGAAATATGGTAATCCTAATTTTGCTTTGACTAGTAACCAATATTTAACAAAGCTTTAGTGTACCCAGGATGAAATGTTAAGTTCCAAGTTACTGCTGACCTCTATTTTAAAATGTCTTACTTTTCAAAATTAAAGCTACATGTGTAAATGTTGGGTTATTTTTAAAAAGGGTTGTAACATTGCTATGATTTTCACTTGGGGCATGATTCTCATTTGCATTGAGGCCCATTTATATTGCTCTGGTAGTAAAGGGGCCTTGATATGGTTGTAAATTAGTTACACCAATTCTGAGCAGTATAAATGGGCCTTGAGCATTTGTTTTATTAAATGGTCATATTGCAAATGGATACCACCTTTTTGGTAAGCATTCTTTTGTTTTGTTGCTGGCATACTACGCTTGTGCTACTCCTCTCCTAGCACACACACCTTTTTTTTTTTTAAATGGGGATATCCTATCTCCTAGAACTGGAAGGGACCTTGAAAGGTCATTGAGTCCAGCCCTCTGCCTTCACTAGCAGGACCAAGTACTGATTTTGCCCCAGATCCCTAAGTGGCCTCCTCAAGGACTGAACTCACAACCCTGGGTTTAGCAGGCCAATGCTCAAACCACTGAGCTATCCCTCCCATCCCATTACACTTTTGGTGGCTTTTCTATTGCACAAATTTTACATGAGGAGAAATACTGCTAGTAACAATGAAGCGCTAAAGCTGTTGACATTTACCCTCATTTCAGCCACGAATTGCCTGGAAAGCATTCCACATAGATTAAAAAGTTCCCTTGTTGCTAGTTCTGTATTTTTATAAACTTCTTTGAAAATGTTTGGTAACAAGTTATTCTAATCACAGCAAAATTTCAGGAATATGCATCCTTCTGACATTATATTGACATAGTGACATCCTAGACCTAGTTAGCAGAGATTCTTTTGCATATAACAAACTGAATTACAAAGAAGAACAGGAAAACCCAGATTTAAGGTTTCTCATGTGTCTCTATATTGTAGCACATCAAGATTGCCTGCTGTTCTCCGTTCTCTGCAATATTTAGGATCAGTGGGATGAGTTTAGGACTGAATGGTAATTATAAATATAGAAAAGACTAATGTTCTTTTAATGTAATGCAATTTAAAAATACTAGTCAAAAACCACTAAACAATTAAGGGAAATAGCATAGGGAAATACAGCTAAAACACCCTGCCACTAATGTTAAAATGGATTTGTGAGACTCTCAGTGCTCTGTTAAATAATAATAATAATTAATAATAATACATAGCTTTGTATAGTCCTTTTTATTCAAGTATACATTACAAAGGAGAGCAAGTATCATTATCTCCATTTTACAAATGGGGGAAACTGAGGCATGGTGGTGTAAAGTCACTTTCCCTACGTCACTGGCAGAGCTGGGAATAGGCTGCAAATGAACAGATGGCTGTGTGGGTAGCTGTTCTTTCATGGCACTTGACTCTCTGACCCATTTCCCCCCAGTTTTCCTGTGATTTTTGTTTTGTTCCTCTTTGCACTGGTTAGTGCTTATATAACCTTAATTATTTTTTGCCTCCCTTCCCCACCAAAAAATGTACTTGAATGAAACCTGATATCTGGGAGGATAGCTGGAGGGGAAAAATGTCTGAAATACAAGGAATGTTGTAGAGTTTACATATGTTTATGAAAAGGACCAGCTTAAGAGTTCAGCCCATCTCCAGGCCCCTGTGGGTTGCACACCCTTACCTCAGGTTTTACAATGTCTCTATCCCCCATTATCTGGGGGGTGGGGGAAGAGGAGGGTTTTCTTCCCACTTCATGAGAGGGTGGTCGGTGGGAGAGCCTGGGCCCTCCCTGAGGTTGCCTCCCTGGGTCACCACTTACTTTCCCATTCTAGGGCATGGTCATAATCTCAAACAATCCAAGTGAATCCTTAAGGACAAGCTCGTCTCTCCTCTGGGACCAGGGATAACTGCTGCTTGCAGACCTATCCTTTCTGGCAGCAAAGGGCCCCTGCTATATTCTTATTCAGGAACTCTTGGGATAGCTCCATCTTTCCATCCTATGTGCTATTTACCCCTCTTACTGAGCTGTCTGTCTCTCTTTTAAACTCCTCCTCCAGCTAGAGCAGGCACAGTCAATTGGGCCTAGAACTGCCTCGTTATCCCTTCTATACTAATGTGTGGGGATTGTATAACCCCATCACAAGGATCAAAAGGGATTATAAGAGAAGATGAAGTGAAAGATGCAGATAGTGGTGTCCTTGTCCTCAAGTCACAAGAGATTCATATAAGGTGTCCCTTATTCAGAACACAATACCAACAAGGTAGAGTACTCCATACTTGTATTTCACAGATATTTAAATATCTTCCTCACCTCCCAAAAATTATAATATTCATCAGTAGTAGAGCAGCAGCACTGCATACCCCAAAAGGAAAAACAACAATGATGCCAATAGTGCTATAAAGTACAAAAAGAAAGACACAAATAGACTTTTGCCACTAGAGCTGGTTGAAGTTTTTTCTATTTGGAAAATGCTTCCTCAGGAAGGATAGGCAGGGGAAAAACGGGAGGAGGTGTTGCCTTATATATTAAAAATGTATACACTTGGACTGAGGTTGAGATGGAAATAGGATACAGACTTGTTGAAAGTCTCTGGGTAAGGATAAAAGGGGTAAAAAACAAGGGTGATGTTATGGTAGGGTTCTACTACCTAACTAGGAAGAAGAGGTGGATGAGGCCTTTATTAAACAACTAACAAAATCATCCAAAGCACAGGACTTGGTGGTGATGGGGGACTTCAACTACCCAGACATCTGTTGAGAAAATAACACAGCCGGGCACAGATTATCCAACAAGTTCTTGTAATGTATTTTTTATTTCAGAAGGTGGAGAACCCTACTAGGGGAGAGGCTGTTCTAGATTTGATTTTGACAAATAGGGAGGAACTGGTTGAGAAGTTGAAAGTGGAAGGCAGCTTGTGTGAAAGTGATCGTGAAATGATAGAGTTCATGATTCTAAGGAATGGTATGAGGGAGAACAGCAAAATAAAGACCATGGATTTCAAGAAGGCAGACTTCAGCAAACTCAGGGAGTTGGTAGGTAAGATCCCATGTGAAGGAAGTCTAAGGGGAAAAACAATTGAAAACAGTTGGCTCTTTTGCAGGGACACATTGTTAAGGGCACAAGAGCAAACTATCCCACTGCGCAGGAAAGATAGGAAGTATGGCAAGAGGCCACCCTGGCTTAACTAGGAGATCTTCAGTGGTCTAAAAATAAAAAAAGAGTCTTACAAAAAGTGGAAACTAGGTCAAATTACAAAGGATGAATATAAAAAAATAAGTATTTAGGGAGAAAATTCGAATGGCCAAGGCACAAAATGAGATCGAACTAGCTAGGCACATAAAGAATAACAAGAAAACATTCTAAAATACATTAGAAGCAAGAGGAAGACAAGGACAGAGTAGGCTCATTGCTCAACGGGGGGAGGGGGCGAGAGAAATAACAGAAAATGTGGAAATGGCAGAGGTACTTAATGACGACTTTGTTTTGGTTTTCACCAAGAAGGTTGGTGGTGATTGGACGTCTAAGAGAGTGAATGCCAGAGAAAATGAGGTAGGATCAGAGGCTAAAATAGGAAAAGAACAAGTTAAAAGTTACTTACACAAGTTAGATGTCTTCAAGTCACCAGGGCCTGATGAAATGCACCCTAGAATACTCAAGGAGTGGACTGAGGAGATATGAGCCATTAGCGATTATCTTTGAAAAGTCATGGAAGATGGGAGAGATTCTAGAAGACTGGAAAAGGGCAAATATAGTGCCCATCTATAAAAGGGGAAATAAGAACAATCTGGGAATTACAGATCAGTCAGCTTAACTTCTGTACCCAGAAAGATAATGGAGCAAATAATTAAGCAATCAATTTGCAAATACCTAGAAGATAATAAGGTGATAAGTAACAGTCAGCATGGATTTGTCAAGAACAAATCGTGTCAAACCAACCCGATAGCTTTCTTTGACAGGGTAATAAGCCTTGTGGATGGGCGGAAGTGGTTGACGTGGTATATCTTGACTTTAGTAAAGCTTTTGATACGGTCTCGCATGACCTTCTCAGAAACAAACTAGGAAAATACTATCTAGATGGAGCTACTATAAGGTGGGTGCAAAACTGGTTGGAAAACCATTCCCAGAGAGTAATCATCAGTGGTTCACAGTCATGCTGGAAGGACATAATGATTGGGGTCCCGCAGGGATCCATTATGGGTCCGGTTCTGTTCAATATCTTCATAAATGAATTAGATAATGGTATAGAGAGTACACTTATAAAGTTTGTGGATGATACCAAGCTGGGAGGGGTTGCAAGTGCTTTGGAGGATGGGATTAAAATTCAAAATGATCTGGAGAAATGGTCTGAAGTAAATAGGATGAAATTCAATAAGGACAAATGCAAAGCACTCCACTTAGGAAGGAACAATCAGTTGCACACATACAAAATGGGAAATGACTGCGTAGGAAGGAGTAATGCAGAAAGAGATCTGGGGGTCATAGTGGACCACAAGCTAAATACGAGTCAACAGTGTACCCTGTTGCAAAAAAAAAAAGTGAACATCATTCTGGAATGCATTAGCGGGAGTGTTGTAAGCAAGACACGAGAAGTAATTTTTCCGCTGTATTATGTGCTGATTAGGCCTCAGCTGGAGTATTGTGTCCAGTTCTGGGCACCTCATTTAAGGAAAGATGTGGACAAATTGGAGAAAGTCCAGAGAAGAGCAACAAAAATGATTAAAGGTCTAGAAAACATGACCTATGAGGGAAGATTGAAAAAAATCGGGTTTGTTTAGTCTGGAAAAGAGAAGACTGAGCGAGGACATAACAGTTTTCAAGTACATAAAAGGTTGTTATAAAGAGGAGGGAGGAAAATTGTTGTTCTTAACCTCTGAGGATAGGACAAGAAGCAATGGGATTAAATTGCAGCAAGGGAGGTTTAATTTGGACATTATAACTATCAGGGTGGTTAAGCACTGGAATAAATTGCCTAGGGAGGTTGTATAATCTCCATCATTGGAGAATTTTTTAAGAGCAGGTTAGATCATTCTTGACAAGTGTTTGTCTAGATAATACTTAGACGTGCCATGAGTGCAGGGGACTGGACTAGATGACCTCTCAAGGTCCCTTCCAGTTCTTTGATTCTGTGATTTGACAAAATGAGACATTCCACAGGAACATATTCATTTTGCACTGCAAATTTAGACGAAGTCTAAAACAAAGAATTTCAATAACGTCAGTGTTTAATTTCAGTAAGGTCAAAACACTATAATGTAATATATTTTAATATAAAAAAAAAGTCAAGTCAATAAAGTCAAAATGAAATGTATCAACCCAGTTGAAACCATCTACCCACACTGGCTTAATTGGGAGGTGAGTGCACAGCACTATTTAAAGTCAAGACAATGGTAGGCTTATTTAAAAACAAAACAAATAAACCCACAGAACAAATCTGTACTACTCCTCAAAATTAAAATATATATATCAGCATTTGATCACATTCTTGTACCTTAACTATCCATGACAAATACATGCCAACTTGAAGCAGTTTTATTGACGTTTTGTTCACTTAGACAAATATAGTTAGCCAGGGATAATACTAAAGCAGGTTTTACAGTGATATAATCTTGTTTATTCAGATAATTTAATTTTAACATTGTCACAGTTATGGCATCTCAAACGAAATCCAGCTATTACAAACACCACAAAACTACTTCTTCCTTCTTCCTAATATTGAACTATAGCCTTCTAAAAAATGTAAAAGCTTTTTTAAATAGACATGGATACTAAAATGATGAGCATGGTCAAAAACCTTACTGAAATAGAATACGATATCGATAGCTTTTGGTAACAAGTCACCAATAGTGAATTAACTCAAGACAAATACACGAAGTATTATAACTAAAGAATTCCTTTCTAATGCCCACAGTGCTTACTAATAAAAGTAGACCCATTGACTTCAACTACACTCCACAGTATTTGCAGAACTGGCCTTTAACTCAGGAAACTTGTCTGGTTTTTGTTTCAGCTATGAAGGCTTATAATTCAGATAATTGTCATGATTAATTATATGAAAAAATCAGTGGGAAAAGGTCAAAAAGCACAAATAAAGTTAATCAAAACTTTTCAAACTGAGTTTTGACCAAAAAACTGTTCAAATTCAGTTTTCAACCAAAAAATCCTGGACCTTTTCTATGATTTTTTTTTTCTGGATTTTCAACCAGCTACAGAGCTGGACAAAACTTTTGAGTCCTTGAAAAACTGTATATATGTTGACATTTTCAAAATTAAAAAAACAAAACAAACTTCAAACAAAATCCTATGATTTTGTATGTACAGTAACTCCTCACTTAACGTTGTAGTTATGTTCCTGAAAAATGCGACTTTAAGTGAAACAATGCTAAGCGAATCCAATTTCTGCATAAGAATTAATGTAAAGAGGGGGTTAGGTTCCAGGGAAATTTTTGTCACCAGACCAGACAGACAGAGAGAGGGGCGGCATGTCCGGGTCTTCGGCAGCAAGTGGCGGCGGGTCCCTCGGTCCCTCTTGGTGGGAAGGACCTGCCGCCTAATTGCCGCCTAAGAATGAAGCAGTGGCGGTAGGGCTGACGCCAAAGTGCTGCCGATCGTGGCTTTTTTTTTTTTTTTTTCTTTCCCTGCTGCTTGAGGCGGCAAAAACGCTGGAGCTGGCCCTGGATGCAAAATATGTGCCGCCTTTTGCTGTGGCTCCTACACTTGGAACACACGCCTAACTGACATTTATTAGGCCCCCACCCTCTCTTCTGTCAAATTTCTAAAAAGCTTCCTGTTCTGTGAAATCGTCTATCTACAATGGTGGCATATCTATCTGTGTTTGCCTGTATACTAGTCTCCGCTTGCCCATCCTCCCTGTCCCCCATTGCACCCGCTCATGCCTTTAGACTGTGAGCTTTTTATATCAGAGAGTCTGTTCTTTTTCTGGCAGATCTGACCTATGTTTAAGGGCCATGCATACTTAATAGAACAACATGAATAATAGAAATATTACACCCAAACAGTACAGTTTACTGAAGAAAAAGAAATGCAACCAGTATCCTTTTTTTATAAGTAGTTATGAAAGGAAAGAATTAGTTTACAAAAATAGCTTTTGATAGATTATTAGTAGTAAGAGGGTCAGCTTGTATTGGTGGTAGTCCATTAAATATGATGTAGATCTTCCAAGTTTTGAATGAAATATCCTCTGTTTCAGTTGTTTTTTTGGGGGAGAGGAGGGGTTTAAAACACACAGATTGTGGATTGGGTTCTGAATTTCTAGTTTGAAATAGGTAACTTAAATCTCCATGGTTTATTTTGTGTTCTTTGCGGGCATCACATTTTCTGCTATCTGTGTTGAACTCCAGACCCAAGAATAGGTTCAGTTTATCCAGATAAAAGCCAATGGCTGTTCTGCACAGCCCACCATCAATCCCTCTGCTGTAAATCACCTCAGCTCAGTTGCGGGTTAAACTTGAAATCTGTAGAGCTAAGGAATTACTGTAGTTGTTCACAGCTGAAATAGTGTCAAAACCAGGCTGCAAATATGGGAAGAGAAGGAATGTGACTTAATTATACATGTTGCAATCTGTTTCTAACAGAGGCTTGTAACAGTTTTTTAAACTATCCACTGTGACATTTTATAATCCTGGTATCTTTATAAAGTGTGGCTCGTAGACAGCAGTTATGATTTTTTGTAATCAAAAGTCCATAAACATATGTTAATAAATATTTCCCTGTTGAAGTTATTCTTTTTTGAGAAACAACTCTTAAGTAGTTGAATACAAAGAAATAGGGCAAGGTACTCTGTTCAGTGGGAAACCTTTTTTTAATTGTAAACACCTATTGGTTTTAATAAAAAAAAACTGAGCAGAATTCAAAATACCTCCTGGAACTCCCTTTGTTAGGAAGTATAAAAGGGATAATATAAGTTGAGTTTTTTTATAAGGAAAAATCTGTTTGCAGATTTTCCTTTAAATGCGTCATGCAAATGAACTGATTTTGTTTGTTTGTTTTTCCAGCATTTTAAACAAGAACTCTGTAACAGAACTTTCACCAGGTGTCCAGATATAATTAATGAATAATTTGGGCAGACTTTTCAAGGAAAAATGGCATAATGCTTGTCAGACTGTCTTGAGTAACCAACCTCCAAGCAGATTGTCAAGGAACAGGGTACAAACCCCAAACTGGTTGCATCTTCTATAATTAGATTTCACCAACCAAGAAACAAGAGTGAACTCCGAAATGGAGTCACAGACAGTCCCCTTGGGCACTCTGGTCTATTTTGCCATTGAGGCAAGCCTGCCTTTGTGGTAGTTCGTCCCTTACACCAAAAATCACAACAATATTCAGATTACTTCTAGTCCCAAAGGGCCAGTCCCCAGTAGCGTAGCTAGGCGGGGAGCAGGGCAGTGGTCGCTTCCCCACTGAGCATAAGTGTCGCCTTGTCAATTTCTTGACACCTTTGTACTCACCCGGGGGAGCAATTTTTTTAAAAAAAAGCGCCACCCGCTGTGGCTCTTCTATTTTACTCACCCGGCAGCGCGCCAAGTCTTCGGCGGCGGGACCTTCACTCGCTCTGCGGGTCTTCGGCAGCAGGTCCTTCAGTGCCGCCGAAGACACCCGGAGCGAGTGAAGGGCCCGCCGCTGCCGAAGACCCGGAGCGCTGCCGGGTGAGTAAAATAAAAGAGCCGCAGCGGGTACCCCCCCTTTTTTAATCGCTCCCCGTTCCCTCCACCTGACTACGCCACCGCCAGTCCCTTACCCGAGATCAATTGTACGCTAGATCTCTCACCAAAGTCAACACTTATAGCCAATCCTGTAATAAACTAACTAAAGACTTATTAACTAGGAAAAAGAAATGAGTTATTTATAAGGTTAAAGCAGATAAATATACACGCACAAATGAGTTACAGTCTTACGTTCTAAAAGGTAATACTAGCTGCTATAATGTGCAAGCTGTATATGTCCTTTAGGGCTAACCCAAAACAAGCAGCTTGGGGATCTCTTGCTTCTGCTTAGGAGTATTGTCCTTTCCAAATTCCAAGCAGCATAATGATAACAATTTCTCCTTAACAGGGATTTTTATTCCCTTCCCCCAGTGTTCAGGCTGTGATGGGATGAAGGCAGGCAATAAACCAAGTCTTTTGGTCACTGATGTTTCACAGTGACTTGTCTGTTGTCAATAGGCCTTCTTTTGTTGCAGAGGAGATGACGCCTCTTGTGGTAAACTAGTATTTGACACTTGGCAATGCTTCTCCCCTGGCTGTGGGGATTTACAGTTTTGGCAAACACTTTTATAGACACAGAGTAAATGCTTAAATATTACCATTAACATGAGATACAGATATTAGTGATATTAATACATGCAGCATCCTACAAAGACTTCATAAAGTCTAAACACTAAACACAATCTTATAATTATAATATCTCTTTTTAATAACAACAACACACAGGTGAGCTAGACTGGCTTCCAGCTATGCGTTTGTCAGTGTTCAGTGAGACCCAGGGCCCTTGCCAACTCACGCCATCTCATCTGCCAGCATCACACCACTTTCCTGAGAAAATTTACATTAAATTGTTGTTTTGTTTTTTATTTTATTATGTTTAACACTGGTTACTCATTGGTTTTCTGTATCTCAGGTCATTCTGGGTCATATTCTGATCTCAGTTACACAGGAATAAATCTCTAGGATCTGTTTCTCCTTTATACTAGGGCCCATTTGCACCTCAACTGGCCATATAAAGTGAGTGTCACTATACACATGAATGAGAAGCACGCCCATGGATTTAATTGGGTACTGTGACAAAGTTCCTCCTCTATCTTGGTGGGTCCTGCGCTTATTGGCCGATTTTCTTGCCTCAGAGATTCACCATGTGGGTTGGGGAACAGCCCAGAGATCTTCCCCTCTGGAAGAACCCACAGTACAGGTCAATTGGGAGGTTTGGGGGGAACCCGGGCCCGCCCTCTACTCCAGGTTCCAGCCCAGGGCCCTGTGGACTGCAGCTGTCTATAGTGCCTCCTGTAACAGCTGCATGACAGCTACAACTCCCTGGGCTACTTCCCCATGGCCTCCTCCAAACACCTTCCTTATTCTCATCACAGGACCTTCCTCCTGGTGTCTGATAACGCTTGTGCTCCTCAGTCCTCCAGCAGCACACCCTCAGCTCCTTGCACCTCTTGCTCCCAGCTCCTCACAGTCGCACCACAAACTGAAGTGAGCTCCTTTTTAAAGCCCAGGTGCCCTGATTAGCCTGCCTTAATTGATTCTAGCAGCTTCTTAATTGGCTCCAGGTGTTGTAATTAGCCTGCCTGCCTTAACTGGTTCTATCAGGTTCCTGATTACTCTAGTGCAGCCCCTGCTCTGGTCACTCAGGGAACAGAAAACTACTCATCCAGTGACCAGTATATTTGCCCTCTACCAGACTCCTGTACCCCACAGGTCTGGGTCTGTCACAGTACCAAGGAAAGCATCCTAAAAGATGTTGCAGTGTGTGCACTTCCACAGTGTTCTTGGAACGCTTTTTATTTATTTATTTTTGGGGGGGGGATATGCCTTCTTCCCAACACAGGGCTGTGTATAATCTTTCAATCTGGTGTGCTGTCTCTGTGCATATATAAATATTTATATGACTTGTACTCACCCATTCAAAAAACCCCATGAAATTAGGGCATCAGAATTTAGCATAAGTCAGTTCTGCATTTTACTCTTCCCCCCCCCGCCCCCCGATTTCACTAAGGGGAGGCGTCAGTAGCTCTGTGACTTATGCAATGATTCATGGATTGCCTAGATGTTTCTGCTAACAGAACTCTCAAGGCTACATCAAGGATAGCTTATTCCAAGCCCTATGGGAGAAAGAGGACCCAATTCACTAACTTATTTTTCTGGGAAACGTATTCTAGGACTTAGGGAATGTATACGCTGCCGGGGGTGGTTTGGGCGGTATTTAGACTATAAGGTGCAGCTGTGTGATTTTGAAGGGAAATGGGAGAGCACTTAATTTGCCTGGGTTGACCCTAGCAGTTCAAGTGGGAGCTACAGTATCCCTCATAATGGGAGATCATACTAAATCCTCATTGGCCTCCAGATTTGGCAGCTGAATTCTAACACTGGGTCTTTACCAGCACTGTGCAAATAATGTGTCTTGAACCACAAAATTACACATACTTAGTCTCAGTTCTCTGTTTGAACTGCATCCACAAACCAATAATGGTTTGCTCAAATTTTGTTTGTATTGGTGATGTGTCCATAAAATTATTGTGAAAACTTCTTTTGAATCATCTGGCTACCTGCACATTTTTTTCAGGCTGTGCTTCAGGATCTGTTTCTAGCTAAAGCCTGATTTGTTAGGATAGATCACGTGGTACAAGATTTGCCTGTGTCTGACTGAGCCTATCTTGTGTTCAGGAAGTTTGAGTCCTGCTCAGCAGAAGCCACTTTGGACTGGATTCTCAGAGGGAGACTTTGCATTTTTTTTATGGAGCTTCCTGAGTCATCTGTAATAATGTGTGTGTGTTGGGGGGGGGGGGGGGAGACATAAAAGCAAAACAATTCTCTGGGAGCCCCTTTCTTTCTGAATCTGGTAAGTGGCCTAATACATTCCTTAATCAGTTTTTTCAGTGGGAACTGTACAATTTCTATTTGTAAAAATAATTTATGCATTGTATTGTCCTTCTTTTCCAAGAGCATCTTGTTTCACCTCTTCTGTTATGTCAAAAGGAGACCCACAGCATATTTGTTTTGGATTTGAGAGGGCCAGCACAGTCTAGGGTCTCTTCACCCCAGCCTGATGCTTTGTGTATCCTCTGTGTCGTGTGCATGAGTGGTGGTGGTCATACAACACAAATGGAGTGTTTATCTTTCGTTTTTTAAATGTAAATCATTGCTATGTTTAGAAGAATCATTTGATCAATGTCAGCAATTAATGGTGACACCACTGTATAAAACTGCCAGAACATTTCATTTTAATATCAATAAGTAACCTCCATGTCAGTTATAATGGATGGTTATGGTATATTTGACAGTGGCATCCTTCTCTTGAATCTAGTGAAAGTGAGGAAAAGCCAAAAAATATTATGATAAATACACTTTTCTTTCTTGTACACTGACAATTTTGTTTTAAATAACTTTAGGTAAAACTTTATTCAGTTTTAGGCATGAATGTTTATACACTTGCAAATTCTCCTATTAATCCTGAGGAATATGTTAGCCTTGGGGCCAGTTGGCGTGCTATTGTGCACAACCCTGCATTGTGGGTATTGGGGGAGCCCAGGGAAGAAATATGACTCAGGAGGCACAATTCTTCTTGGAGCTCCACCTCACACAGAAACACTGCACCCCCTCTTCCATCCCTCAACAAATGCAGCAGTGTTCCCCAGCCTTCACACCTGGCTAGTGGCAGGGAGGGATGCGTGGTCCAGACCTCTTTGTTATGGTTGGAGTGGGTTTCCCCCCTCCCGCCAGGATCACTTGGAAGGAATGTTCCCTGAAATCTAGCAAGCACGGGGATTATAACTGAGTATTGCCTTTATAAGGGGAGACAACTTCTTGCACCCTCTTCTGACCCCACAGCACATCTGGGCAATTGCTAGATGCAGACTAGCTCTTGGTGAGGGGATGATATACGTATTGTAATATTTGCCATCCTGTTGCACAATAACATTGCTTTCCTTTTTCTTTCATTCCTCACCTATTGAAGGGATGGGGGGAAAAAGTTGCCTGTATTATTTACTCTGCACAAATGACCCCCCATGTTAGCTTTGCAAAGTTCCTTCCTGACAAAGTATGCTATAATTACAAGGTTTGCTTCTTACTGGTGTACAGTATTTGCACAGTGAGCTCCCTTACATCCAAGAGAACATATTTTCAGGGAGTTTGTTCATATACAGAGAAAAGTGGGATGGTGATGCACCAGAAGGTCTCTCTGCAGCCCTCATTTCTTTTCTGCAGTAGAATAAGCAGAAAGTTAGTGATGCTAAAAATATCACCCTTTTGAGTTTCCATGAATGTCTTGGGTTTCCATGGATGTTGAGGTATTAAGTGTTAAGGGCATCTTTAATTGTTTGAGTGAGGGGGCAAAAATGGAACTACATAATCGGCTTTGATTGTATTTACAGGAGGGGAGCGGGGAACACTTAAAAAGCAATATGAATCTCACATTCACCAAATCATCCATTCTCTGCCTGCATTTACCTCCTACTCATTTTTTCACTGCTTTTCTGAATTGCATAAGAGGAGCGGGGTGTAGTGTGGAGGTGTCTGAGAGAAGAGAAAGGAAAAGAAAGTGAGATAGAATGACAACTAAGACTCCTGAAAAGAATTGGGGACTATCCTATATAACTCCATTAAAACCCACTGAATATTTCAGAATGTAAGTAGTTTTATTGAAGCTATTCTATATTAGGCTGCTGTTCTGAATGCGATCTGAGATGAGTGAAATAGGTAATGTTCTTATCAAATTGGCACATTCCTTTTTGGCCGAATAGTGATGTCACTATCTTCCAGTACTACTTGCTAAAGAAAAGGACGTAGGCAGCAATAAATAGGGAGGTGAAAGGGAAGATAATCACATTCATTATTGTCTCCAAACAACTTTGATTGTGTCTGTCTTATTCAGGACCATATTCTCCCCTCTGCTGCAAGACATAGTTGGAATTAAGCTACAGTAAATATCAGCCATATCTGGCTAGTAAAGGTGGGAGAGAGGGAGCAGAAGCTGTGAGGCATTCTGTCTCTCTCCTCTGAGATGGCAGATGCCACTGCATACAAACACAGTATGTTCGGGGTTCTCTGGGTTTTCTGGGGGAAAGTGGCCAGTTGGAGACGGGATGAGTCCAAGATGAGCTGCCAATATTTTTAACAAGGGACTCACAATTTTTTTCCTCCTTAGTCTATAATAAAGCTTGGCAAAGTGAAAGATTGGAAATCTATTCATTTACTTTTTCATTTAAAAAAAAACAGGAAAACACATTCTTATCATAACCAAAGGAGTTAACAATTATGGGGCACCATCACTTACTACTCAAAGTGATATTAAGCAGCGTACTGTAGGAAACGTTCATACTTTGTTCCTGAAAAATGAGTATATGAATATTATAGCACTGTTGAGCCCATATAACTTGACATGAGGGTTAAGACTTTATTTTCTGGTGAGTCTGGCTTTATCCTCTTCCAGAACATTTTTTTTTAAAACAAATGCCTGTCATTTGGTGCAATCTGGCCCAATCTGCTTACAAAATACTTCCAACGGGAATTAATAAATACTCTGAGCAGCCTCTTTCAAGGCTTCTGTCTCTTTGGTAAGTATAATGTGCAGCTGCAGTTGGACCACCAAAGGCAGCATAGCTCCTAAAGTTGCCCATACTGCCAGTGGTAAGGGACCAAGGGACAGTGTGGTGGTGCTGGCTCTATACCCAGAAGCCTCAAAATCCACAAACTGCCCTTTGGATCTTGGAACATCTGTAGGGTCAGAGGGTCCAGCCCCTACCCTGTCTGCATTGCTACAAACCATTTCCCTGGAGTGAATGATCTGTTCAGAGCTTTCAGTGCAACTTTCTTCTCATCTACTTTTCCTCAAGAAGCGATGAACAGACCTTCAGGTACAACCCCAGGAAAGGAACTGGGAGGAGGATAGGAGCAAGGGGAACAAGGGCAGGAGTCGGACAGAGAGGATGTGCGGGGCATGGACGGGCAGGAGCTGGGAAAGGGGCATAGGAACAGAAGAGGACAGGGAGAAGAGGCTGGAAGGGACAAGGACAGAAGGATCTATAAACCACAGCGAACATTCCCCTACAGAACCTAGAATTTGAACCCATTATTCCTGAGTGTCAACATTTCTTTGCTCTCTAGCAAATAATTATCAAACCTACTAACGAAGTGTCTTACCATCCCTCTACAGTGGCACAGTCCACATACAAGATAACAGCTAGCTGTCTGCTGCTATCAGTGACTGTTAGCTGAAGAGGTAGCACTAAAGATCTCAGAACTCCTGTTGGCCCATGTTGAGTGGAGTGGTCAATGTGGTTCATGACACACTTTTTGTTTTTTCAATTTAAGTATGTAGGAAACTACATCCCAAAAAGCTATGTTAAAAGAACACACAAATTAAGAAACATCAGAAATAAGGTTGTTTTGTTTAACTTTCTTTAATAGCTCTTATGTGCAAACCGCTGAGGGCAAAATAGACCAGTGAGCGTGTGGACAATCATAATTTTTCAGGTAGAACTGGTGAATATAAGTGCTCATTTCTTCTTTTAATACTTCAGTATCCGAGTATTGCACCAAATGCGTAGCACGTATTTTCACCATGCAGAGTGTTAGGAAGGGCTGGTTGATTGCCTTTTAATGCTTAGCACTCTGGAGTGTCCTGCTTAGTATTGTGTTTTTTACCAGTAGTTCATGTCTCCTAGAAATAGGCCAGTGTGTTTTTAATCATACATTTGATTTTTAACTACATCCTGTTTGTTTGAAATGTACTTAATAAATATTTCAAATACCTCTGTTGACTTGCTAACTTGTTTTTAATTAAATGCTTGTTAAATTGATTGACTTAATTGAATTGAGTGTTAACACTCTGATGAGAACTGGGTTATTTTGAATCTAGTTAGCCTTCAAATGAAGGGGGTTTTTTGTTTTCGTTTTTTCTGCAGCATAATTGCAATTGAGATTACATTATTATGTGCATAATATGTGACCTCTCATTTCATGCAGGGTAAAGAAATGATCTGAGCTATTTAAAGTACGAACATAAAGTACATGGGTTTTAAGATAAGGTATAAATGTTACTGATTAGCATCTAAAAAGCACTGTTGCTCAGATGGAAACATTATTTATAAAGTGTAGAAAGGGCCCCAGGCAGGCCAGAGCCCCATTCTGCTAGGTGCTGTACAAAACCTGGAACAGAATAGTCTGATTCAACCTCTGACTCCGTTTTGATTTTTCAAAATGAAGCTTATGGTTTTTAGGTGGCCTACAAGCCGAATTTGTCATGTCATGAATAAAAATGCATCCCCTTCAGAATTACTTTATTATTTTCCTGCCGTCAGGCTTATAAATAATACTCAGTTCAAAAACAATTGAAAGCCTCAGCGACTAGTGTATATAGGTCTCAAATGTAGAATCCTTCTCATCAAGGCTTCTGTTGTTTTTCAAGGATCCCACTCATTGGGAAAACTTCTGTTAGGTGTTTTTTTTTTTTTTTTTTTGTGTTCAGTCAGGAATTTGTATGCTGTTATTTCATTTAAATAGTGACATGGGATACAATACTGTTGGTTTTTAATGAGTGCAATGATGACTTGAGGCACATCAAGTATGTAGAGGGAATAACAATGAAGAATATAATTATGCCTTAATTGACAGCATCTCCATAATAGGAAGCATCCTAAGAGCTGCCATAGTGGGTCAGACCATGGTCCATCTTGCCCAGTATCCTGTCTGACAGTGGCCCATACCTGAGTTTCAGGGAGAGCATACGAAATGGCAATTATGGAGTGATTCTCCCCTGTCTTCCACTCTCTGACTTCTGGTAGTCAGAGATTTAGGATTTCCCTGAGCATGGGGCTACATCTTGACCATCTTGGCTAATAGCCATTGATGAACCATGAATTTATCTAGTGCTTTTTTGGTCATCACAACATCCCATGGCAATGAGTTCCATGGGTTAGTTGCATGTTGTGTGAAAAAGCACTTCCTCTTGTTTGTATTAAACATGCTGCCTGTTAATTTCATCAGGTAACTCTAGTCACTTTTTCCACATGATTAATGATTTTATAGATCTCTATCATGTGCCCCTTATTTGTCTCTTCTAAACTGAACAGCCCTTTTTCTTTCATATGTTTAACAGCAAGGTGACAATCCCCCCTACACACACTCTAATTCACTGCTATTTTCACACCTCTTTCCTAATGAAGTTTTCATTGTGGGCTGACATTAAGTGTTAATAAATCATTCAAAGTCAGATGATTCAACGACACATGAGATGCTACTTTCAGATGCTGATTAGCTCGTAAAATGACTAAGTCCATAAATGATAGTCTGTCTAAAGGATTTAATAAAACGTCACAACTAATAATTTCATAAGATTTTAAAAAACCCACTTTTTTTGGTTGATGTGTTACGTTTCTAAAAATATGGCCCAGACTGTCAGCAATGAATCATTGGTCTCCTCTCATATCTTATTTGTTCCATTTTTATTACTGGGATTTGCGAAATATACTGAAAACAAAGATTTTTTTTAAAAGGGGGAATGGCAAGAGTTCTGTGTCTTATACTGTGCATCTTATCAAAATAAAACTGATCCAAGTGACAGGTAATTCATAATGAAAGAGGCAGAATTCAGAATTATAAATGAGCCTGCAGTAATAGTAGAGTGTACAGGAACATATACGATGAAAAAAGCACCTAATGAGAATAGTTTTCTTGTGAAGTTTCTAAGGGGGTTAGGCAATTGTCTTAAAGATATTGTGGGCCCACTTACACCAGTGCAACTCCGTTGAGTTCAGTGGACTTACACAGATCTATACTTGTGTAAATGAAAGCGGGATAGGGCCCAGGTAATTTCGGCAGAGATGAGGGAGGATTGAAACCTGAAGTATCTGAATATATTGAGAGTTAGATCCATTTTCTTTGATATGAACTCATCCTTTCAATTTTGGGTCTAGTGAAGATCCAGACCCAAAAAGTGTGTGTTTTCTGGATCCTGTTTAGATGTAGCCCAAGATGGCAGAAATCTCACAACCAGTTGTGAGAGTTTGGTGCCCTTGAATTCACACCCAAAATTTAGCTCTAGTTCAGCCTTAGATCCAAAGTCTTAAGCTTGCCCTACATCTAATCTTGATCCGAACGATGCTACTTATGCTCATCTTTAATTTCTAGCTACTTCTTGCCAACAAACTTGTTTTTGCCTAATTTCAATGTCATAAGTTTTGAATGGCTGGTTTGAAGCCAGCCATTGTCACAATCTATAAAACTATCTCCGTATCCTCCTTAAAATTCCCTTTAAAACTCACCTCTTCTGTGATCCCTACAGAATACTGCCATCCGGTAAAGGTTATGCAGGTGGCAAGATGTGATTACTGCTCCTGATTAGTTTATTATGACTATGAATTGTACACAGAGCTAGTCATTGCTAAAACATTTTATTATTAACTCAGCTTTCTCCATAGCTTCCTCCAACTGCTTTTTTTCCCCTTCCAACCTGTTTTCTTGTTTTTTGGATTATAATCTCTTATGAAAAGGGAAAGTCACTTGCAGATTGTTTGTACAGTGCCTAGCACAGTGGAACCCTGACCTGGTTGAGGCTTGTAGGTCGGGGTGGGTAAACTATGGCCCGCCAGCCAATTTAATCTGGCCCTCAAGCTCTTGCTGCTGCGTGGGGTTGGGGGCTTCCAGAAGCAGCGGCATGTCCCTCCTCCAGCTTCTACATATAGGGGAGCCAGGGGTTTCTGCACACTGCCCCTTCAGCTCCCATTGGCCAGGAACTGCGGCCAATGGGAGCTGCAGAGGCGGTGCCTGCAGACGGGGCAGTACATAGAGCCGCCTGGCTGCAGCTCCGCATAGGAGCCGGAGGGGAGACATGCTGCTGCTTCCGGGAGTTGCTTGAGGTAAGTGCTGCCCAGAGCCTGCACCCTGAGCCCCTCCTGTGCCCCAACCCCCTGCCCTGATCCCCCTCCCGCCCTCCGAACCCCTCAGTCCCAGCCCGGAATACCCTTCTGTACCCCAAACCCTTCATCACCAGGCCCATCCCAGAGCCTGCACCCACAGCCAGAGCCCGCACCCCCCCAAACTCCAACCCGGAGCCCCCTCCTGCGCCCTGAACTCCTCATTTCTGATCCCACCCCAGAGCCCACTCCCCCAGCCAGAGCTCTCACTCCCTCCTGCACCCCAACCCCAATTTTGTGAGCATTCATGGTCTGCCATACAATTTCCATACCCAGATGTGGCCCTTGGGCCAAAAAGTTTGCCCACCCCTGTTCTAGGTGCTACTACAATATAAAATATAGTGACTAAAAATTATTACCATTTGACTGCTGTTCAGTGGCCTTTGTGAATTGCATTTGCAGAACATCACAATATCACTACCAAAAGCATAATTGGCATGCTTTGTAGCATTTTTAGTAGAGGTGAGAGCAGAAAGAGTAGGGCCCTACCCAATTCATGGTTGTGAAAAACACGTCACTGATTGTGAAATCTGAACTTTTGTGTACTTTTACCCTGTCCTTCAGAGCTGGACGGCTGGAGAGTGGCGGCTGCTCTCCAGGCACCTAACTCTGAAGGCTACGCCTCCCCACCAGCAGCAATGCAGAAGTAAGGGTGGCAATACTGCTGCCAGCTGGTGGGGGGTCGTAGCCTTCCGGGTTAGGTGCCTGGACAGCAGCCACCACTCTCCGACCGCCCAGCTCTGAAGACAGCACCGAACTAAGGGTGGCAATACCGTGACCCCCCCTAAATAGCTTTGCCAGCCCCTTTTGGGTTGGTCCCCCCCCCCCCAGTTTGAGAAACGCTGAGTCTTAAGGGCTTTATATGTTTATATTTTGCTGTTTTAAAAATACATATTTCTGGTGGTTACAACACTGTGAAATTTAAGATTTTTAAAATGCTATGACTGTGAAATTTACAAAAATGGACCATGAATGTGGTAGGGCCCTATGAATTTGCATGGAGATTGAACTGCCCTGTCCAGAGGAAATCCTCCTAGGTCAGGGATGAGGCACAGGATGTGGGTGATTTAGGAAAGCTTATACTGCCATTTTATGTGCTGTAATCATCGGCGATTCCTCGAGGTTGAGAATGATCTCTTTCACAGGTTTTATTTTTCATGGGTCCGTCGGTGACTGAAGAGTCCCATTCTTGAGCCAGAGGCTCATTGGCAGACATTGCAGGTGGTGCTGGAAGACCGGGTTGGGCCGCAATTGCTGCGTGACTGTTGTCTTTCCTTTCTTTTCTGGCGTTTTTCTGCGACCAGGGCAAGGCGCTTTTCCTCAAAAGTCGACGTTCCCTCTCTGACAAGTCTTCACCAGTTATCCCTATCCTGGGATGCTGTCTCCGTGTGCTGTAATCATTGTGCAGATAAATAGAGGACTCTTGTCTCCATGGCAGTCAATCCAGAACTGTAAATAAGCACTCATTTAATTTTAAAAATAAAAAAACCCAACTACAGTATTTATTAAAGCTTGCTTTCTTGGTATTATGCATGCTAGGTGATAGCAATTATAGTGGGATGCAGTCATTTTCTGAAAAACAAAATCTTGTTTAAAAACAAATAATAAACGAAATACTAACAAATTAAAGTTAATTTGTAAATATCTTATGCCATTTATATCTCAGTTGAATATGTATGACTTTCAAGTGTCCCAATAAAGGGATATATTATTTTAATTCCTCTGCAGTTGCCAATAAATTAAACTATTATACCTGTCAGTCTGCCCTTGGCCTTTCTAAAGGGCTCTTAGTTAAGTTTTCTTGCTGCTTAATAATTTGGTTCTACTTGGCTGAAGCTCTGAAGAGGTGAAATTTATTTTCTCTGGAAAAATATATGAATGTTTCCCTAACTTGAGGCCTTGATATATTTCTTAACTGGAGCAGTATACTGTATATACACTGTAGGGATCAATTCAGTATTGGTAGGGAGATGGATTGATAATTGTTGGGTTGTGGATAGATAATGAACTACAAGCAAAATAGTCAGTAAAGGCATTAATTCAAATATATAGGTGGCCCTTAAGATAGTAGGTAGCATTCTAAAAAGTCACCAACAACAATTTATATTGAAACAGAAAAATGAAGTCTCAAGAATTGTCAAGTCACTTAAACTGATTCTGATTTTTAAAAGTGCATCAAGTCTAATGTTTATAGATCTTGAATAAAAGCCATAGAAACCTGTTGGAGTTTTGCCATTGACTTCACTGGGGTCAAAATCTCACCCTTGACTCCTCCTCTGAGATGTGCACTCCACTGTTCTGAAGTCAGTCTTTCTTTAAATCACTCAGTTGCACCCATACATCACCCTCTATTCACAATAAAGGGAGGAATACAAATGACTCTTCCTCACTTTGCTCCAATCCTCCATATCTGCATAGTGTAGGAGAAGATCATGCATGCTATTTAAGTGGGGAAACTGCCACCAATATAAATAGATACAGCAAGACCATTTTGCTCAAGAGTTTAGCACAAGTTTATTGTACTCTGATGTAATAGCAAAGCCATATAATAGCAGCCTTTAAAATCAGTGTAATCTATATATTTCATTTTCTAGCATGTTCATTATCTTAGTATCTGAGCACAAGGTTTGAGCCTCTTTCTGGACTCTTAACATCAAGAGTAAATGAACCCTAATGGGCCATTTTTAACTGCCAGTGTTGTCTGACTAAGGGGCGGATTCATAGATTGAGAGACCAGGAGGGACCATTATGATAATTTAGTCTGACCTCCTGTATAACATACATCAAAGAATTTCACTGGGCAATTTCTGCCTCAAGCCTGATTGAAGCTAGAATATATTTTTAGACATCTAAGTTTGATTTAAAGACTTCAAGTGATAGCGAATCCACCACTTTCCTTAGTAAGTTCTAGTGGTTAATTTACCCTCACTCTTAAAAATACGTACTTTATCTCTAGCTTCAGCTTCCAGCCATTGGCTCTTACTATGCCCTTGTCTGCTAGATTAAAGAGCTCTCTACTGTCAGAAATCTTCTCCCCATGTAGGTACTTATAGACTGTGATCAAGTTGCTTATTAACCTTCTCTTTGGTAATCTAAATAGATTTAGCTTCTTAATTGTTTCACTGTAAAGCAAATTTTCCAGACTGCAAATCATTCTTAGTTTTTTCCTGAACTCTTCCAATTTCTCAATATTCTTGTGTTGTTTTGAAGTGTGAACCCCAGAACTACTCCAGTAATTGTCTTACCAGTGTTATATATAGAGATAGTATCACCTCCCTGCTCTTCCTTAATATCGCCCTGCTTATGCATCCAAGAATTGTATTTAACGTTTTTAGCAACAGCATCACCCTGGGGACTCCATGTTCAGTTGGTTATCCACCATAACTTCTACGTCATTTTCAAAGTCACTTCTTTTCAGGATACATTCCCCCCATCCTGTAAGTATGACCTATGTTCTTTGCCAAATGTATGACCTTGAATGTTGATCAAATGAGCCCCGCTTACTAAGCAATCCAGATCTAGATGTTCATCCCTCTTTCTCTCAATCCTTTTGTCAACTTTAATACACAAAAATATATAACACAATAAGATGCAAGAAGCACTTAAAAAACAAAAACAAAACCAAATCCCACAGATTACTTTCTTCCCTTTAAGTCAGAGGTTTAGGGGGAAAACTGACACAGGATTACTTTGGATCCTAAATGGCCCAGCTGGGTCTTAGGTGGAAGCTAGTATACTTGCAAAGATAACGAAACAAGAAGTTTGGAGAGCTGTTAGCCAATGGAAATAAAATAATAGTATAATAAAACCCCATTACTTCACAGAATTCACACTAGGGCTCTTAATTCATCCTCATATTTAATTTTTTTTAGATCCTCCAGAGAGAAAAGACGGGGATAGCTGTCTCTATATTGCAACACCCCATAATATCATAAAATGGGGAACATGAAGTTTCTCCCTTTTGTCTTCAGAAATTCCCCTTCTCAGAAGAAAGAAACACTTGAATACACTTAAAGATCTACAATGAGTGTATTCCTGCGAAGACTTCTGTGGCAATTGATATTGCTATACAAATTTCTTTTCCCAGAAGCCCCTGACTTACAGGCAGCCCAAGTCCCAAAATGACCATTCAGGGCTGAGGAAAGGGGGGACAATTGTACCAAGGCCCTGAGCTCAGGGCCCCATCCTAGAAATATTTGTAACGGGGGTGAAATGGGGGTAAAAGCAGGGTGAGAGGCAGCAAATATGATGTACCAGGGTCCTAGATTTCTCTTGACTTGTATCTTTTCTAGTTAGAATTTATGTATAAACAATAACATGGGGGGGGTGCATTTAATTTCTGTAGTTTATTTTTTAAAAGTGAATAGTTGCATATTGTTGTAAATAAGCTATCTTTATTTAATTCAGTGTGCAATGTAATAGTGGGATGACTTTGCAATGAAATAAGCACACACTTCCAAGGCATTCACCATTTTCTGTGTGCCTGTAGTTCCACGGTAGACCATCACTACAAGACACACCAAGCCTTAGAAGTAAAGTTAGGGTTTTAGGATGCCTGCTACCATATTCTTGATTTTGAAAAAAAATTTAAGTGATACCCTGATTTACCTGATGTTAAATGATGATCAAGGTGTCAGTCTTCACTGTCATGTTTCTGTAAACAAATGTTAGAGCAGCTTTACCTATCTGATTCAGTAGAATGTCTTATGCTTCATTAAAAAGACAGCTAATTTTAAGAGAAGGGAGGCAATGTATGTGCAGAAAGACTTGTTGAGTCTCAAAAGGAAAAAGGCCAAGTTAATATTTTTGTTAAACCAGGAGAGTATGTATTTGGCTTCTGTGAAAGTGAACTGTTAAGAATGGATTGAGAATTCAATATTAATTTTTGCATTTTCAGTTCTGCTCTTCAGGGAGTGGGCTAGCTGTTTAAATCTTAAGATTGTTTGTTTGTTGATATTGTCAAGACTGATTAAGAAAAAGTGAATTCATATCCTATTAGTGTGTGACACCTAAATAGCGGATTTCTGAACATGTTGCGGGGGGGGGGGGGGGGAGGGGAGGATGAAAGGATAAGATGATGGACTTTTTCTAAGTAGCTTTGCAAAATTGTTATGAAAATTTAACAGCTTGGCATATAATCTATTCTCCAGCTTTTTACTATGAAGATTGTTTTTTTTTTTCCCAGATTTTACTCACTTGTCACAAAATTATTCCCCTTCAGTGAGTCGAATTTTCAATTTTTTTTCCCAGTAATCTTGTTTCCTGCACAAACTGTTTTATTTTTTCCGTTAAATCTTTTGGTAGAATTGTCTATCTCTTAATAACAGAGAACTTTCAAAAGAGAGGCCTTGATCTAGCTCTAAAATTGAAAGATAGGAATTGCTGCATGTTTGTTAAAGCCATCTATTGCATGTGAGTACATAAGTTCAGTAGCCAGTTTTGCAAGATTCAGGAAGATGTGTGTATTTAGCCTCAAGTCTATATTTGCAATACAATGCAGTATTCCAATAGTTCTCCAATTTTTTAGGAAGAACTGCATAGAGAAGGAGAGGAATAGTCTGTTTATGCGTGCGCATGTAAAATATATTATATATGGCAGGGGTGGGCAAAGTATGGCCCACGGGCTGTGTCCAGCCCACCAGCCATTTTAATCCGGTCCTGGAGCTCCCACTGGGGAGTGGGGTCGGGGACTTGCCCCACTCTGTCGCTCCAGCCAGGGAGTGGGGCCAGGGTCTGCTCCACGCGACTCCCAGAAGCAGCGGCATGTCCCCTCTCCATCTCCTACGTGTAGGGGCAGCCAGGGGGCAGTGTGCAGAGCTGCCTGGCCGCACCTCCACATAGGAGCCGGAGGGGGGACATGCTGCTGCTTCCGGGGGCTGCTTGAGGTAAGCACGGTCTGGAGCCTGCACCCCTCACCCCCTCCCACACCTCTGCCCCTGATCCCCCTCCAGCCCTCCGAACCCCTTGGTCCCAGCCAGGTGCCCCCTCCTGCACCCCAAATCCCTTATTCCCGGCCCCACCCCAGACAGAGCTCTCACCCCCCTGTGCCCCTGCCCCAGTCCTGATCCCCCTCCTGCCCTTTGAACCCCTCGATCCCAGCCCAGAGCACCTCATACATCCCAAATTCCTCATCCCCAGCCCCACCCCAGAGCCTGCACCCCTAGCCAGAGTCCGCACCTCCCCCCTGCCCCAGCCCGGAGCCACCTCCCACACCCTGAACTCCTCATTTCTGGCACCACTCCAGAGCCTGTGCCCCCAGCCAGAGCCCTCACTCCCTCCCGCACCCCAACCCCAATTTTGTGAGCAGTCATGGCCTGCCATACAATTTCCATACCCAGATGTGGCCCTCTGGCCAAAAAGTTTGCCCGCCCCGATATATGGTATAATATACAGTATTATCTTACTGGTAACACTGTGAGTATATGATATAGGTACAGTTTCCCATCCTATTCCCACACTGTCCTCATCTCAGAACATTTTGAGTTTTTGCAGTACAGATGCTCCCCGGGTTATGCAATACCTGACTTGCGCAAATCCGCACTTACGGAAAAAGTTCCGTAAGCTAGAAATAGGAGGGTTTTTTTTGCAGTGTGTGTGTGTAAGGGCTGGAGATACGTTTCTGACTTACGCAAAATTCGAGTTACGCAAGGTGTAACGGAACGCTTGCGTAAGTCAGGGAGCGTCTGTACTATATTTGTTTTTTTGTGAATCACTGCTGTACATTAAATTATTAAAGAATAAACATTTACAGATTCCATATACATTTGTTCATAATAGTGTCATTTCTCTCCCTATCTATGTATATTAAAAAGAAACGGAAGGCTTCCTGTTGGCCAGAGTCTGATGAGGAGACAAGTATCACACAAGTAGGGAGGGGTTAAAAGAGTTTACAGCTCGTAGTACCTTACAAAGTGGTGTATATGTAATGCACAGTTTCGTACTATTTTTTTCCATTCAGCTATTTATTTTTTGTGGTGAGAAAGAAGAAATAATGTTTGTCACTTATCTGTCCATGTTTTTTTTAAATGAACGTGTGTGTGTGTAGGTTGGGGTCTGAGATTTGGCTTTCTCTGGATGCTAGGGACAGTGTCAGAAGCTGCACCCATTGAGACACTTTCATCTGGGTAATTCATGAACATTCCTGCTTTACCTCTGGTGTGTGGTAGTAGACAGGCAATATAATGCAAATAATACTCTTTGGAATTACTGCTTCCATTAGGTTATTTTTATTCAAGTGATCTATTACATCATCTAAACTGGATTTAGAAGAGTTTAAAAGTTCCAAAAAGAAAACAAAACCGAGAGAGAGGCTTTATTTTATTTATTTTAGCTTACAATAATACATATTAGCTATGCCAGGCTTTAGGCAAGGTGTCTAGATGCCACAAATTAATAATACTGCCACATAAAAGATTGAAGGAGCCGCTGCTCCTCACCCCAAAACCAAATGAGTAAATGAGGAAAATAAAAGTCTAAATAAATACCCCTTCATACCATGAGCACTCACCTTTATCATGTCCTTCCCTGGGTAAGTAGATAGGTCTTGTGGAGTTCCCAGAAGGCCAGATCTGGGATGCTTTTCTTGTGCACTTGTCACTAAGGCTAAGGTGCACTTGTCATGGGTATTTTTAGTAAAAATCATGGACAGGACTTGGGCAATAAATCACAGAAGTCCCAGCCCGTCTGCCTGACAGCTGGAGCCCCCTGCCATGCTCAGGGCTGAAGCCGAAGCTGTCATAGACAGGGCCGGCTCCAGGCACCAGCTTGCCAAGCAGGTGCTTGGGGCAGCCGCTTCGGAGAGGGGCGGCATGTCCAGCTATTCGGTGACAATTCGGCGGACGGTCCCTCACGCCCGCTCGGAGTGAAGGACCTCCCGCCGAATTGCCGCCGCAGATCGCGATCGCGGCTTTATTTATTTATTTATTTATTTGCGCCGCTTGGGGCAGCAAAAACCCTGGAGCCGGCCCTGGTCATAGAGACTTGTTAAAATCACGGAATCCATGACCTCTGTGACCAAATTGTATCCTTAGTGATAAGTCTGCATTTATATCACTGTCTTCTGAAACTGAAGAAATTGGTAAAAAGTTTGCGACCCATAGAAAGATTTCATGTTCACTAAATAGCAATGATACAACAGTAACAAGAGTCAAAGCCAATTAATGCTTATCTCTGCAGTCTCACTGCTGTAGTATAACAGGTTGCCAGATTTAATTTATTTTAAATTTTTCAAACGCATGCTGCTGCCTTATCCAAATAGTCTAATAGAGCTTTCTATTGGCTTATTTCACAAGAGCATCTTGCACTTCCATGAAGGGTATGAGAACAAGCCACCCCAAAATCACTGTTGAAATAAGTTTTTAAAATATTAACATAATAGGTTTATTACTTCCTAACGTAGTAGCGGTAGCTCCTCCATAGTTGATTCAAGCTAGCTTGTCATTTCAAATCCCAGCTTCAGTACCCACCTTGGTCCCTAGATCAAATAACTTAATGTGATATCTCATCCCAGGGTACAGCTTTTATGGAAAGTTTGGAAAAAACAGGAGTTTAAAAGTTTTTTTTTTTTAAATGGTCCCATCACTGACTTTCTGAACATTTCCCTAACTTTTTTTGGATGATCATACCTTCAGAATGGCTTGGCCTATAAACTCAAAATTTCATCATCTTATTTGGACTTGAAGAATAAAAGTGCTCTTTTTTTTCTTTCTCTCAGAGTTGATAGGTGCAATGGGGGACAATATCAATATATACTTCAATTTTATAAAGCTTGTACATGCTATGGCAGGCGGGAAAGAGATTAAGTATGGGCTCATTACAGCAGAGACCCTGTGCCTCCTCTTCAGATTTCCCCGTGGCTCCTTATCCAGATGGGAAACATTGTCAGGAAGGTCTGGGGCCCAAACGAAAGCAGCAAGGAGGAATTGGGAAACAGACTATTTTGCCAGTTTACAAGAGACGTAAATTTAGGATTGTCTGCTCTACCAGCTGAAGCAAGCCATCTTTTGCTATTTTTTTGGCTTCTGGAAGCTAATACCAAACTAGATGGTCACCCATACTTTAGGGGAGAGTCTCCAGCTCCTCCTCTGTGCTGGGTTTTTTTATATGGCGAATGGGCCCATTTACAAAAACGTTGTCTGTTTGGGGAGTATAGTGATAGGAGAGCAGCAGATCTTGGATGTGCAGTGGTTTGCTATGTCCATTTACAGAAAAAGTGGAGTATAGTGACAGGATTATTTTCTTTTCAACATCTTTATTTGCCATTAGAGAGGCAGCATGGTCCAATTGATAGGGCATTGGCCAGGAACCCAAGAGAATCTAAACTCTATTTTTGGCTTTGCCATTGGCCTACTATATAACCTTGGGCAAGTCACTTCAGGTCCATCTGTTTCTCAGTCCATCTTTTGTCTGTCTTATCTATTTAGATTGCTCAAGCTTTTGGGGGCAAAGCCTGCCCCTCACCGTGTGTTTGTACAGAACATATCACAATGGGGCCTACTCTATTATGGGGCCCCTAGTACTGCTATGATACAAATAATTTAAGAAAATATATAAAAGCAACAGTATACATTTGATAACACATTGTCTCTACAGAACAAAGGGAAAAGTTCTGGATAAATCCATTCTACTGCAATAGAGCTTTGATGATTTACAGGCCCACTGTGTCTATAACTAATCTTTTGTATCCCTGCGCTTAAACCCATCTGGCTAAATGGCAATCTACTCCTTCACACTGTTCATGTTACCTCTCTAAGGATAGATGCCAAGTGATCCTGCCGGAAGTTTCTCCACTGTGACAGCATTGCCACATGGATGACATATTTCGCTTTACACCTGCTGGGACTTGTGTGTCAAAAAAAACAACAGTCTGCATAGGTGTAGGAACTAGGGTATGCTGGGGTGCTGCTGTACCCTTTGGCTTGAAGTGGTTTCCATCATAAACAGGGTTTACAGTTTCGTTCAATGGCTCTCAGCACCCCCACTGTAAAAATTGTTCCAGCATCCCTGACAATGGTGAAATAAAAAAGTGTTCATGGATGCTTGTAGTTATACTGCAGCTAAAGGTTGGGAAACCATTTGAACTACATGGGGGTCAAAACCTAAGTAAAGTGAGTGTATAACCTACAGGCACTCAGAGAGAAGACAAGTCTCATGCAGGCAACAGGGACACATTACAAAGGAGTGAATTTGATGAAAGATAACTGCAAAGTAAATATTTATAAAATGACAATATGGGAATCTTTCTGCCTGTGCACTATACACTCCATTCACAGTCCCTATAGGTATGGCATAGTCAGCTAAATTATTAACAGCATATATTACTTAGTGCTTATATGGGGCTTTTCATTTTTAAGGAATTGTACAAATATTAACTAAGTATTATTAATACTGGTCTATATTGCTGCTCTTCTCATTGCCCTCCCTCCCCCACTCCTTGGAATACCCTTTTTCAACAATACAAGGGACTGGTTAAGGGGAAAGGAAAACTCTGCAAGAGATCCCTTGCGTTGTGTATATAGGGACCCAACTAAGATCTGGGCTACATTGAGCTAAATGTGATACATCCACAGGAGGTTTGTCTACACTGTGCTTTTGTCCACACTAGACAGGTGTGAATTTTAGTGCGTGCTAAAGTGCTGCTCACCAACTGGCCTGTGTGGACCCTGTTGGTGCACACTAAAAGTTCCTTAGTGCATGTAATGTAGTCCTGTTTCAAACTAGGGAACATGCACTAGGGAATAGTTAGTGTGTGCCAGCAAGGTCCATGCTGGCCAGTTAGTGCAAAACACACTAGAATGGGCTAAAATTCACTTCCCAGTGCTGTGGGCTAAAATACTGTGCAGACAAGCCCTGAGTAAGAAACAATCTCTGTCCCAAAGAATTTACAATCTAGATACACAAGGCGGACAAAGGATTATTATCCCCTATTAAATAAGGGGAACCATGGCATAGAGAGATTACGTGATTTGCCCAAGGTCACCCAGGAAGCTTCTGGCAGAACTGAGATATGTATCCAGATCTTCTGTGTGCCAATCCAATGCCTTAACCACAAGACCATCCATCCTTCCTAAAAACAAACCATTGGCCAAATCCTGTAGATCTGCCAGGAGGCCAGAGCCATCCGAGTGTCTGTTTCTGTCACCCTATGCAGCTTCCTGGCTGTTGCTCCTCTGACACTGGACAGTCATAGGCTCTCTGGCTGCATTGCAACCTGTGACCCTCCTTAATTGGGAGGACCCTACTGTGGTGCTGGAGATTGGAAAGGGGAATGCAGCCTCAGCTTTTATTACCTTTCCTGCCTAATCTCCCCAGAGCTAGTGGGAGCTGATGGGTAGATCATGAAAGTTTGATCTGGCCTATTTATTCATGTTATTTGTACTAGGCAAAATCCACTTATTTGAAAGACACGGTTAAAATGTTTTCTTGCCTGTTTATTTTTTCCCTCCTCATCCCTTTTGTTCCTCATCATTTAGTTTGCATGCGTTGACTCCTTTTGTCAGTTTGCTGGCTGTAAAACTGAAACTATACATTTATGGTTGGCACTACAAATGGGCAGGGTGGATGAAAAAGAATGAGAAATTTGAAATCCATTATGCTGGAACCCAGCTTTTCCTTTTCCTTTGGAATTTTTGAAAGGTCAACAAATACAAAGTGTAAGGAACATTTTAACAGTTTCGTGTCTTTGAGCACTAATCATGTTGGGTGTTATTGTGGAACTGTCAGAGCATATAATTTTTTTAATATATGGTTTCCAGAGGAACATATTGATGGTGCATACCATAGAACAGTAAATGGATCTCATTGCACTTTATAAGTAATGGAGGCAAGTATAACTTTTCTTTGGGTATATATCCCTGTGGGTGCTCCATGTTGTGTATATGTGCGTATGCGCCTGTATGCCTTCAATTGGAGATTTTTCTTCAGTAGTGTTTGTGGGTCCATGCCTGCATGGTACACATCCTCATACTCTGGACCGAGGATGTATAGGGAGGGGCAGACCCGCTGCCACTCCAGTTCCTCTCAACTGCCTGTGCCTAGAGATGAGTGTTGTGTCCACTACTTACCTGATATCTTTACCTTCTTTGTTCTGTATGTTACTTAAATACCTTATTTTTAGTTTTAGTTTTTCACCTCGGCACTGGTTTTCAGTTTCCTTCTGCCGTTGGAGGGACACCACCCCTCCATTCTTTTCTGGGCAGGGCTTGGACCTCCAGCCCTGGGCCTTTCTTCCTCAGCTGGGGTATAGTCCATGGTAGGTTATGCCCAAAACTCTGGGCTTCAAACCCTGCCAGACCTGCCACAGGTCTTTCCCCCTCAGCGACGGGTGCTCCAGCTGCCTTGAAGGGTCTCACATCTCATTTAAATGCAAGGGCTGTGCTAGATTTTAAAAGCCAATCTCACAAGCTTAGGGGAGATGGATTGAAGCTCTTTCTCATTGAATGATCTCTGAGACCACAGGGTCTGACTCTCCCCTCCCCTTCAATCCCATACATCAGTATGTCTCTCAATGTGTACTGGTGGCCTCTTTGACTTCGGCTCCAGGGAGCAAAGGTAAGAGGTCTCTGGGAGAGATCTCCCCAAAAATTGGGGTCTAAGGAGACCTCATGCCCAGCTCTAGGTACCGGCTTCTTCTAGCAGGGTCTAGTACTGCCAAAGAGATCTTCCACCACTCCACCCAAGGAAAAGTCACTTGGCTAGCAGCCACATTCAACACCATCCTCGATACCCCTAGAGGTCTCTGGATGCAGGGACTCAAAGAAGCCACTGTCCTTGACTTTGGCATCCTCTGTGGGCCCTGGGCCTAGTGAGAGCACAGACCACTCATCCGCACCATCTGGTACTGCTTAACCTGCTTCAGCTGGAGGAGTACTACCCCGGATCACCAGTACCAACGTCATTCCTCTGACAAGAGAACCAGGTTCCCCTTTCCTGAGAGTTGCAGATGAGGAAACCTTTCTTGGTATCGACACACCCAGTGGCTCCAACTTACCCATCGGTACAGCCACATTCCACCTCAAAAAGCTGGATGCTGATACTGACTTGGATCCCATCTCCCTTCAGCCACTCATACCTATCCAACTGCCAATACCAAACCATCTGCTAGTACCACTGCCCTTGGCTTCCCCATTGGACACGGGATGATGCATCTTCTGAATCGGACATCTCTGCTGGGACTCAGCCATCTTTCCCTTCCACCCTTCCATTCCCTTCACCATACCCAGAAGAGGAAACTCGAGGATCTGGCCATCATTCTCCTTGCCATCCTTGGCAGGAGCATTCCTGAGGTCCTCCTGCCTTTTCTTATGCCCTGCCCCGTTAGGCATTTTGGAACCCTTTGGTGACCAGTTTTACAGGCTGCCATAAATGGACCCACAAAATCTCTTCCCCGAGAAGTCCCCTGTACTAAAGAGGACTTCGAGGAGCAGCAGGGTCTAAGAACTGAGGAGGAAACACCTCCTTCCAACAAATCTTCATCTCCTGATGCAGCAGGCATGCCTCCACCCCCATCCTCCAGGTATGACTTTAAAGTTTGTCAGGGCTTGATGAAGAGTGTGGCCAAGACTTTACAGATCCCCCTGGAGGAGGTGCAGGAACCCTAGCATTCCCTGTTGGAAAGCATCCATACTACATCACAAGGCAAGCTAGTGCTGCCTGTTAATGATGCACTGTTGTCACCTGCCTGTAACATCTGGCAGCCACCTGCAACCGTTCCACCTATGTGCAAGAGGGCTGACAAAAAACACCATGTTCCAGCAAAGGGTTCTGAATAGCTGTTATTGCATCCCACCTCCTCATTGGTAGATATGGGCAATGGAGGAGCAGCCAGCACCAGCAGAGATCTGCTCCGCACAACAAAGAACTTGCGTTCCTCGGCTGCAATAGCTGCTCCTCAGTGACATTACAATATTCAGAGTTGCAAATTATCATGTCCTACTAGCAAAATATGATCACACTAGCTACTCAAAGTTCTCTCCATTTATTGATTATCTGTCACAGAACCAGAGGGACTAATTTCAAGCCCTTATTTCTGAAGATCAGACTGTTGCTCGGGCGTGTCCCTTGATGCAGTTGACACAGCAGGTTGCTCTGCAGCCACCGATGTGATTATGTAGCAAGCTTTATGGCTGCAGTCTTCCTCAAAGTGTAGATAACCATAGAGTTCATACCCTTTGAAGGGCCTGAGCTCTTCAGCAACATGAAGGACAAATCCCTGCATTCTCTCGTGGACTCCTGGGTGGCTCTTGGTATTTATGTTCCTGCAACCAAGAGGAAATTTAGTACATTTCAGGTGGACCTATGATCTCACCTGGACCAATGATCTCACCTGGCTCACTTTTATATTTTATCCCCTTTGAGCCTATGGGAAGTTGCTCTCTCTTCTCCACTGATCCTTCTAAGACGGTGTTCCTCCTACCCATTATCTCAGCCAGATAAATAAGTGAACTGGGAACACTTATAGCTGACCCATCTTTACACAGTGTTCTACCATGACAAGGTGACTCTCGGCCCTCAACTTCGCTTCCTGCGGAAAGTCACTTTGGACGTTCACATCAATCAGGCTATCCAACTACTGGTCTTTTAACACAAATCTCACTCCTTCCTCCAGGGAAGAGGCTACCCTACATGCTGTAGATGTGAGAAGGGCCCTCACTTTCTGTCTCGACAGGACCTGACCTTTCAGATTTTCACCTAGACTCTTCATCTCTATTGCTCATGCAAGACAGACATCTGCACAAAGACTGTCCAGCGTGGCATGCTATGAAATGACCCAAGTTACACCTTCCATCTAGGGTGGCGGCCATTCTACAGGAGCTCAACCTCAGTAGCCCTGCTCAAGAATGTACCCATTGCTGATATTTGCAAAGCTGCTACTTGGTCATCAGTGCATACATTCACTCAGCACTATGCCTCCATCTGTGCTTCCAGATCCAACGCAGCCTTTGGTGAGGCTGTCCTCCAAACTGTTATGGATTCATCTCCTTAGCGCCTTCCTCCATACTGAAATACTGCTCTGGAGTCTCACAAAGTGGAGACCCATAGGGACATATACTCAAAGGAGGATAGGCTTTTCACCTGTATAGTAATTGGCGTTGTTTGAGATGTTATGTCCCTATGGGTGCTCTACCACCTGCCTTCCTTTCCCCTTTGCTTCGGAGTCCTTGTCTTTGGACTTCAGAGTTAAGAAGGAACTGGGGTACCAGCAGGTCTGTCCCTCCCTGTTTACCATCAGTCTGGAGGACGAAGATTATTTCGGACGCAAGTGTAGACCCGTGGACACTGCTGAAGAAAAATCTCGGATTGAAGATGCGCATATGCAAACAATATGGGACATAACATCTGAAAGAACTCCAGTTCCTGCACAGGTAAATAGCCTCTCCTTATTTCCGTTGTATAGAAAGGGAAACCGAGGCAAGGAGTGGTGAAGAGACTTGCTCGAGGTCATACAGCAGGTCAGTGACAAAGCTAGAGGTCTCCTGACTCCCAGGCCAGTGCTCTATCCTCTGAACCACTCCTCCCTCCCCGTTCTGTGGGGTAATATATTATCATTTTTATTTTTAGTGTAATATATGGTAATAATTTATTCAACAGATCATAACGTAAGTATTATAAATAGATTTTAAATGTATTTATGTACTATAACTGTGAACTTTTATGATCATAAGCAAATAATATTCTGTTAAGAGAGATTTCTCCATCCTTATTCCTCCAGTTCAGTGGCATTATTTCAGAGAAAAAGAGAGAGAAGTGAGCCTAAAAATATTTTAATTATAACTTGATGGTTCTGACACAAACCAGTGAAAACTAGGAGATTCAAAGATAAGGCTTATACACTAGGGGTACGTCTACACTGCAATTAGACACCTGTGGCTGGCTTTGCCAGCTTACTCGGGCTCGTGGGGCTTGGGCTGCATGCAGGGCTGTTTAATTGCAGTTTTGACTTTCCGGGAGGCTGCAGGCTGAGCCCCACAAGCCCGAGTCAGCTGGCACGACCAGCCCTGGGTGTCTAATTGCAGTGTAGACATACCCTAGCTTTCATTTACATTTGTGGCTTTTCCCCTCTCTTTCTTCCCAATGGTCAAAGTTAAAGATGCATTGTTAATCTTCAATGTTCTTGGTTTTTCCAGTTTGGTTCCATATGTTATGATTTAATGTTTTGTAGGATTTTAAGCAATAATAAAACACTTATTTCATAAGTGTGGGAATGTTGATGAATGGTTAGAGACAGGGACTACGTGCTATGACTCCCTGGTTCTCTTCCTGGCTTTGTTACTGACTCGCTGTCTGATCTTAGTCAAGTCAGTTTAAACTCTCTGGGTGAAATCCTGACCTCACTCAAGTTGACAGGTAAATTCCTACTGACTTCGATGGGGCCAGCATTTCACCCTCTGTGGCTCAATTTATTTGCGCATTAAATGAGGTTAATGATACCTACCTCATATGGGTTTTGAGGCTTATTTAGGGTTTGTAAAGAGTTTTGAAATCCATGGATGAAAGGTGCTAAATAAATGCAAAATATTTGCTTTTTCTTTTAAATGAGTGATTATTGTCTCTTTGCTATACGATAGTTATTCGTAGCTGATATAATCAGCAACCAAAGCCATGATTATGACATGATTAAACATTATATACACATGCATGTAGTTTTGCTCAATGGGTGTGAGACCCAGTAAATATTTTAGCTAGAACAAAGCTTTCCTTCAGTTCTGATGCAGGGATTATAACCTGTATTGTTGCCTTTAGTGTTCACACAGGCATTCAGCTTTGTTGAGTTAGCAAAGGTAGAGGCATTAAAAAGTAATCTGATGTCTGTGAAAACGCACTGGTCTTTTGCCAGGCATATTGGACAACCTGTGAGCTGTTTGCGTCAGAACAGCCCATCCACTGTTGTAATTCACAGCTGACTGAGGAGGATAAGAAATCATGCCTTAGAGAATGACTACACATGCCTGCAGTGTGAGTGGCAGTAGCAAGCAGTGGTGATTCATTCTCTTGATGCTGAAATTTCCAGCATTCAGAGAAAAACTATTTGTTTTGAACAAGAAATATTTTATCCAACAGAGAATGTAGGCATTATAAACTATTAATCAGGACATTCGTCCTGAAAGTGTTTTTAATTTGCGGATTTAGTGGAGAGGGAATCTCAGATTAGTCTATGAAGGCGGCAGATTGAACTGCAGATTTTTAGGAACTCCTCAAATTGCACCTTAGAAAGTTTCAGTCTGTAAATGCTAATGAAATGTTTCCTATTTGTATGGCTTAATGTTTTCTTGGAATGACATCTCTCCAATACAGATATAAAACAGCCAGTTTAATTTGCTATGCCTTTTCTACAGAAATAGCACCTGAGGCTGTTACTTTACTAAATCTCACGCATTAAGCAGGGTCCAGCCTAGTTGCTAGTTAGATGGGAGACCTCAAAGGAAAACCAAGGTAATTGTGTTGGTGATTCAGCCGGTAGTATTCTTTCCTCTGAATCACTACTGAACCATTCCCAAACCAGGTGTTAGGGACATTATATTGCTGGAGCAGCTACAGCTATTATCTGGATGAGCCATAAAACTCATAAATGCTGCCTCAGCCCTGATATTGTCATGAGCTCTGGAACAGTGAACCGCCACTGAAGTTAATGAGGTTCCATGCAGGCTCAAGGGTCTGATCAGATGGAGTTTATTAGAATCATAGAATATCAGGGTTGGAAGGGACCTCAGGAGGTCATCTAGTCCAACCCCCTGCTCAAAGCAGGACCAATCCCCAACTAAATCATCCCAGCCAGGGCTTTGTCAAGCCTGACCTTAAAAACCTCTAAGGAAGGAGATTCCACCATCTCCCTAGGTAACCCATTCCAGTGCTTCACCACCCTCCTAGTGAAAAAGTCTTTCCTAATATCCAACCTAGACCTCCCCCACTGCAACTTGAGACCATTAATCCTTGTTCTGTCATCTGGTACCACTGAGAACAGTCTAGATCCATCCTCTTTGGAACCCCCTTTCAGGTAGTTGAAAGCAGCTATCAAATCCCCCCTCATTCTTCTCTTCTGCAGACTAAATAATCCCAGTTCCCTCAGCTTCTCCTCATAAGTCATGTGCTCCGGCCCCCTAATCATTTTTGTTGGCCTCTGCTGGACTCTTTCCAATTTTTCCACATACTTCTTGTAGTGTGGGGCCCAAAACTGGACACTTCTTGTAAGCTTCTTTTTAAGATCAGCAAGGATTTCACTGTTAAGCCAAGCTGGTCGCCTGCCATATTTACTATTCTTTCTACACATCGGGATGGTTTGTTCCTGCAACCTCAATAAGGATTCTTTAAAATACAGCCAGCTCGCCTGGACTCTTTTCCCCCTCATGTTGTTCTCCCAGGAGATCCTGCCCATCAGTTCCCTGAGGGAGTCAAAGTCTGCTTTTCTAAAGTCCAGGGTCCATATTCTGCTGCTCTCCTTCCTATTGCAGGTTTGGGACCTTAATTGCTAGGAGGAGAGAGAGCCCCAAAAGTTCTTAGGAAAGTAGCCGTAAACAGTGGAATCCATGCTCCACAGCATGGAATGCACTGGAAACCGCTCTTAAATTGGTATGATGTGCTCTGAGAATATAGGCAAAAAAGAACTGTAGAAATACAGAAACACATTTTTAAAGTGTGGATACTATGAACGAGCTTTTAAACACTACAGAAACTTAACCCTAAAACTCACAACTATAATTGCTGCTGTGCTATTGCGGGTTATGATATATTGTACTGTGTTGCAGTTCTTAAATATAGATATACAGTAGGGGGCTGATTCTCTACTGCCTTGTGTCTTGTGTAGTTACACCTGTGTAAAGAGGTATAAGATGCTACCAATCTGATTTGGTAGTGTTTTGCACCAACATGTCCAAGGAATGAGTATATGCATGTCCAAGGAAAGAATCTGTCTCAAATCTATGCATAAACTGATACCATGGCACAAGTATTTTCATCACATTCATTAATGTTGAAAATATAAATTGGTGTGTGGTAGCTGCTCGCCTCTTCTCTGTTTACTCTTGTTAAAACATTTGCCTAACAGCCTCGAAGTTTTCAAGTTTACCACTCTGTGAGTCATAAACTAACAAATTATTTACAACCAAGCTGTTACAAATATGCTCAGAGTAGGCTTTCTGTGTGATCTTTATGGAATGTTATGTGACTAGATAATCTGTTTTATCACAAAATTAACCCAGCCTCCCATTGACTTTTGACTTTGTTCATATGGATGTGTGTTCTGGTTCTACTATTATTATGGAGATTCATATCTTCATAGTGACTGATTTAGCAAGAGAAATAGAATCTAGAAGTGAAAGATAACTACAGTTGTATGGTATGCAGTTCAAATAGATTGGTTTTTCTATTATGTATGTAAAATAGAACTTGAATCTGTAGCTGTGTTTTTATTGGAAATTTCATAACACATTTTCTGCAAGAATAGAATTAAAAGACAAATGCAGTATAACCGAGAGTTTAATTTTCACTTGTCTCAGACTGGGGAGCTTGCTTTGTGTGTTCAGAATTTTTCTGCCAAAGTCCTTAAATTCTCCCAAACATCTGAATAGAAGTGATTCAGGATAGCTGTGTAATTTAAGGAAACGAGTGTGTACTGCCCTGACAGTACATACTATGCGCAGATGCGTAATGCTGTATATTTGGGTTTGATTATTTCTGCGTCCTTTTAATGCAGATTCCATCTATGATCATGGTGTAGTGCTTGCTGCATCTGCCACTGATGGCAGGAAAGCCACATATGTCATTTAAATAATTAGATCAGACTCCGTTGTTCCATTTAGGCAGAACCTGGAGCTCTGAACTGTGCAGAGTCCTCCCCTCTCAGGAGGAATTAAGTGTCAGGAAATTCCTCCTGGTGCTAACTGGTATGCAGAGGACACACATTCACTGCCACAGTTCACAGGTGTAGCATACTCCCTCAGCACAACTGGCCAGATCAGCTGGGTGAATCGTGGAAAAGGCAGTGACATGGCCAAACCCTTCCCTTTGGGGTTTTTGGTCCCCAGAAGATGCATGGAGGGAACAATCTCTGTGCTCCAGCCAGGGAGATCAGGAGGCCCAACTGCTATACAGAGAGACAAGAAAAAGGAACTCCTGACCCCTGCAGGGTCAATTGTACATTCACAGAGCAGACTTGCGCAGTCTGGCCCATCAGTATTCTCTACATCTGGCCCAATCTGTTGGAGGAAACTGGAATGCTGACTCAAGATATTTTTATGTTGAGTGAAATCTCATGGGGGACTGCTTTTAAAGATAAAGGGTGAAATCCTTCCCCATTGGAGAGGTTGGGAATTTTTCTATTGACTTCTTTGGGGCCAGGATTTTACTAAGCTCCTTATGTCCATAGAAACGTGCAGTATCTCATGAATTGCTGTTATGGATCTGTTGTTCATGATTTGTGGTACTGTAGCTCATGTTAAGAACAAAACTCCAAAGTGAAATTCAACTTTATTTGCTGAAGTTTTACACTCAGCAGCAGCATATTTGCTGATCAGGTTCACTTTGCTGATGTGCTTCCAGGCAGTTTCACAACTAGAAATGTGCAGCGAGCTGAAATACTTGTGACTGACTGAAAATTCCTGTTAACTTCATTTTTGGGTTGTTTATTCAGAAAACTTTTAAAAATAGCGCAATGCTGCCGTGTTTGCTATTAAAACAATAAATAAAAAAACCTCCACCTTTTCCTCTGGTGTAAATGGAAATGGGCCACTTGCTCATTTGATCAGAAGAAATTCACATATGTGAAAACTGTGTAACTCCCTTTTATTTTTATGGGATGAGCAAAAAGATATGGAGATGGAGAGGACAGGTGTATCTATGAAGCAATAGAAAGTTTAGGAATAATGCGTTTCATTGAAAGTGAATGTGGTGAATTATTATTATTATTTTTTTGAAGGAGAGAGGAGAGTAGCTGTAAGAGACGCCTATACCAGAAATGTCAGGGTTTTTTTTGTTGTTTTTGTTTTTTTTACATAGATACATTGTGCATTTGGATTATCAATCAGAGAAGGAGGTTATGAGGGTAAAACTAAGCAGCCCAGAATGTAGTAGGGAGAGGTTCTCAAACTATGGTTTGTGGAGTACTTGGTGGTGGTTTACAGAGAGGTGGCTGGTCATATGGTCCTGATTCTTCTTTCAAGCTACTAAGTCATATAAAAGATAGATAAATACACATTTACTACTTTCCTGACATTTTTCCATGTAAGCAACTGTTGTAGTTGCCTTAAGGACATTATATGTGGAAAAGGAGGTGATTTGTGGCCCTATCTTTGGTTCATGCTATGAAATATTTGAGAACTCTTGTAGTTATGGATGAAAATGTCATGAGCTCTGCCTGGACTAGTTCAAAGTTTAGAGATCCTGAAGCAAGGGCTGTCTTTGGCTACAATCTTTCTGGCGCGTGGAGATGAGTGAGGAAATCGTATTGCTAGTTTCTTTGTGTGTCTTGATATTGGGTCTGTTTTCATTAACTTTCCTTTCATATTTACATTGTTTCTATTTATGTCCTCTTATCTAAGTTGGACCAAGAACAGGAAACTGCCATGGATTATCCATGCCATTAGGAAGAATTTTAAATGCTATAATTAGTCTTCTTTTATCAAAGCCCATTACTTTGAGTTGCTGGATGCTGCAGCTAAAAATTTATCCAAATTTCTTTGTTTCTTCCATTCCTGCAGTGATCATTAGCAATTTTAAAAAATCTGACAAGAAACCTAAATATCTGTATTGTATGGTTGTTTAAAATGTGTTGAGTATGCCATCAGCAAAGGAAGAAATATCCCAACTAATGAATGAAGTATGAAAGACAGAAATTCATCCACTGCAATCAGCTGCTGTCAGTGTGGAATGTGTAACACAGATTGAGCAATGAATAGATTGGAGAAAGAGGGAATGATTTTTGGAGGGGGAAGGAGGTCTGTTCTTTAGAAGACAGAATTATTACAGACAAACTATCCCTTTTTATGTGCAGCTTCAGTTAATCAAATGCTTTGCAGCATCTGCTGATTTTAACAACTTGGGTGGTCAATGATGGATAGCTGGCTCGTTTCACTGTGGCTTTCCCACCCTACCTGCTGTCTGCTTTGCTGTGTATTGAACTCAGTTTATGGATTTTCTTGGCTATACCATATGATTTTTGGCAGCATTCAGTGGTGTCTAACAGTATGTGCTACCTAGCTCTTCCTAGTTTTTCAGAAGTCCTTTGTACAAAGATATTAGTTGCAGTTATAGAGATGTGCACCTGCTAATCTCTCTTCCTTTTCAATGAAAGGCATTATTCCTAATCTTTATATTGCTTCATAGATACACCTGTCCTCTCCATCTCCATATCATTCGTTCAGAATCCTACCTTCTTTTTTATTATTTGTAAGGGTAACAAATAAGGGCTTTGTTCGTGAAATGACTAGATACCATATGCTGTGTACAATATAAACACCTAGATACGGTCAAATAGATTCTTAATGTCAGCCAGGAATGAAAGTGTATGATTAAGTGCATCATTCAGCTGTCACAAGTGTCTCCTGCTTTGCTAGTTAATTAGAAAGTCTTAATTACTTCTAAAGAAATACTCTTCTGTAATGAGGAATTATATATATCTCAAGGGCTTCTTTTCACAGTTCCAAATAAGATTTTATTAATCTAAAATCTGTAGCTCTTCAATTGACTTATATTTGTTTGTCTTTTTTCTTTTATTCCTTTGGCAGACAAAGTTCCTAGGAAATCGCAAGAGTCGTATTGTTCAGGATTTCAAAGAGACGTCATTTATCTTTGTGGATACAAGTAACGGACAATGGTCCCCCAACCATCAGTTCAAGCTGCTTGAAAAAAGGCTTCTGTATAAACGGCATGAAAGGTAACCTAACTGCAGCAGGAGCCCCGGTGTACTTTAGCTCTGCTTGACATCTTTTCTCCCCCACCCTTCTTCCTTATTCAGATCTCCTAATTCCCACTCTGAGGAGTAGTTAATTAGACTGGCTAATTCCAGGATTCTAACTAAAAAAGGATTGTTTCTGCTCTCTGATACTTTTCTAGATAGAAAACAGCTCTTGAAGACAAATGGTACATGCCTCATATTTGTGCTCCTTGCAATGGAAGGCTGTTGGTTTTAGTCAGTGTTTTTCAAGAGGTATAGAGTAGTAAGCAAACAGGGAGTGGTGAGCAGTGGTTGGAGATGTACTCTTCTGAATCTCTGTCTGCTATGGAACCATCATACTTTGACTTGGCCAGTCCTGAGGCATCTGAACAGTTTCACAGAGATCCAAGTCTTTGACAAAGGAGCTGTTACAAAAGCTGTGGCTTTGACAAAAATCTTCTGAGATGAAACGTGAATGTCCTGGATTAGAAGAACCCATTGCCTTGCATTGAGTTAATCCCCACCTTTCAGATGCCGGGAATGTTACTGGAGTCATATAACAAAAAAAGAATCTTGCACCCCCCCACCCCCAAACTGTTCTGCATTGCCAGATCAATGAACAGAAGTAGTCAACATAAACCACGTTTTCTGGTGGCTACCCACAACACATAAGGATTCAGTTATAATGAATTATGCTAACAATATTTTGATAATTAGCAAAAAAAAGTCTTACCCCCCGACAGACCTCCTAATTCTCACTATGTATAATATTTAAAATTCCAACAGTTGGGTTCTACTAGCGTAAAAATACAAAGTAGTTATGAGACTCTGAATGTGATCTTCTTTTAAGGGTAATTTTAATTTATTAGCATTTGGAAACTAATTAAGAGATTTGCTTGAAAATAGTTCAGGGTTTTTTTTTTTTAAAACAATCAAGCTTTACTCAGGGTTTCTGCGCCAGATTTACACTTTTTTCCCCATAGCAAACAAAGATGTTGAACGTCTGCTTTAAATGCAGAATGGAGCTTAACATTCAGCGGTGTTGCTCCTAATGCAATTTTACCCTTAAAGAAATCTGAGCAAATCTACCTCTGAGAGAGATTTTTTTTAAAAATCCAGAAGAGGTGTAATATAACAGATTTCAAAATGTTTTATATAACTTTCAACAAGAAGCAATTTATAGCAACCTTAGATTTATATAACTTCTAACTCTGATTTTTAGTGGCACAATTTAGAGAAGCTGTAGTGCTTTCACTATAATTTTAAGGAATATGTAATCAGTCTGTCTAATCTATTTTAAGCATTTCTAAGGAATACATCACTATAGTTTCTAGGTGCTAAATCTGAATACAACTGACAGCTTGCCATAAACTTGTATTATACAGAATATCAAAAAGGAAAATGTGTGTGTTTGTTTTTAAAGACCGTCTGCTTACTGCAATCCCGGGTTCCAGAACTGTGCCATTAGTAAAGCCTATATTAAGGAATCTGTATTCATTGTGAATCTCACTCTTTGGTCTGGGGGAAACTCAGTTTGTCCCGGAAAAGTGATGCTTTTGATTTGTTGAGGCCAGGTACTTGTTGTCGTAGTCATACAATACTCAGGAGTGTCAGAAACATCAAGCAAGGGTGATTTCATATCATCTTAGCCGAAAAGTGATGCATCCAATTGCAGTGGCCCAGATTTGGAACATAATGAACAATATGAAATTTTCAAATGAAGAATAAAATATACGTAGGCGAAACCTGCAATATGGCATAATACCTTTTGTATGCATATAACTGGAGGTAGTTGAACAATCTTGAATAATTTATTCAATGAAATTTATGATATTATTCAAATAAATTATTCAGATATTTTGCTCATTATTTGCTTGGCTTATAGAGATGGGTGAATAATTCATGAACATTTTCATTGAATGGTTTAATCAGGGAATCTTCTTAATAAATATTTTCATTATTTGTTCTGTTCTACCAGTAGCAGCATCTGCCCAAACCCCGCTCTTAGACGTGCAATAAGTATACACTACTGTGCAATTGTAGGAATTTTGTTATATGCTGTATGGTAGGGTATACTACTTGTCTGGGTCTTGGGAGAGGCAGGAGAAAGGTGGCAGTTAGAAAGCTGTGGAGCTCCAGGCCAGGGAGGTAAGGGCTAACAGTGGGAACATGAAACATCTGAACCCTGTGGGCCTTTCTGGAAGCCAGTTGGAGCACATAAGAGGAAGTGCAAGCTAAGAGCATTGGACTGGGAGTGGCTAAAAGAACAGCAGCTGGTCTGCATCTCCAGGAGTTAACACTCCTAGTGTCACTGTAAGCCTGTTTTGTTTAGAGTGCATATATTTTCAGCTTGTTTTCTCCTGATTCTGAAGAGGAAGAGCATCCAAAGACTATTTTCAGTCCACTAGAAATCTTTACCAGAGAGAAGGGGAGAGAAAGAGAGAAGCACTCCAAAGAGCAGTAGTTAGATAGCCCTAGCCCAGCTGGAATTCCAGACTGCTGAGTGGGAGGGAGTTCTCCTCTACCAAGGCCCGGAGAGACACCCTCCCCGTCCCCCCGACATGACCAAAAGTGTGAATAGTTGTGACCTATGGTAATGAACAGAGCTGAGTGGACACATCATAGCAAATAGTATACTTGAGAGTTCAGCGTCTCTTTCTGCTTGTCACTTATTTGAATGTATTTGTTGTTCAGATTTTACTGAACAGGTTATTTTGGGCCAGATGGTGCACTGGTACTACACTGCCTCACAAGGGAACAGGAGGAAGTGTAGCTACTTTGCCCTCAGGGGCCCCCTCCTTGCACAGTTTGCATTAGGCTTCCTAGATTTCTGCTCTTTGGAGCATTGAGGCTGTGCCAGAGATGTGCCTCTCCTCCTGCCAGGAGCAAGTGGCCAGGGGGCCAGGGAGTAGATGCCATATAAACATACCAATAGTAACATTCCATTTACTGGTGTGTAATTGTCTGCCATCACTGCAGCCTTGGACACAGTGCAGTTGTGAGTGTACATCCTCATTGCACAAGCTGCAGTCAGACCCTTTCTGATTCATGTAACTGCTTCTTGGCTAGGGCCATGGTGAGAGGTTTTGAGAAAACCTTCCCCCTTTTGTGTTAATAAGTAGTGCCCCACATAATATTCATTAGCTGCCTTCACTGATGTAGTATTGCTAGACTCAATCAGTAAAAATGTCAGCCCCTCCCCCTATAATAAATTTGGATTAAAAAATGATGCAATTTTTAAAAAATAAATGCTGGATCCTGTTTGTTTGCCTCTTGGGTTTTGACCCTTCAGGATTCACATGATTCAGCTTTTCTCCACAACCATGAGGACTAGAAACATATTTTTCATTTTTTTAAATGAAAGCTGAGATACTCCCCTAATGGCATGATTCCAGATGATGGAGGTTTCAGAAAATGTCATAAAACTCATGGTGAAATTGCAAGAGTTGGGAATACTGCTGCTCATCAGCACATAGTAAGGTGTAATGATAGCAAAGGAAGGAAATATGTCCGTTTCAATAGGCATGTTTAGGCCTAAACGCAAGGGCCCAGTAATCAAATTAGTACCAGAATAAAATTGTCTTCACCACCAAGACCTTCATCTAGTCACAGGCCAGAATATTCTGCCGCAGAGCAATGTTTGATTTTTTTTGTTCTCTTTGAAAAGGGTGGGGGAGGCCTACCTTTTGAGTTCAGAAGATGTATACGTTGTGCGGTCAGAGAGAGCTGTCAGTTTGCTATTATCTGGAGCCAGAAGGGTCATCTGAGGATGAAAGGGGATAGATGAGGATGCTGCCACATTGCTCAAAATAATTTACATCATGGGGAGTATTTAAAGGAAAGTATTACTAGTATTGGGCAGGAAAGAGCAGCACAGTATTTTGAGCTAACACCGATGTCCAAGGCCAAAGTGTGCATGCCATTCAGGAACAGAGTAGGAAGGATAGTTTAATGTTCAGTGCAGTGGACTGGGAACTTGAGAGTTCAGGATTTAATTTCCAGCTCTGATTAATAATTGAGTGTGTCTCTGATACTATGGTTATAGGAGCACATGCTTAAAGTGATCACAACTGGTAATGGAAGTGGGCATATCCCAGATGTGATGCTTATAACACCTTCATACTAGATGATCTAATGAAAATAATTCAAAGGTGTGCAATTTATTGGGGAGTAAAAAATTAAAATGGATTTCATTATAGATCCTATATCATGTTTAAAAAGTAAAATAAAGTAATCACAGGTGGATCTGACAGTGCGGTTAGACTTCTTAGTGGCGATGAAGAAACTACCCACAGAGTTGACACTGTAAATAGATTCATGAGATCTCAGAAAGGCAATCAAGCAAGAACATTACCTATTGATGCCTAAACTTGCAGATATAACAAGTAAATTGGCTGATGCCCATTTTCTCAGTACTGGAGGCTAGATCTAGGTACTAGCAAGTAAAACAGGGCAGATGAAGTTCAGTTCTAACCATGTTTAATACCATAATAGGGACATAAAGATTCACTTACTCTTTGGTATTCATTCAGCCTGTGATGTGAGGTTCCAAAAAAAAAAAAAAAAAAAAAAGGGAAATATATGCTGAGCTTTGTGGACTCAGCTATTGTGGGTGATGTATTGATGTTTGGTGCTGTCGTGGAAGAATATGATGTCAATCTATGTACTGTGCTCCAAAATCTAGAGGAAAAGGAGTTAAATCTACACAAAATCATCACCGACGAACTAATCTAAAATATTTTGGTCATTTTCTCAGTGGAGAGTATGAAACCTGATCCTAAAAAATAGCAACCATCACTGAGATGAGGCTATCTAGAGAATTACGCTGAGCAAGAAAATTTATCCAGGATTTATCTTGTTGGGTTTATGTGTTACCTTGTAGAAATTTTGACACCAGGTTTTCTAAAAAGAAACTGAGTTTCAATGGGATGCTCATTAGTATTTGATTTTCAACAAACTGAGGCAATTAGCTGTCAATGTTGACATACCATGATAAAAATAAAGAAGTAACAGTTCAGGAGGATGTGTTACAGGATCTGATTCAATGCCCAATAAAGTCAATGGGAAGCTTCCAGTTGGCTTTAGTGGGCTTTGGATTAGGTTCAGTGTCAGGGCTTGAAACTGCACTACTTCAAGAAGAGAAGCCAGTAGTTTATGCACCTTAACCCTCTGACATGTATAGAAATAAATTGTGCACAGAAGGAGATGTTTGCATGTATGCTTAGCTAGGAGTGCTTCCATCAAAATACATACGGGAGAAAAGATGCAGTGGTGTCTGAGCGGAGCACTTTGGAGGCAGGCATGAAAAATCATGTTACAGCCTCACCACAAGTATAAAGAATGATGTCTGAAGAAACATGATGTTGTAGGTAAGAAATATGCCAGATGTTCTTAACTTGAGCAGGTGGAGTTGACAAGGCTTTTGACCACACCTAAAAACTACTTGCATGAATATATGGGCACTTGACAGTTGTCATCTTACCTAAGCAGGCCAGGTCTTAAGCCCTCCTGAGGGACTGAATGTGTATATTTTTTCTAATGCTTTTGAAAGTTAAATATCTGCCTTCTAAAATATTTGCTTTTAGCAAGCCTCAAGTTTATGTTAACAGTACATTTTATATGGCTTTTTCCCCCCCTGTGTGAAGGGAATAGTCAAATCAGTGGTAGTCAGCAAAAAACTATCAAGATGATTTTGCTAGTTTTGGTTATCTGAATGCATAGGAGTTAGCTCTTGAAGAAATGCCTCTTGTTTGCTATTATGCAGTTCTTTTTAAGATGCAGTCACATGTAAAGTTTGTTCTGATTCTCTCTCTCTCTCTCTCTCTCTCTCTCTCTCTCTCAAATTATGAATAGTTTATTCTTATGGATTAGTCTCACATAAAGAAACTATTATTTCGGAGCCAAAACATTATTTATGGCCCTCTTTTGTTTTATATTAAAAAAAACGATTAAACACACAACCTCAGTGAATCTAGACAAGTAGGAAATTCCCAGGGTGGATGGGTAGGGGAGGGGATGTACGTACAGCCATGTGTAGTTGAGAGATTTTTAAATAGTGTCAATTAAAATACAGGAGAGAGACAATGATATATGAAGAGTGAGCAGATAAGATTGCCTATTTACCACATTCCAACAGATAAATACTTCCTTGACTCCTTTAGTGCGTCTTCTGTTGTTTCATTTCTCTTATTTAATATATGTTGACATCTGGTGTGAAACATTGCCTCTGTTAGAAAATTTTCTGATTTTTCTCAGCTTTGGAAAAAGCTGTGTGGGAAGAAGTTGTCTTTTAATCCTGCATTTTGACTACGTAATACCTTTATTGTAAGTCTCCCTGTATGAAATTGTATATATTTAAAAATGGGGAAAATGCTCATTTTATGTGTAACAAGTGTAGACCAGTACCTGCCAAGTCTGACAGTGGATATTATAAAAAGGTAGCATGCTAATAGCTTAGTACCAAAGTGGTGTTACGTGTCTGAATAACAAAAATTAAAATGAGAAGCTCATTTTGTGAATAAAAGATAATTTAGGAAAGATTTACATCATGTTGTTACAGCCATTAGAATATCAATATTATGGTATTGGCCAGCCAGCCTTAAAATGAGGATTTAATTTCTGTTCCTCTTTGCTGTAGGGTTGTTACAGAGTTTGGTTTGTACCTTTTTAGTTGCAGAGCAGAACTTTTTCATATGACAAACGAATCAGTGTGAGTGATGCCAACCGTTGGTTGTAAATGGAATGACAGAGTTTGCAAACTTTACCAGCAATTTTAAAGAAGTTATTAAAGTAAGATATTTTGTGAACGATTTTATTTCCTATCTGACTGATGTGTAGCCCATGGCTTTTCTTGAAAATGTGATAGATCTAATTAGTACCTTTCCTGTGAAATAAATGAGGAGGATTTATTCTAAAATTTCACTAAGAAAAAACTGTGCAGACAGGTGCTCTTTGCTTGTTTCGAGAAGATATTGAGTGTTTACTTTCAAGCTGCAACAGTTTAACTGGGAAATGTGAAGCCGGTCTCCTATTCTACTTAGCACTTAGAAGAGGAAGTCCCTCACCCCAAAGAGTATTAATTTGTTGGGTGTTTGATTTTTTTTTTTTTTTTTTTAAGAATCAGCTTTTTTTAATGTCCTTGTGATGGGCCTCAGTTGGACCACACTAATCAAGCTATTCAAGATTTCTGATAGTTATTCTTTGAGAGCATGACACTGTAGAGGTGTGTGAACAAAAAACATATCATCCACGCAATTTACCTAGTTGTACTTTTTTTAGTCGCTTGATGCTTACATTTTTTTTCTTTATTTTTTATTTTATTTCAAACTTTATTTCTTAGTAGTATTTTCCAGCCAGGAGGGTCATTGTGCCCCACCCAGTACTGGGGGACCCTTACCATGGTCCTCAGATTTCAGATTTACTCAAGCTGCAGAGAGGCCGTGTCAGTCAGTGACCTTCAGTTGCACTGTCTCAAGTGCTTGAGTGAGGGTTGTGTAAGATCAGTTTGTCCATTAGCCTAGTTGTCATGGAATCAAGACCAGGAGAAGGAAGTTGAGGGAGGAGCGTCTCCATTACCTTTTGGTTGAGGATGCCCTTAGACTGGAGTTGGAACCCCACTGGTCAACCAAGGGAGGTACTTTGATTCCTTCCCAAAGTGCTTTCCCCAGCTTTTCTGCAGACAGGAGCTGAGGGAGATCCCTGTCAGTGGGACTGTCTTCTTTGAGGCCCAAGACTTCAGAACAGTCCTGGCCCCAGAAACACAAGAAGGAGACATTGGGCTCTTTAGAGTCCAAAATGCAAGACTCCTATACAGAAGATTGTTCAGGTACTGATGGTAGAGCGAGCCCTTTGGCTTGCTGCTCCCTGGTACTAGCTTATACAGAGAGACCTGAGACATCAGTGCATCAGTCCTCCCAAGGACTGGCAAGACTGGCTAACTCTTCAGCCGCAGTGGAGTAGTCATCCCAAATCACTGTGGGACAGCCACCCATATCCGTACTCACTATGCGAGAGGCTTTTGCTGTGCCCAGGGACTTGTTATGCCTGTTGTACCACCTTCACTATTGCTTCAGGTCAGCGGCACAGATGCTGAGATCATCTGCAAAGGAATGCTCTGTTCTGGGGTCACCAGCTTTGGGCTTGGTACCACCTCCTTCGACTTCTTTTGGTCCAGTACCAGTTCCTCCACACTGCATATGACTGGCGGCTAGGAAGCTGCCTATACTTTCCCTAGTGCCACATCCCTGTTGCAGATCTAGATCTCAGTTACCGAGGTCCCTTTCCAGTACCGCACCATCTCAGAATACTCTGTGTCTTCATCAGACTCTGAGGTAGGCTGTCGAGTATCTCAATACCAGAGTCTAGAGCTTTCTCCCAATCCACTTCCCACACTTATCAGCATGGGTTTGAGAAGAGCTTAACCAGGGATTGGGATGCTTGGGCCAGACATGCCTGGGGCCCCGCCCCGGTACTGTTCCAGCCCCATCAGTGGCCCTGTTAGTTGCCCTATAGGATGCCTCCAGCATCCAGCTCTATATTGCCAATAGCTCATATGAGTAGATCCCCCAGAAGGGAGCCATCTCCTGCCAGTACCAAGAGACTGTGATGGTTAATACCGATCAGCCTTCGGAATCTCAAGCTCAGGATTTACCTGTTCAGCTTTGGAGCTGCAACCTGCCTTGGTACCACAAGAACAGCCTTGAGCGCTAACTCCTTTGCCTCCCCCTTATGCATCCTCCTCACCATGCGTCTCTGACTTTAAGGCATTTCAGAAGATCTTCAGGAGAATGGCAGCTTCTTTGGGCATTCAAGTGGGGCTAGTGATGGAGAATACCCGCAAGCTGACTGACACTCTCCATCCCGCTGTGGTAGAAATGGTAGCCCTGCCTATCAAGGAGGCCCTTATGCAGCCAGCCAAAACACTGTGGCAAAGTCCTTCCTCCATTGCACCTATGGCCAGATGAATGGAACATAAATACCAGCTCCTGTCCCAAGGGTTTGAGCAGTTTTATTTACATCCCACACCTGGCTTAGTAGTAGTGGCAATGATGAATGAGAGGAGTTGGCAGGGCTGGGCTAGGGCTACCCCCAAAAATAAAGATCCCCAAAAGCTCAAACTTTTTGGTAGAAAAAAATATTCTGCAGCAAGATTACAACTCCGGATCACCAACTATAGTACTCTGTTGACAACGTATGACTTCTCTAACTGGGAGGCAATGTCTCTTTGCAAGCCAGCTGCCCAAGGGTTCCGGAGAACAATTGCAATCACTCATCATCCAGGGCTGCCTCACGTCTCAATCAGCTCTGCAGGCTTTTTTGGATGCAACAGATTCCACAGCCAGGGTTGTGGACTGCCCACGAGGGCAAGTTACACATAAATGTATTTGAGTTGCAGGCATGTTGGCAGTTCCTGCTTTACATTCAGAGTAAAACTGTCCAACTACTTGCTGACAACATCACAGCATTGTCTTATGTGAACAAGCAAGAGGGTACCAGGTCAGACCGTTTCCGTCAGGAGGCAGTCAAGTTGCAGAATTTGTGCATTCAGAGTTTGGTCACTCCCAGGTTATCTCACTTGCTGGGGTTCAAAATGGCCTGGTGGACTGTTTGAGCAGATCCTTTAATTTAAACACATACATAAGGGGTTTTCCATTGGTGGATCTGTTTGCAGCTGGGCAGAACAGGAAATGTTCCTGGATCTGTTCCAGGGCTGCTCACAACCTTGGATCAATATCGGACGCTTTTCTGTTGCCATGGGAAAAGGGTCTGCTGTATGTGTACTCACCAGCACCCCTGATTCCCAGGGTCATCCTCAAGCTCAAACAAGATCATGGCAGAATGATCCTTATAGCTCCAGCCTGGCCAAGACAGACTTGGTATTCAGTTCTGTAAAAATTGTCCACTCAAGATCACTTGTTACCAGTGATCACTTGTAACTTTAGCGCACTCGTGGCCAAGGTGGAGTCTGCTCTGCAGGCAGCTCTGGCCAAGAGAAGGCGCGCGCAGGAATGCAGCAGGAGAAATCCCTTCCACCCCAGGGGCACCTATTCCAAACCCCCCAGAGTGGACACACACACCCACAGGAATCGTACAATAGATATGACAAAGGGAGATATTTATTTACAGAGGGATGAGAGGAGAAATACAACAAGGGGAAATATAGGGGGAGCAGCAGAACAGGGTTGCCTCCAAATAAGGCCCCACAGGCCCAGTGGTAGCACAGTCTGGAAGGGCAGACACTGAGCAATGTGTCTGCACGCAGAGTTCAGGAGTCCTGAGCAAAGTTCCAGTCCAGTGGTGAGTCTTGGGTGCTCCTGGTCGTCTTCGGCGCCAGTGAACTTTCCCCCAACAAACCCCTCCAGTGCCCTCTTCTGCCCCTCTCTGCAAAGCCACACAGAGCGACCACCTCCCCACTTAACTAGCTAGCAACCTCCCTCCTTGTTCCCAATGCAGAGTCCCAAGCCCCAGTACTCACAGCCCCATGCAGCTCCGGGCAGCCGTGATACTGGGTCCAGTTCCGGCCTGTCCTTCTTGGCAATTCCTCCCTGGCACAGTGCTCCTCCTGGCTCCTGTCCTTGGGGGTCCCCGATCGGCCACCCTGTCCTTCCCAGGCTTCAGGCAGGTTCTCTCTCTGCTTCACTTTTCCAGGGCCTGCAGGCTGCCTCTCTCTCTCCTTGGAGCTCCAGCGCTGACCCCTGGAGTTTCCCTCCTTTTTTCTTACTCTCCCCCTCCCCCCTAGGAAAAATATTTAAAGGGGCCATGCTCTCTAAACCCCAAAGGGGTTACACCAGTAACCAGAGACTTCATGACACAGAACCAGTGCCCTGTGCTGCATCTGAATCCTCAAGTGCTGCATCTCACAGCATGTGAGTGGTTGAATGCAGAGGCACATGGTGTTCAGTAGCAGTTGAGAATGCTCTCCTTAATGGCAGAAAACCTTCCACAAGAGCTACTTACCTGAGTAAGTGGAAGCATTTCTCTATCTGGGCAGACTCCCATAATGTGTCCTTGGCTCAGATTAAGAGTCAAACAATCTTGGGCTATCTGTTGCACCTTGAGGAATCAGATCTAGCCATCAGCTCTATTTGGGTGCATCTCAGCGTTTCACCCTATAGATGGGTAGACTGTGTTCATTAACCCTATTACGACCAGATTCCTGAAAGTTCTAGATAGATATCCAGCTTGGGATTTGAATTTAGTGTTGTATGTTCTTATGGATCTTCCTCTTGAGGCCCCAGCACCGTGCTTGCTCCTACATCTGTCAGTGAAGGTAGTTTTCTGAGTGGCCATCGCCTACCTCTTCTAGGAGAGTAGAGAACTGAATGCATTAGTCACTGATAACCATTTACAGTTTTCTTCAAGGACAAGTTTCAGCTTGGACCACACCCTAAATTTCTCTTAAAAGAGATGCCACCTGAATCAGTCTGTATATCTGAGTTTCTTCCAAGCTCTTTATTTCTTATGACGAACATCTGAGAGACAAACCACTCATGACTCAGAGACTCTTGAAATGGATCACCACCTGCATCACCATATGTTAGGCTGTCAAAGGGGTAACAACTGCTGGCAAACTCACAGCACACTCAACAGAGCACATTCAGCCTGGGCAGTGTTTGTGGCACACAATGTCCAGATTATGGGCAACAAAGTGGTCTTTTCTTCCAACATTCACTAGAAGTTATGCACTTTCTGCTGCATCGAGGGAAGAGGCAAATGTAGGTAAAGTGGTTCTACAGCCCCTCCTCCTGGGGAGATAAGAGATTTATGCGCTATAGTTCTATAGTGTCAGTTAAAACGGAGAGTAGGTTTGTAATGTGATGTATCACATTTGGGAATCAGAAAATGTAAGCCTTGAGTCAGTGGTCAGCTTGTATCATGCAGCCTGTGACAGAATGCAGGTAAGCAAACAGGTAAGCTTGAGAAAGCTGATGGAGGTCATTAGACAATCAGACTGGCCGGCTGGATGGTCTAAAGAAGCCAATTACCCCATCAGCCCAAGGCTGTTAAAGAGGCAGGAAGAAAGTGCCAGGAGGGAGCGGGAGGGGAGACCAGGGCTAGTTGAGCTCAGAAACACGGAGGCCTCAAGGGAGGGAGACCTCTGTTCCCCTCAAGAGTGCTGTTGGAGGGTGGTGGTGGTCGGGGACTCCCTCCTCAGGGGGACTGAGTCATCTATCTGCCGCCCCGACCGGGAAAACCGAGAGGTCTGCTGCTTGCCAGGAGCTAGGATACACGATGTGACGGAGAGACTGCCGAGACTCTTCAAGCCCTCGGATCGCTACCCCTTCCTGCTTCTCCACGTGGGCACCAATGATACTGCCAAGAATGACCTTGAGCGGATCACTACAGACTACGTGGCTCTGGGAAGAAGGATAAAGGAGTTTGAGGCGCAAGTGGTGTTCTCGTCCATCCTCCCTGTGCAAGGAAAAGGCCTGGGTAGAGACCGTCAAATCGTGGAAGTCAGCGAATGGCTACGCAGGTGGTGTCGGAGAGAAGGCTTTGGATTCTTCGACCATGGGATGGTGTTCCAAGGAGGAGGAGTGCTAGGCAGAGACGGGCTCCACCTGATGAAGAGAGGGAAGAGCATCTTCGCAAGCAGGCTGGCTAACCTAGTGAGGATGGCTTTAAACTAGGTTCACCGGGGGAAGGAGACCAAAGCCCTGAGGTAAGTGGGGAAATGGGATCCTGGGAGGAAGCACGAGCAGGAGAGCGCAAGAGGGGAGGACTCCTGTCTCATACTGAGAAAGAGGGACGATCGATGAGTTATCTTAAGTGCCTATACACAAATGCAAGAAGCCTGGGAAACAAGCAGTCAGAACTGGAAGTCCTGGTACAGTCAGGGAACTATGATGCGATTGGAATAATTGAGAAGTTGAGAAGTGTGAGCAACAAGGGTGATGTCATGGTCGGAGTCTGCTATAGACCACCAGACCAGGGGGATGAGGTGGACGAGGCTTTCTTCTGGCAACTAGCAGAAGTTGCTAGATCGCAGGCCCTGGTTCTCATGGGAGACTTTAGTCACCCTGATATCTGCTGGGAGAGCAATACCGCGGTGCACAGACAATCCCGGAAGTTCTTGGAAAGTGTAGGGGACAATTTCCTGGTGCAAGTGCTGGAGGAACAAACTAAGGGCAGAGCTTTTCTTGACCTGCTGCTCACAAACGGGGAAGAATTAGTAGGGGAAGCAAAAGTGGATGGGAACCTGGGAGGCAGTGACCATGAGATGGTCGAGTTCAGGATCCTGACACAAGGAAGAAAGGAGAGCAGCAGAATACGGACCCTGGACTTCAGAAAAGCAGACTTTGACTCCCTCAGGGAACAGATGGGCAGGATCCCCTGGAAGAATAACATGAAGGACAAAGGGGTCCAGGAGAGCTGGCTGTATTTTAAAGAATCCTTATTGAGGTTGCAGGAACAAACCATCCCGATGTGTAGAAAGAATAGTAAATATGGCAGGCGACCAGCTTGGCTAACCAATGAAATCCTTGCTGATCTTAAACGCAAAAAAGAAGCTTACAAGAAGTGGAAGATTGGACAAATGACCAGGGAGGAGTATAAAAATATTGCTCAGGCATGCAGGAGTGAAATCAGGAAGGCCAAATCACACTTGGAGTTGCAGCTAGCAAGAGATGTTAAGAGTAACAAGAAGAGTTTCTTCAGGTATGTTAGCAACAAGAAGAAAGTCAAGGAAAGTGTGGGCCCCTTACTGAATGAGGGAGGCAACCTAGTGACCGAGGATGTGGAAAAAGCTAATGTACTCAATGATTTTTTTGCCTCTGTCTTCACGAACAAGGTCAGCTCCCAGACTGCTGCACTGGGCAGCACAGTATGGGGAGAAGGTGACCAGCCCTCTGTGGAGAAAGAAGTGGTTCAGGACTATTTAGAAAAACTGGATGTGCACAAGTCCATGGGGCCGGATGCGCTGCATCCGAGGGTGCTAAAGGAGTTGGCGGATGAGATTGCAGAGCCATTGGCCATTATTTTTGAAAACTCATGGCGATCGGGGGAGGTCCCGGATGACTGGAAAAAGGCTAATGTGCCCATCATTAAAAAAGGGAAGAAGGAGGATCCGGGGAACTACAGGCCAGTCAGCCTCACCTCAGTCCCTGGAAAAATCATGGAGCAGGTCCTCAAGGAATCAATTATGAAACACTTAGAGGAGAGGAAAGTGATCAGGAACAGTCAGCATTGATTCACCAAGGGGAAGTCGTGCCTGACTAACCTAATTGCCTTCTATGATGAGATAACTGGCTCTGTGGATGAGGGGAAAGCAGTGGATGTGTTATTTCTTGACTTTAGCAAAGCTTTTGATATGGTCTCCCACAGTATTCTTGCTGCCAAGTTAAAGAAGTATGGGCTGGATGAATGGACGGTAAGGTGGATAGTAAGCTGGCTAGATCGTCGGGCTCAACAGGTAGTGATCAATGGCTCCATGTCTAGTTGGCAGCCGGTTTCAAGCGGAGTGCCCCAAGGGTCGGTCCTGGGGCCGGTTTTGTTTAATATCTTCATTAATGATCTGGAGGATGGTGTGGACTGCACTCTCCTAGTTTAGTGTCATCTGCAAACTTGCTGAGGAGTGGTAGATACGCTGGAGGGTAGGGATAGGATACAGAGGGACCTAGACAAATTAGAGGATTGGGCCAAAAAAACCCTGATGAGGTTCAACAAGGACAAGTGCAGAGTCCTGCACTTAGGACGGAAGAATCCCATGCACTGCTACAGACTAGGGACCGAATGGCTAGGTAGCAGTTCTGCAGAAAAGGACCAAGGGGTCACAGTGGACGAGAAGCTGGATATGAGTCAACAGTGTGCTCTTGTTTCCAAGAAGGCTAACGGCATTTTGGGCTGTATAAGTAGGGGCATTGCCAGCAGATCGAGGAACGTGATCGTTCCCCTTTATTTGACATTGGTGAGGCCTCATCTGGAGTACTGTGTCCAGTTTTGGGCCCCACACTACAAGAAGGATGTGGAAAAATTGGAAAGAGTCCAGCGGAGGGCAACAAAAATGATTAGGGGTCTGGAGCACATGACTTATGAGGAGAGGCTGAGGGAACTGGGATTGTTTAGTCTCCAGAAGAGAAGAATGAGGGGGGATTTGATAGCTGCTTTCAACTACCTGAAGGGGGGGTTCCAAAGAGGATGGAGCTCGGCTGTTCTCAGTGGTGGCAGATGACAGAACAAGGAGCAATGGTCTCAAGTTGCAGTGGGGGAGGTCTAGGTTGGATATTAGGAAACACTATTTCACTAGGAGGGTGGTGAAGCACTGGAATGCATTACCTAGGGAGGTGGTGGAATCTCCTTCCTTGAAGGTTTTTAAGGCCCGGCTTGACAAAGTCCTGGCTGGGATGATTTAGTTGGGAATTGGTCCTGCTTTGAGCAGGGGGTTGGACTAGATGACCTCCTGAGGTCCCTTCCAACCCTGATATTCTATGATTCTATGAGAGGAACTACGCCCTTTGGCACAACTATTTTGTGTGTATATTTAACATGTACTGGTAATATTTAATATTATCATTGTTTAAATAGCATTCAGAGCAACAATAGCATTCAGAGCATGTATTGACAGTCCCATGAAAGGTGTAAAAATAATGGAATTGGGTTAGAAATCGCCTACGGTATGTCTACACTGCAAGGGAAGGTGTGATTGTAGCATGGGTAGTCATACATGTGCTAGCTTTAATTGAGCTAGCATGGGTAACAATAGTAGTGTAGATGTGGCAGCAAGAGCTAACAAACTGAGTAACAGGCTCCCTAGCTGCTTATACTCTGGTGGCAACACTAGGGTGAAGGCCATTTGTCTCATCTGTAATTGTTATTATTTAATTTGTCCTTATTGAGATTGCTTTGTAATCCGTTGTAGCCACTAAACATAGCAAAACAAAATAAACATCTGGTGAAGTGTTAAGCACTGTGTACACTGAGATCATATAGCCCATTATGTATTAGTAAATTATAAGTAATGAAAAAAAACTCCAACCATTGGTCCTACTATATAGGATTACCTCAGTGAAAGGCATTTAATAAACTAATGAAAATCTAATTTGTGCAGTTCTTCTTTGTACAGCACCGTTCATGTAATTAATAATTAAATCACCTCCATTTACTCCCACTGTATTAATGAAACACAATGTAGCAAAGTAGTTGGAAATTGAAGTTGGAGGGGGTATAATGAGATAACACTAATTGAAAAGCACATTAACAACTCTATTTGTACTGCAGTTCAGCACAGTGATACAATAGCCTCTTGAGCAATTTTTTCTCTTTTTACTCATTTATTCCAAACAAATACCCTCTCAGCCTCACCTTTGAAAGCAGTCCAGACTCTCTACAAATGAATTCTACCAGAGCTGGTCAGATAGTGTAAAACCCTATTCACAAACAATTAAATCAATTTGCAACTTGGTTGTGATTTAGCCCATTTATAACACTTGATGGCCGGAAAGCCAATTTCATTTCCATGCAGAATTTTGAGGGGACCCCAAACTGGGAAGAGAAGCCAAAACCTTGAAAAAACTCTCAGAAATGAAATTCTGCAATATTTTGCTTTAGAAATGTTCCCTCAGCAGGAATGTTTTGGTGTTTCTGAAACAACATCCCTGGGAACCCCAGCTCCACAGTAGCCCACCAGGCAAACTGCCGAGGAACCAGGGAGTTTGGGGAGTCCAGCACCTGAACTCCCTGATTGGAAGGTTGCTGAGCAGCCAGCAAAGCAAGTGGAGAGGTAACCTGTCAGGAAACCAGGCAGGTTTCTGCCAGAAACCTACGTGCTTTCCTTCAAATGATTCATCAAAATTACCACAGAAATGTTTCTCTTTCAACAAATCAACATTTTCTGCACAGCTCTATTCCTGAATCTTCACAGTACCTAGGTTTAGTTGGCAAACATTTGTTCCAGTAGTAAATTTGGGGGCCATATCCAAAATATTGCTCATTCAGGTACAAAAATTGTTTCATGATGCAACTAAGTTTGTTTCAGTGTAAATATGGTTTAAAACGGTCATCTAATCAAGGAACGGGAACAGCACTACATGATTTACGTGACCAGTCAGAAAGCTTCAGTAATATATTCCTTGCAGATACTGAATCACTGACTGAATACTCACTACAAATATTTTGTGACCATTCCAGAGTTCTAATATAAATGTACTCTGACAATTTCAGACAACAAGTACATTTGTAAAAATCATGATTTGTGGACAATTTGTACTCAGAAAAAATAGGTGAAAACTTGAAATGCCATACTGAACCCATGGACGGCAATGGCAGAAATCCCATTACTTCAGAGAGGTCAGGATTTCATCTTTGGTGAATCAGTTGTACTCCGTAAATAGTAAGACCAGCTCAAGCCAGTATCTCATTTAACAAAATATTTTTTCTACTGTAATACTGGTCAAAAAAGTTAGAAAATTAGAAATTTCTACCAACATTTTTATTTTGGAAAATTTGTGAAACATCTATGGAAAATTTCTGTTACCTGGTGAGGAACATAAAGGACCTGGTGAGAAGGGGGGAATTTGAAAGATGTAGTTGGGATAACCTTTGGTGTGGGAAGGGGAGGCTAGGTCGAAGGGGATTGAAATTCATTGAGGGATGGGAAAGGAAGGGGGAGGTTACATGCTTGTTTTCAGGGGTAGAAGGGAAGCAGTGTTGGAAGTTACATCAGAGGAGCTATTGTAGGAGGGGAAAGAGCCCCAAACTACTTGATTGGTTGATTTTATTTGGGAAATCCGAAAAGACTTTGGAGGAGGGAGGGAAGCCAGAAATATTTTATATCCAATTTGCAGCTCCACCGCTTACTTTTGGCACCAGCTGCTACTTGTTTGTACCTGTACACCAAGGCCATGTCTACACTACAGGTGTTACAGTGGCACGGTTCTGGCATTATAGCTATGCCACTGTAGCTCCATAGTGTGGACGCTTCCTACAGTGTCAGAAGGGATTTTTCCATTGTTGTAGCAACTCCACCTTCCTGAGCGACAGTGGCTAGGTTGACTGAAACATTCTTCTGTTGACCTCTATGCACCTACACCAGGGGTTAGATCTGCCTAGCAACAGCACCCCATGGTGTGATAAACTTACACCCCATAGCAGTGTAGCTATGTCAACTTAACTTTTAAGTGTAGACCAGTCCAACAACCAGATGAGATTCATCGATCCTTTTTTATTTATTTTAAGGCCAGAAGGGGCCATTATGGTCATCTAGTTTGATCTCCTGCATAACACAAGCCATAGGACTTCCCTGAATTAATTCCTGCTTCAAGTCCAATAGCTGTGGTTGAACTAGAACTAAGGTGGGCACTCACATTCCCAGAATACCAAACATTCTGGTAAAAAGAACAGGAGTACTTGTGGCACCTTAGAGACTAACAAATTTATTAGAGCATAAGCTTTCTAGTATTTCTGGAAATGGTATGGCCTGCCCTTGCTGGTGTGTCCACCCGCCTCCGCGCCCCCCCCCCCCCATCCGGAGCATGACTGTGCATGCAAATTGACGCTGCATGAAGACGCACAGTTTTGAAGAGCATGCCTCACCTCCTTAGCTGGCATGACTTTATGCACACGGTGTGTGCAAGGTCACTCTAGCAGACAGAGCGGTGCATTCTTCATTCTGGCACCCTCCCATCTGATAACAGACAAGACCACTTCCGGTTGTTTCTCAGTTCTGGGTGGGGGACAAGCATTAGAAAAGCAGGACTATCCAGTTTAAAACCGGACTAAGGTGATCTTTAGAAATATATCCAATCTTGATTTAAAAATTTCTAGTGATGGAGAATCCAGCACAATCCTTAGTGAATTGTTCCAGTAGTTAATTACCCTCACTGTTAAGAAATTGCACTTTATTTCCAGTTTGAACGTGTCTACCCTCAACTTCCAGCCATCGGACCTTGTTATCTTTGTCTGCTCCCTTGAACAGCCCATTATCTAGTGTTTACTCCCCAGGCAGGTAGTTAGAGTGTGATCAAGACACCTCTTCGCCTTCTCTTTGTTAAGATAAATAGATTTAACTTCTGCAGTTTTGGATTGTAAGGCACGCTTTCCAATCTTCAGTCATTCCTGTGGTTCTTCTCTCAACTCTTCCCAATTTTTTAACATCCTTCTTGAAGGCTGGCAAACGGGAACCAAGGCAGTCTACCTTGCTGCTCCCCCATTGTTGGCAAGTGTACCCCAGACCATGATCCTGATCCAGCAAAGTACTTAAACATGTGCAAAACTTGAAGCATCTGAGCAGGGGTTCTGGAACAATTTGTATGGGGGGGTGGGGTGCTGAGAGCCATGGAACCAAACTGTAAACCCTGTATATGATGGAAATCACTTGAAGCTAGGGGATGCAGCAGCATCCTTAGTTCCAGCACCTATGCATGTGAGTAGTCCCATTGACTTTAATGTTGTTGTTTTGAATTACAGCTGCTTCTGTATGCCCCATTCAGAGATTGAAGCCCCCGTTGTGCTAGATGCTGAACAAGCACAGAGCCGGAGATGTTCCCTGCCCTTAAGAACTTACATTATAAATAGACAAGTCAGACAATATTTTTACCTCTGTGTTTGGCACTGGTGCAACCGCTGCTGGCATACTGTATCTAGTTATGGTCTCCACAATTCAAGGAGGATGTTGATGTATTAGAGCGGGTTCAGAGAAGAGCCATGAGAATGATTTAACAATTAGAAAACATGCTTTATAGTGATAGATACAAGGACCTCAGCCTATTTAGCTTAACAAGGAGAAGATGAAGGGGTGACTGGATCAAACTCTAAAAGTACCTATACAGAGAAGGAATATTTGATAATGGGCACTTTACTCTAACAGACAAAGATATAACAAGATTTGATGGCTGGAAGTTGAAGCATGATAAATTCAGACTGGAAATAAAGTGTAAACTTTTAACAGTGAGGGGTAATGAATCATTAGAACTATTTACTAAGGGTTGTGGTGGATTCTCAATCACTGGCAATTTTTAAATCAAGATGGATAATTTTTTGTAATGATATGCTCTAGTTCAAAAGGAATTATTTTGTGGAAATTATATGGCCTGTTACACAGGAGGTAGGGTGACCAGACAGCAAATGTGAAAAATCGGGACAGGGGGTCGGGGGTAATAGTAGCCTATATAAGAAAAAGACCCAAAAATCGAGTCTGTCCCTATAAAATCGGGACATCTGGTCACCCTAACAGGAGGTCAGACTAGATGATCACAGTGGTCCCTTAAGACCTTGCAGTCTAGGAATCTGTTAATCTATGAATCTATAATAAACAGGTGGCATACAAACAAAATGTTAAGTACAAAACTTGGTGGTGTGTTTTTTTGTTTAATTCCCCTAAACTCCTTTATCCCCGTTTATCCTGTGTACAAGTGTTCCAGGCAATCTGCGCTACCACTGTTGATCCATAGAGTCCTTTCTTCAGTCAGACCACATCTATCTTAAGCACTTTGCAGGACTGGGTCCTTTGTGCCTACTTCAGCCACATGCTAGCCTTTAAGCAATAGTGTTCCCTATTGTCAGCATTCATTGAGAATTCTTTGAAATTTGAAAACTACTCTATGGATAGGCACAATGAGAATGTACCTTTACCCGTGCTGGTTCTCTGTTAGGAAGAAAGTTAAAATTATATGGTGTCTATTGTATATCCATGTCCTTATTGGATTTGCTATTACCCTTCATAATTGGACTCTTCCAGTAGCTTGCTGATTGAGATATTTGAAAAGACCACAATGAAGTAAGCTTTAATTTTAGAGCTCAAATTCTTTCTATGAATGTGATGAAAATGTTCAATATCTAGTAAAGGACTTCTTTCTAGACAGAATTTTTGCAGTTATTGTAGCTGTCCAACTTTCTCAACTCAGTCTTTGTAAATTCTGTTTCAGAAATGATTGCTGAGCTACCAACTATATTTTTGCAGAAGCTTCTATGGCTGACTCCATTCCAATAACAGTAAAATATTGTAGAAGAAAGGGAGAGTGGTTATCACATAATCCAGACATTTTCAGATTCTGTGATGCTGTTATTGCAAAAATGGTTATACAGAGGGCTGGGAACAAAACTGATTTATACTGAAAATAAAATAACCATTTTACAATAATGTGAAGATTCTTGAGTGGAGATAGGCAAAACCCTGGATTCAAATACCTACAAACTTAGGATCTTTGAAATCTAGATCTTAAACTTTGCAGCTTAAGTCTATGATTAGTCTATTCTATGATTCTAAGTCCATTTTTATTTCTGAGTGACTAAAACCAACAAAAGCTAGGAAATTCAGCCTGTAGACTCTCCTTCTTTAATACTGCAATGGGTTTGGAAAAGTGCATGGTTTTTTTCCTTATATCTCATAGAATCATAGAATATCAGGGTTGGAAGGGACCTGAGGAGGTCATCTAGTCCAACCCCTTGCTCAAAGCAGCACCAATCTCCAACTAAATCATCCCAGCCAGGGCTTTGTCAAGCCTGACCTTACAAACCTCTAAGGAAGGAGATTCCACCACCTCCCTAGGTAACCCATTCCAGTGCTTCACCACCCTCCTAGTGAAAAAGTTTTTCCTAATATCCAACCTAAACCTCCCCCTCTGCAATTTGAGACCATTACTCCTTGTTCGGTCATCTGGTACCACTGAGAACACAGTCTAGATCATCCTCTTTGGAACCACCTTTCAGGTAGTTAAAAGCAACTATCAAATCCCCCTTCATTCTTCTCTTCTGCAGACTAAACAATCCCAGTTCCCTAAGCCTCTCTTCATAAGACATGTGCTCTGCCCCCCTAATCATTTTTGTTGCCCTCTGCTGGACTCTTTCCAATTTTTTCACATCCTTCTTGTAGTGTGGGGCCCAAAACTGGACACAGTACTCCAGACGAGGCCTCACCAATGTCGAATAGAGGGGAATGATCACGTGCCTCGATCTGCTGGCAATACCCCTACTTATACAGCCCAAAATGCCATTAGCCTTCTTGGCAACAAGGGCACACTGTCGACTCTTATCCAGTTTCTCATCCACGGTAACCCCTAGGTCCTTTTCTGCAGAACTGCTGTCTAGACATTTGGTCCTTAGTCTGTAGCAGTGCATGGGATTCTTCCGTCCTAAGTGCAGGACTCTGCACTTGTCCTTGTTGAACCTCATCAGATTTCTTTTGGCCTAATCCTCTAATTTGTCTAGGTCCCTCTGTATCCTATCCCTACCCTCCAGCATATCTACCACTCCTCCTAGTTTGTCATCTGCAAACTTGCTGAGGGTGCAGTCCACGCCATCCTCCAGATCATTAATGAAGATATTGAACAAAACTGGCCCTAGGACCGACCCTTGGGGCACTCCGCTTGATGTCGGCTGCCAACTAGACATGGAGCCATTGATCACTAACAGGAGCCATTCTATAGAACAATGGAATTACTTAACATCTGCTTTCTTCTTTATAGTATATGAGAATATGTGTTATTTTCTTGTTGTCATAAGCTTTTTTGATCCTGTATGTTCTTGGCATGGTTCTTGCTAGATATCTGACTTTTCTGTGCATATTGTAGGAGTTTACATAAATTTTGTGACTGTTTGCTTTTATTTTCTCAGCAGCAGCATCATGGTGGTGTGGTATTTGAAACTCTAAGGACATACCTCTCATTGATTGTTAATTGTAAAGGAAATCATTTTAGCTGTGCACTCATGTATTGTGTTGAAATACACCAAATTTGAAGGTGTATTAAGGATAGCTCTGATGTGCCCCAAAGGAACGTGTGTAACAAGGATACCCAAGGCTCCTGAGAACATTTTTGATACACAATGTGTAATGTGCATGTTAATGTCAAATCCATACTATGGAGATATTAATATGTGGGACTTATTTCCAGCTTTGTAGTAGTGGAAAGGAAGTTATTTCAGATCCATTGATTAGTATTTAAGCACATGTTTAAGTCAATGGACTTAAAATTAGGCGTATGCTTTGGTGAATTGGGGCCTTACCATATGGTGGCGGGGGTTGTTTTTTCAGGAACTTAGGTGAATTCCAATAAAAAACATTAAGTGGAATTGATCACCTTAAGTGGACAAGAACTGTGTTGTAAATAATTTTAAAACCATTAGTTGTAAATCGGATATTTCAATTTTTTTAAATATACAAAGTCAAGTAAGGGATAACTGTCTGAAATGGCTTATACGTTAAATGTCAGCTTTTTTTCCTTTTGTTAAAATATGACACAAACTATTTACAAAAGAGGAAAAACATATATCTTAATGGCACTAATAATGAATAAAAATCAGATCCTGTGTTGACAAGCATGTACACCAAGTTTCAGTAAAAATGAATTCAAATAGCCTCCTTTGGGTTTTAGATTAGATGACTGAGGATGTTCCATGCAACCATGTCAGCTGTGATTTTGTGATATATACTAGAAATGCTGATAGAGCCTTAGCTGTACCAGTCCACTCCTGAGTGTGACTAGAATTAAGTAATAAGGCATGACAGAGAGAGCATTTCTAGGCAATTTTAACTTGTTTGAGGTGGTTTTACAAGACAGAATGCAAAAAATCAAGAGCCTAATTCTGCCAGCCTTAGTAGTTCAATCAATCAATGTGGGACTATTTGCATAATAAAGCACAGTTGTTCACTGTGAATAACCTGACATAATTGGGTCCCAGGTGATTTGAAACTTGGGAATTACTACTTGACCACCTGAGAATTGTAAGAATGACTAGGAATGCACTGCTTTTTGTTCTATTAGTATTATAAAATGGAACGAATGCATAATAATAATGAAAACAGGTCTCTGCCTTTATTAAGTTTTAGTGGTATGATATCATTGAGAGCCAGCCAGAAATCTCGGCTGATGTCCTAAATTCTAAAGTCATTTTATAGTAAACATTTACTGTTCTAGTCAAGCTTCCTGCCTCGGTTTCTACATTCTGCTAAAAGGAGAGATGATGCCTTTTGTTTCATTCTCATATTTTGCTTTGTTTTCAATGTAGCAACAGCACCCAAGATATATAATGTAATAGTCATTCTTTCTGGCACCAAATCCTTTTGCATTTTAAAGTAATTAGTCACAGGTAAGGTTGCTAGATTCAGTGTACCAAAAGGTGGGGCTGTGTGCTGATACTCTCCAAAGGGAGAGATCCCTCTAAGGAATTTTTCAGTCCTTCCAGACAACTTCTCAGCATTGAAAACGGAAGTTGCAACCCTGATTCATCAAGAAAATGATTGCAGAATGAATGTTTCCACTGCTCCCCACTGCATTGCCTACAGCATCTTTTGCATTGCTTGTTCTAAGTAGGAAAGCAGTGAGCATGAAGAATGAGAAATACCACATCGAAAATCTGGAGTTCCTCTACAAATTCTGGATTTTTTTTGACCACCTTCTTCAGACCCATGCCTGTACTAGTAGAATTCAGCTAAAAAAAATCTACAGTTAATTTTTTTTGTTTGATTTTTCTCCTTTGTTGTGCACAGACCTACGTTCTGTGTAATATTTGTGTCAGGACATCTCTGTCCTTTGGAACTACACTGCAGATAAAATCTGTTCTGATATTTTCACACTTTGAATGATGCATGATCTTCTACAGCAGCTCACTTTATTGGCTGATTTTTATTCACTTTACTACAAGCCTTTAAAATATTCTTAGCAAAAAACACAGAAATAATTTTTAATCAAATTATCTCAGAGATCGATAATCTTTCAAAGAGAGGGCTAGAAAGTGAGTTCAACTTGAAATCCTCAAATCCACTATGATAGTGTGAAAACGTTATGGAAAGATCTTATTTATCGTGCCTAACAAATTACAGTCTATTACAAGCTTTTAGTGATGCTGTCTGATGCCTCAGCTGAGCCTGCTTTATAGCAGTAGTGTTTCTCTGCTCTTTATTGTGCATCTGGAGAACTAGTGAGTGATAAAATCCTTACATTTACTGAAGTGCTTCTGGCAAAAAGACTAGCAAAGCATATTATAACTTTATGCATGCAGCACATATCTAGGCTGGGGGTGGGCAACCAATCAACACACAGCATAGTGAATAATAATGAAAGGAGGGAAAATTTTGCACCGGGAAAAAATTCAGTTCTTACAATGGGATCATGGTATTTTTAAGTTGCTAAGGTCTTGTATGAATCTGAGTCTGTTGGGGTAGAGCTATCCCTTTAAAAACCATTGAATGATGAACATTTATTAGTTGTTGTATTTTGCCAGACACCTATTGGCTGCCTGTGCAGTTGTCAGCCTTGTACAGAAGCTACCTTTCTCAACCTAGAGATATGGCAAAATCCTCCCATCTGGTCCATGAAGGAGATCTGGGATAACTAGAGGGAAAGGGTTTCAGAGAAGAAAAGCCTTCCTATTAAAAGGTGTACAAAACAGTCCAACATCTGTGCAAAAGCATGGGTTTTTTTCGTTAAAGTAATTTTTACCATGACTAGGGGACCTCTTTGTTGTTGTGAGTTTACATGGCATAGAGTGCATGTTCTGGTTAGATAGTAGGTATAAATAAATTATGGAGTTATACCTATCTCATAGAACTGGAAGGGACCTGGAAAGCTCATTGAGTCCAGCTCCCTGCCTTCACCAGCAGGACCAAGTACTGATTTTGCCCCAGTTCCCTAAGTGGCCTCCTCAAAGACTGAACTCACAACCCTGGGTTTAGCAGGCCAATGCTCAAACCACTGAGCTATCCCTCCCCCCGTAGATAAATATATCTATATGGGGCCAAACTGTCAAGACCAGCCATTTCTTCACCCACTGTAGTTTGGGGGGAGTGCATAAAGGGTTATGCCAGCAGGGTGCATAAAGGGGAGTGTCAGCTCCCTGAGCTGGGGCTGCTAAGCACTAGTCTAATTCCAAATTAAGTCTTAGAGGAGCCTTTTCCTGCTCTAAATTGATAGCCCCAAAGGGCCATTCTGTCAAGTGACAGAGACATAAGAGGTGACATACTTCAGCCATATAGTGATTTCCCCGGGATGTGGGAGTTCCTGAATATCAGCTTAGGATGAATTTCAAGTTGTCTGTGCTGCTAGATCAGCACTGAGCAGCCTCAACAGTCGTGGGAATCTGGCCCATATCATTTCTCATGTGAAAGAGAATGAATGGAGTTGTACAATATCTTTACCATCAGTGTTTCTCACACAGATACAAACTGTCCTAAACTCCTGAGAAAATATTGCATGAGCAGTAACAGCTCCTGGAATTTGCTAGTAGAGTAATCAAGCTATTCAGAAACACTAATGATGCATGGTGGCTCCCTGTTGAGTATACCTCTTGATCTGGGCCATGCATCATTTACATACTCTACATTATTGCTTAGGTTGTTTTTACGAGAAAAAGCAAGAATAAAAATATACTGTAGCTTTTATTAGTACAAACAGTATATGCAGATCTAGACTTATGCAAACCTGAAGGTTCACAAGAGAAAAGAAGAAATTGTTTTGACAGCCAATTCTGAGCATAACTGTAGTGAAAAGCAGCTCACTTCATGGTGCATGATTTTGAAGTATTGAGTATGAGGACTGCATCAGAGTTTCATCAGTGGTTGAATGTGGCGCTAGGTGCTCATTCATAGACGACCACAGTGCAGCAAGCAAAGGTCTGAAGTCATATCACTGCAAATCTAACAAATTGATTCTTGCAGCATTTAATAGATAACACCTTTGCAGCAAAATTCAAAGTTAGGAAATAATTTTTGTTACAGCAAATGTAGCATATGATCTGTACATTGAGATTGTCTAGGGGAGGGAAAGAGAGATATCACAGACACCCCAGGGGAATGCTTTTACATTTCTCTATGGGGTGGCTCTATTATCTTGGCTAGCAATAGAAAGCATAGGTGATTGTTTCCATAAAGAAAAGCTATCTAGTGCTGTTTTCAGATGAGAATTTCATTTCTCACAAAAAGTTTCCTAAGCATTTTTGTCCCTAAATGGTAATGGAAGCAGGATTGTACCTCAGCTTCCAATTTGCAACTTCTATGTGTATACAAGGCACTTGCGCTTATGCACTCAGCTGAGTGCATCTTTGGACACTAATGCTTCTAACTTCAAGAAAGCCATCTTTTATGATTGACTATATTCCATTATCTAATCTATATTACTAGGTTTTGGTTCTCCCACCGCTATTGTACTTATCCTGAGTTATTTTCACTTTAAAAGAGACATTCCATCTTCATCTTTCTTTCCAGTCTTTCTGTCTTAATGATTGCAACTTGATTACAATATATACCTCATTGAACATGGCTCTGTTGAATGTTTACCAGCAGAAGATGATGGTGGCTTTCCCCCCCCCTCAGCAATATTTTCTTTTATAATCAGCATGTCATGCATTGCTAGACAGTTGTCTTTCAGATCTTTACATTCAGCTTTGAAACTCAACAATAAGGGCTCATTTAGAGAAAATCTCACCCTCGGTTGTGTTATATTCTCCACCAGTGGGTTTTCCATACAAAATTCTTAGCATTTTAATGCTTTGTTTCTCTTCTCGCTATGAAGTTTTATTCATTAGTCATAAAAAAGAGGGGTAGAGGCTGAAGGGAGAAAGAAGCATGCCCTAAGGTGCGGCTGAGTATACTTTGACAGAGTACAGATATTTATAGAATGACACAATTACTTTCAGTGCTAAGATTTATCAGTAATCTGAAAGTAAGAATAGCTTCATGTAGGCCTCAACTAGGGAGGATCAGTGCATGTACTTTATATTTAAAGCAGGTGGTGATCTTCATGCAATGTCTAGTATCTGAGCCAAGGGAGGATTTTTACAGCTCAAGTCAAAGGAAATAAATCTTATGTCTGCATTGTTTGAGGAGAACTAGCTTGTAATCATATTTATTGTAATTTTCCTGCAACCGTTTGGTAGTAAGTCTATCAATTTACTGCCATAGATAATTTTCACTTGTTTCTATGGTCCCGCTAAATGGAGTCCTAAATGAAATAGACAGCACTGTGACACCACACAGTGGGATATGAGGAAGGTGTCTTTTTTAATTCTTTTCATACTGACAATGCCTGGTTTCTGACTCCGTGCAAATAATGAGGAAAACTAGTATCAAACATAATTTTTCGTAATGGAATTCAGCTTGTAAATGTCATTAGAATGCCATGAGCCACTCTCTTCCTGAAGAGTCAGTCAGCTCATTGTTTTCTTCTTTTGAGGATACTATGTTTTGTTTTTTATGAGATCTTGAAAATACAGGGGCATCTACATTCCTGTTACAAATTATTTGCATGTCAGATAGATAAGCAGTTTGTAATGAGTGAAGGGGTTGTTTGGATAAAAAGCATGTACTTTAAATAACTCAGTTTCTTTATCAGTAATACTAATAAAACTAGAAATGGTTAGAATGGAAAGTAGAAAAAGCAAATTTATTTCCCAGTGTTTTTGCCATTCTTGCAGTGATCTCGGGCAGTAACATTATGCGGTTTGGTTGCACTTTCTGGTGGATCTGGGTTTCTGACACTTCTGGGAATATTTTCTTTTTTAAAAAAACATATTTTTAAAAATAAAACTGAAAATATTTGTATTAAGTTTTTAACTCTTACCTCTGTTTTTAAGATGACTGAAATATTGTCCCAGAACAATGTGGCAGTGTCCCTTTTTAAACTGCCAAAGACTTTGACTGAATAAAGTAAAGGAGTAAATAGAAAGATGCACAGCCCAAGTGCATGTAAACATGACATTATACCAGGGCCGGCTCTGGCTTTTTTGCCGCCCCAGACAAAAAAGCCTCCCGCCGCCCCCCGCCGGGGAGCGCGGCAGGGGAGGGCGGTGAGCCCGGCCGTGGGCCCGCTCTCCCCGACCGGCCGGAGCGCCGCAAGGACGGCGGCGAGCCCGCCGCGGCCCCGCTCTTCCAGACGGCTGGAGCGCCGCGGGGAGGGTGGCGAGCCCGGCCGGGGCCCCGCTCTCCCCAACCGTCTGGAGCGCCGCGGGGAGGGCGGCGAGCCCGGTCGCGGCCCCGCTCTCGGGCCTGAGCGCCGCCCCCCTCCAGATGCTGCCCCAAGCACATGCTTGGTAGGCTGGTGCCTGGAGCCGGCCCTGCGTTATACACCCATTTGGTGTGAATTAACTTACTGTTTTCCTTCAGGTGATGCATAAGAAGGGGTAATTCGCACACACAAAGACAAAACAGACTTTGTGTGAGGACCATTGTGGGAGTTTGTAGGAGGGAAACCTCCCACAGCTTGGGGTATGGCCAAGTATCAGCACAACCAGGATGCAGCTGCTCAGTTTGTATGAAGTGAATCCACTCCTTTTGCAGACCTATTGGCCCCATCCTACCACTCCCCATGCTTGACCCTCTCCTCACATGCTAACATTTAGAGACCTACAACAGAGCTCAGCTCTGTAGAGCACAGGAAGATGTGGAGTCCCCTGTCCAGCCTCTCTACTCTCTATCTTCCCTCACGGGTCTGAATCGTAGTGTCTCTGGTGTATTTTGGGGCTTCCACAGCTTTGAGGTCCCTGGAGGACTTTGCAGAGCTAGTTGGATTATTTTGTAGCAAAGAAATTAGCTGGATGATCATGAATAATTTGCAAACTGATGCAGATGTATTTGTTGATCACGAGTGTTCACCAAATAGTTTGAACAAGCAGTTTTCGACTGTGGAGTTTTTATTCGCTGTTCAGTTCAGCTTTTCATTATTTATTGTTCATTGCATGTGATTGGCCGCTTAAATCATTTGGTATTATTTCTGCTCCCTTATATGGATCCCTGAAAGATTTTTAAACTGATGAATAATGGTGATTAGCAAATGTAGAAGAATGAATACTCATGTTCATGCATAAATGCCCTTGTAGTCACAGTGATACTAGTATTGAAACAGGATGAAATTCATCCCCATAACGAGGACCTGTACGAGACCTACCTACTGCTTAGCCCCTTAAGTGGAATTAACTGTTACAGTGGCTTCCTTCTGGTCGTCTGTGCAGAGGTGAATTAATCCATTAAAAAAAATTATTCCCCAAGCAGACATAACAAAAACCCACACTTCTGGCTATTAACAAATAAAAAGGGCACAGATATGGGGAATCAGGTCAGCCATGTGGAATATGCACACATTTTTGCAAACTCTGTTACAGTATTTGACAGTGTTTCTAAATGAGTACAAAATAGGTAGGTAAGCTATGAGATAATTATAATTACATTTATAATTTCCTTAAATTATTACACAGGCTACCCTGATCTTGAGTCAAGGCATGCAAGCATAAGGGTGCTCTGCACACCCCCGCTTACCTTTGCAAAGGGCTGGGGAAGGGAGAGGAATGGACATAGACTTGGCCTGCCCCTACTGATGAGTGTGTCAGTGGAGCTGAGCCAGCAAGACTCAGTAGTTTGCTGCTGCTATTAGGCCAGCAGCAAATTACTGTCTCCCAGAAATAAGAGGGAATAGGAAATGAATTGTGGCCTGCTTCTGGACTGTGTCCTTGGGATACAATCTTAAGCAATCAACAGGGGGAAAACTATAACCGAGAGAAATGTACTCCTAGTCAACAAGTACAGTTGTAAGGGGACTATGGTGATGAGAAATGTATGTGCTGTATTAATAAAATTCTTATCCATGTCTGATTCAATAACAGATGCTTATTCAGATGGTACAGTTTAGAGCCTCACATCTTATGTAAATACACGATTAGATTTCAAGTACCTTTGGAAAGGCTGCCAAATCTGCCTGTATAAATCTAGCCAAATCTGTCTTGATAACTCCAAACAATCTTGCATGTTTTCAGGCACTGGAAAAAGTGACAGCAATAAGAAGGTGTTTTCACTCTGCTAACAGAGTGTGACAGTGTGCAGGAGTGATCCTGCCTTGTGCATTGACTGATCCTTCCTTTACCAAGGGGCTGTCCTCACCTCCAGCTTCCTCCCCTCCCCTTTACACAGGTGCTTAGGAGAAGGAATATAATAGTGCTATGGTGATTTGCACCAGCTGAAGATCTGTTTAGAGAGTGGAAAATGTCAGTGGAAGGCAGGACTCAACACCTCAGGGTCACAGAACTGAGCTGAACCTCATCTGGGGAATTTCTGGTCACTCTTTTTCTTGTGGGTAACTTGTTTTGATTTCTTGTTATAAATATGATCCCTCGAGGAAAAAGCCTTGCTGACTGCACCTCCGTTGTGTTTGTGCTGAGTCATTCCACCAGGTTATAGGGAGAATGCAAGCAAAAGGTTAGTTTTTTCTAACTCTTTCAGAGGAGTGAGTATTTCAGTAGGTGTGACAAACTGAAATGAATAACTCTAGGGAATGAAGAGAAAAGAAGTTTTCATGTTTCAAGTAATACTCTTACAAATTTGTCACTGCTAAAACTCTTCTTGGTTACAAAAGATATGTACATACATTGTTTATATGAATAACCATTAAGAAGGAAATGGTTGTTTAGACTGTGCAAATGAGAGCACCTGTCTCCAGGCTAGGTAAGGATGTTAATCATGATGTGATTTTGAGCACAAAAATATGCCCCTGAGTTGTTTGTAAATCGGAGAAATATGTGCACATGCTTAGATGCATGCAATTGCATGATCAAAGCTTTTAATTCTGCACTGCTTAAAATGTCTTTCATTTACCAGGTTAGGTATGTACATACTAAGGGCCAAATTCTGTCTTTGGATGCAGCTGCTATTGAATTCAGTAGGAGTCCGTTGTGTGCTTGATTGGGCAACAGTTGGACCTGAAAAGCTATTAGAATGCTATCAAACTTAGGGTTACCATATTTCAACAATCAAAAAAGAGGATGGGAGGAGCCCCGCCC
>NW_020664409.1:31297864-31310861 GCF_002925995.2 Terrapene triunguis
GTGTTTTCCGCTTGCAAGTCTCCTGTTCCTTTCGCATCTCCACTCCTGTCATGTCCCCAACAGCATGCATGCCCCATCCTCGCACCTAATGATGTCTCCCTTCAATATTGCTCCTTTGCTCCAGAGCATGTTGTCAATCTACCTGCTTATTACAAGTATCAATCTGAGGAACTAGTTGCCAGTGATCCACAGGTGGCTCTCTCGGGAAATATCTCAGCACCTGAGACATCATCAGCTGATCTCCCCTCTCACTGCCCTCTCCCAACAAAATGGGGCCTGGAGGGAATAAAAGGAAGGTAGGAGCAGAAGATTTCTCAAGAAAAAAAGCTATAAGCTCTGCATTTTAGTGAACCCTGTGCATTCTGTGCAGTATGGCATATGTGATGAAATTTGCCTGCTTTTTCTGGTGTCCTTAGTTTCATTTTAGGGGAACTTGTCTCTTTTTAATGACCAGATGCTTCTTGATTAGTATGAGGAAAGTGCTTACAGGTAAGAAAATACCTAGTGAGCTCACTGTGTGCTTTGAGATCAGGATGCGGAATCTTGGATTTAGCATAAATCTATCCCTAAATATGGGAGTAACTATTAGGCAAACACTGTTTCTGAAACTTAGGTATGAAATCCCTCCCACACCAATTTCCTCAACATTATGCTCTTTATCAAACTTTGATCTAATCAAGTAGAGGTCTAGAGCCCTCATGATGTATACCTGTTACAAGAATATGAAACTGATCATAAATCACTTGAAAGCACATCTGGGGAAAAAAACACTCTTGTCTTTTACCACCTAGAATCTCACGTATGACACTGCTATGCTCTTCTAATCGCCCTGGTGTCTGGCTGCGCGTAATCAGTGGCCAGGCGATTTGCCTCAACCTCCCACCCCGTCATAAACGTCTCCCCCTTACTTTCACAGATATTGTGGAGCACACAGCAAGCGGCAATAACAATCGAAATATTGGTTTCGCTGAGGTGTGACTGATTCAGTAAAATGCGCCAGCGTGCTTTTAAACGTCCAAATGCACATTCTACCACCATTCTGCACTTGCTCAGCCTATAGTTGAACAGCTCCTTACTACTGTCCAGGGTGCCTGTGTATGGCTTCATGAGCCATGGGGACCCAGCCTACCGCTTAATGCCAAAGATAACTATAGGCATTTCAATGTCCCCAACAGTTATTTTCTGGTCTCGGAAGTAAGTTCCTTCCTGCAGCTGTTAAAACAGACCAGAGTTCCTGAAGATGCGAGCGTCATGTACCTTTCCCGGCCATCCCACGTTGATGTCGGTGAAATGTCCCTTGTGATCCACCAGTGCTTGCAGCACCATTGAAAAGTACCCCTTGTGCTTTATGTACTGGCTGCCTTGGTGGTCTGGTCCCAAGATAGGGATATGCATTCCGTCTATCGCCCCACCACAGTTAAGGAATCCCATTGCAGCAAAGCCATCCACTATGACCTGCACATTTCCCAGAGTCACTACCCTTGATAGCAGCAGCTCAGTGATTGTGTTGGCTACTTGGATCACAGCAGTCCCCACAGTAGATTTACCCACTCCAAATTCATTCCCGACTGACCAGTAGAGCGGCGGTGTTGGTGAGCTGAGCTGAGCAGGCTCCACGCTTGCCATGATGGCGTCTGCACGGAAAAAAGGCGCGAAACAATTGTCTGCCTTTGCTTTCACGGAGAGAGGGGTGACTGACGACATGTACCCCAAACCACGCGTGACAATGTTTTTGCCCCATCAGGCATTGGGAGCTCAACCCAGAATTCCAATGGGCAGCAGAGACTGCTGGAACTGTGGGATAGGTACCCACAGTGCAACGCTCCGAAAGTCGATGCTAGCCACGGTACTGTGGACGCACTCAGCCGACTTAATGCGCTTAGTGGGGACACACACAATCGATTGTATAAAATTGCTTCCTAAAAATCGACTTCTATAAATTCGACCTAATTTCGTAGTGTAGACATACCCTGAGGTTGCAGAGCTAGATGGGGGCTAGATTCTTCAGTGCGGTGCCGCTGCCCAGTGAAATAAAATATAAGTAGCCTTGAGAGGCGTTAGGAACCAGGTCACAGGAAAAGTGGCTAGATAAATATACATCTGAAATAAAGTATAATTGATTGATTAAATGACTGACTGACAAAAGTATTTCAAAATATGTTGGCCATATATATGTAAAGTTACTTCCAATTGTCATAGAGTAGTTACAGTTGCTAAAGAGAGGGATACATGGATGGATAGATTTGCTCCTAAAAGGATGACTATGCTAATCAGATTTTGCAATTTTAGCATGCCAGTGCTATGTTAATGGCTGTGACATGATGCTGAGAATGCTCAGTATGAGATAGCTCAGTGGTTTGAGCATTGGCCTGCTAAACCCAGGGTTGTGAGTTCAATCCTTGAGGGGGCTATTTAAAGATCTGGGGCAAAAATCTGTCTGAGGATTGGTCCTGCTTTGAGCAAGGAGTTGGACTAGATGATCTCCTGAGGTCCCTTCCAACCCAGATATTCTATGATTCTGTGTTAAAGTATATGGAGTCAAGAGCTCATGCACTCAATAAAAGTACTGTGAATTCTCTTCTGACTAACCTGCGTGTTGAGTGCTTGCTAACAGTTATGTATATCTGATGATGTTTCACTTATGGGGAAACTACTAGATTAAAAATCATGGGCCAAATTCTGCTATTAGTCTATTTGTTTTACTAAACTAGAAAGAATTTTAAAAATCTAAAACTTTTCACAGTAATACTTTTTTTACATTTTGCACTTTGTTCACCTTGGATGATGATGATTATTTCTATGAAAATAGAGCCATGTTCCACATTCATGTTATAATATCCTACCAGGCAATTGCAATGTTTGGATTACAAACAAAGCCCCTGTTCTTGTTGGACAAGCAGTTTTTTTCCCCAAAAGTGATTTGGCCTGAATATTAATGGCTTACTATTAGACCCCTAAAATTAATATTGTCCTAATGAAGGGCAGACAGGGCTAACTTTCATCGTTAGCTTTTTTTTTTCTTCTTCTTCTTTGTTTTCTCTTAACAGTTTGCCATATTGGAATTATAGTATAATAGTGGATTCCTGAATTAAAGTTATTAGCAGATGCCAGAGAAATGAACTTTCAGTTCATGCAGCAGATAAAAGCTATAACAGATTTTTTTATTGTTTGTGTAGTTTGTTTTGTCATCTTATACACTGCCGTATACGACATGACATATACATAGATGAACACCATTTGTTTGAGAAGAGTCAACATGGCTTTTGTAAAGTGAAATCATGCCTCACCAATTTATTAGAATTCTTCGAGGGGTTAACAAAAATGTGGACAAGTGTGATCCAGTGGATATAGTGCACTTGGACTTTCAGAAAACCTTTGACAAGGTCCATCACCATAGGCCTGTGACGGGTTGGACCCCTTGGGAAGCCACCTGATGTGCTGAGATACTACTGAGTCTACCTGTTCTACTAGCATGGGCCCCCTTTTACCTGTCTTGCTAAGCCAAGCTCTTAAAACCTCCTCTAACACGCACACAGGCAGGGCCACACCCAGCTGCAGATCAGCTCTGGGAAGACTCAGCTTAACGGACTTGCTCCAGCACTCAGATGTCCATCTCCTTTGGAGTGCAGACCCAAAGATATATTATGAAATTCGCCCCCTCCCTCAATGTGGAGAGAGGTGTGCACACTCCTTCACATAATGCAAGAACCAGGGGTCATCCAATGAAATTAATAGGCAACAGGTTTAAAACAAATAAAAGGAAGTACTTTTTCACACAACACACAGTCAACCTCTGGAACTCATTGCCAGGGATGTTGTGAAGGCCAAAACAATAATGGGGTTCAAAAAAGAATTGGACAAGTTCATGGAGGATAGGTCCATCAGGATGGTCAGGGATGCAACCCCATGCTCTGGGTGTCCCTAGCCTCTGAGTGCCAGAAGCTGGGAGTGGACAACAGAGGATGGGTGTTTCAATGATTGCCTCTGAAGCATTTGGCATTGGCTGCTGTCGGAAAACAGGGTATTGGGCTAGTTGGACCATTGATCTGACCCAGTATGGCCGTTCTTATGTTCTTAAGACATATTTCAATGATTGAAGCATGTGTTGCTTACTGCCACTTTAAGAGGGAGCTCTGTGTTTCTGCAGTTCCACCATCTGGGGAGAAGGAGAAAATGCTGTAAGACCAAAGAGTCTAGAGGTGGCTGCCAGACAGGCAGATCTCTGCATATGCTGCTTTTTCCAAGCCTGAGTCCTTTTTCTGACCTTCAAAGACTTTGGGCATGGCTACACTTGCGAGTTAGAGCACATTAAAGCAGCCCGGTGCGCTCTAACTCACGACCCATCCACACTGGCAAGGCACGTAGAGCGCTCTGACTCTGCAGCTAGAGCGCTCCTGGTACTCCACCTCGTTGAGTGGAATAATGTTTGATGTGCCCCCATCGAGCACCCCGGCGCCAGTGTGGACACCCTGGTCTGTTAATGCGCTCTGATCAGCCTCCAGAAGTGTTGCACAATGCCTGTTCTAGCCACTCTGGTCATCAGTTTGAACTCTACTGCCCTGCCTTCAGGTGACCAACCATCAGACCCACCCTTTAAATTCTCTGGGAATTTTGAAAATCCCCATCCTGTTTGCTCAGCCCGGTGTGGAGTGCTCTCAGCACATCTTTCCAGGTGACCATGCCTCCATGTCCCAGGCGATCCCCAGTATGGAGCAATGGCGAGGTGCTGGACCTCATCAGTGTTTGGGGGGAGGAAGCTGTCCAGTCCCAGCTGCGCTCCAGCTGTAGGAATTACGATACCTTTGGGCAGATATCAAGGGACATGATGGAAAGGGGCCATGACCGGGACACTCTGCAGTGCAGGGTTAAAGTAAAGGAGCTGCGGAATGCCTACCGCAAAGCACGCGAGGCAAACAGCCGCTCCGGTGCTGCCCCTGCGACCTGCCGTTTTTACAAAGAGCTGGACTCAATACTTGGGGGTGACCCCACCTCCACTCCGAGTACCACCATGGACACTTCAGAGCCCAGTCCAACAAGGGAGGAGGAGGAGGAGCAAAGCGGGAGCGAGGGTGCTGAGGAGGAGGAAGACACTCTGGCATTCCTAGATGCATGCAGCCAGGAGCTGTTCTCAAGCCAGGAGGAAGGTAGCCAGTCGCGGTGGCCGGTGCTTGGGGAAGGACAAACACCAGAGGAGGTTCCCGGTAAGCGGCTTTTATATTGGGAAGGAAGTTATTTGGTGCGGGCTCTTGGGGCGAGGAGGGTTAGGGCTCCATGCGTGCCTAGATGCGGAGTAGGGCGTTGATGTGCTCTCTCGCATCACGGTAATCGGCCTCAGTGATCTCTTCAAAGGTCTCAGCCAGAACTTGGGCAATGCGCTTGCGCAGGTTTTGTGGGAGAGCCACTGTGGTCCTTGTCCCAGTCAGGCTAACATGTCCGCGCCACTGTGCCTTGAGGGGCGGGGGGACCATTGCTGCACACAGGCAAGCTGCATATGGGCCAGGGCGGAAGCCGCATTGTAGTAGAAGACCCTCCCTTGCTTCCCAGGTCACCCTCAGCAGCGAGATATTTTCCAGGACGAACTCCTGTGGAAAATGTGGGGACAGAGTTCAGTATAGGGCCCCCCTGCAGCTGTTGGCTCTCCCCAAGGCACAGAAACCCAGAGGACAGTACAGCCATGAAAGAATCAGTCCCCCTTGACCCTGTGCTTACTTACCATTTTGGGGCTCCCGTGAGTTATGTGCACTCGCTTTGGGATGGGCAAATTATGCTATTGTGTAGACTGTGCTTGCCCTCCTTCAGTATGGGGGAACCATTGCTCTCTCAGGTGTGAACAATGCTGCCTCTGTTAAGTGTTGCATTTTGCCTTTACAGATGCAACCTTGAGATCTCCGCCATCTGTGTTATCACTGGCCGAAAGGCTGCAAAGAATCAGGAAGAGGCCACGTAGATGCAAAGAGGACATGCTGCATGAAGTCATTCAGCACTCCCTTAATGAAAATCAAAAAGGGCAGGAGTGGCGGGAGAGTGAAAGGAGGGTCCGCCAGCAGAATGCGGATCATCAGCACCAAGCACGGAGCGGCTGATAAGCATCATGGAGCGCCAAGCGGACTCGACCCAGGCGCTCGTAGCGTTGCAGGTGGAGCACTACCGCACCACCCCCCCCCCCCCCCCCCCCCCACACAGCCCTTGTCCCAAAACTCTTAACTCTTTCCCTTGTGCCCCCATGTCACCTCCAACCCTCTTTCCCCAACATCCGGGTTGTTATCGCCACCAGCTGCTTCCAACACCTGTAGCTTCACCACCCAGCCCTGAAAACTACAACCCTTACCGACTGTACTCAACCCCCATCACCATGCAGTATAGCCATCCTGAAGTGCAGCACTCATTGTACAGCACTCCAAACAGGAAGGCTGAGTATGATAACAGGACATACGCACATCTGTGATTGTACCATTCCCCACCCCAGCCCCTTGCCCTTTCTGTTTCCCAAGCAGTTGTGTTTCTTTTCAATCAATGGATTTTCTTTTCAATAAATGGATTTTTTTGCTTTGAAAACATTCTTTATTATTGCATAAAGTAAAAGATACCTTAGCCCAGGAAAGCAACAGGCGCTGCAAGTCAGTGTATCATATGTAGCAAACACAGATTCCTACTAACATTAGAACCACTGCACTTTACTCCCGTTCAGGGTACCAGACATTACTGGTGGCTTTCAGCCTCAAATTGCTCTCTCAAGGCATCCCTAATCCTTGCAGCCCCGCGCTGGCCCCCTCTAATAGCCCTGCTCTCTGGCTGTTCAAATTCAGCCTCCAGGTGTTGAACCTCCGAGTTCCATGCCTGAATGAATCTTTCACCATTCCCTTCACAAATGTTATGGAGGGTACAGCATGTGGATAGAACTGCGGGGATGCTGTTATTGGCCAGGTCCAACTTCCCATACAGAGAGCGCCAGTGGCCCTTTAAACGGCCAAAAGCACACTCCACAGTCATTCTGTACCGGCTCAGCCTGTTGTTGAACCGCTCCTTGCTTCTGTTAAGGCTCCCTGTGTAGGGTTTCATGAGCCAGGGCATTAAAGGGTAAGTGGGGTCTCCAAGCATCACAGTGGGCATTTCAACTTCCTCTACTGTGATCTTCTGGTCTGGGAAAAAAGTCCCGGCTTGCAGCTTCCTGAACAGGCCAGTGTTGTTCCGAAAGATGCGTGCGTCATGCACCTTTCTGGGCCAGCCTGTGTTAATGTCAATGAAACGCTCACAGTGATCCACAAGTGCCTGGAGATCCATTGAGAAATAGCCCTTCCCATTAACGTACTCGGAGGCTAGGTGGGCTGGTGCCAGAATTGGAATATGCATCCCATCTATCGCCCCTCTGCAGTTAGGGAAACCCATTTGTGCAAAGCCAGCCACAATGTCATGCATGTTACCCAGAGTCACGGTTCTTCTGAGCAGGATGCGATTAATGGCCCTGCAAACTTGCATCAACACGATTCCAATGGTCGACTTTCCCACTCCAAACTGGTTAGCGACCGAGCTGTCTGGAGTTTGGCAACTTCTAGATTGTAATAGCCACCCGCTTCTCCACCGGCAGGGCAGCTCTCAATCTCGTGTCCTTGCGCCACAGGGTGGGGGCGAGCTCCTCACACAGTCCCATGAAAGTGGCTTTTCACATCAGAAAGTTCTGCAGCCACTGCTCGTCATCGAAGACTTGCATGACGATGTGATCCCACCACTCAGTACTTGTTTCCCGAGCCCAAAAGCGGCGTTCCATGGTGGTGAGCATGTCCGTGAATGCCACAAGCAATCTCGTGTCGTATGTGTTACTCGAGTCGATATCGTCGGAGTCCTCACTGTCACTTTGGATCTTAAGGAATAACTCGACTGCCAAACGTGATGTGCTGGCGAGACTCCTCAGCATATTCCTCAGCAGTTCGGGCTCCATTCCTGCAGACCTAAAGGGAAGACAGAGCGCGCAGTACAAAAAACGTTGAAAGATTACACCAGTTGTGGACGGAAGCAGAGGGATTGCTGGGATGCGAACCAATGCATCACAGGGCGTTGGGACAGGGACCCAGAATGCCCTGCACACCCTCCCCCTTCCCACAAGCCACAGCGCCAGAATGGGAAGAGGTGCTCTGTGGGATAGCTGCCCACAGTGCACTGCTCCCAAAGCCGCTGCAAGTGCCGCAAATGTGACTACACCAATGTGCTTGCAACTGTCAGTGTGGACAGACTGCAGCACTTTCCTTAGTGCGCTCTACGAAGGCTGGTTTAACTCAAAGTGCTCTACATTTACAAGTGTAGCCAGGCCCTTTGTGTGAGCCTCTGCATGAATGAGGTTGGATCTGGTGTGCATGGAGGTGGGTGTGAATTGCATTTGTTTTCTGGGGCTATTGCGAGTATGAGATCATCCGTTTATCTCACGATCCTGGTCATCTCAGAATTTTCATTATTATTCATGCAATGTAGCTTAGACATATTAAGAAAACATGCTGCTAATGACAATCAAGCCTTGGCTGCCCTTGAAGTGTTATATTATGTCATTGCAAAAAAATAATTCTAATGTTTCGGCTATATACTTTTTCCTTTAGGGCTGAGAAATTCACACAGTTATGTCGCATCTTATTTTTCAGACATTAAATTTCTCACAAATGCAGCTGCTGTAAGTGATAGGTGATAAACTTTAATGGGTATGAGAAAAAGGGAAATATGATAGAATGTGGCTTCAAATGAACAAACAGACGTCTCTATCAGGAGAAAAGAGTGTCTGGAATATATATGTGTAGTTCAGTGATGTTCTGGCTATATGGTCATTGTAGTCTACATTTTAAAGAGGATTTTATTTTTTAGACTCCTTAAGAAGGTAAATAACTGCAATTGATATCTTGGAGAACTTTCTCAGGGCAGAATCCTACCCAGGTTTGTATGTATGTGGTTCCCACTGGAATAAAAAAAGAGTTGCACACAGAATTTGTCCCTTAAGTTGCTGGCCTTGTTTATAGTCAGTGTCGTAGCAAATAATATTGGGACTTCAGGCATGAAAATGTGAATGCTTAATGTTGGAGACAAATATCATTCAGTTGGTTGGGCCTGAAATCTGAGCTACAAGTTTTTCTTCTTATTACTGTTTGCAGGAGGGAAAAAAACACAAATCCTAAGACTAGCAGCCCTGTAATAACAAGATAGGGTGGGCTTGTGCGGAATAAAAGAAGATAAAACAGATTTAGGGATAAATCATGGCTCTTCAGTCACAGTCCTCTAATAAAGGGGTGCAGAGATGGAGGTACTATGGCTGAATCAAGTACCATGCTTCTGGGAGTGCAGACCAGTGACACCACTGCTGTACTCACTACCACCCTTTCAGAATGTGTCCTCCCACATATGCCGTTCCAGTTCTGCTGGCCAATGTGAAAGATGGGAAGAGAGGACAGAATCCTGCTCTTTCTTCTTTGGGGAATCTGAGGTCACTTTTGGCACTTGACTCATAAATCCTTTATTCTCCCGGGGCACAAGGACCATGATTGTGCTTGGCTTGTTACATGGGAGTTCAAAAAGTTGGAGAAGAGCTTCTGGTACTTCCTCCTGTGCATCCACATATGGATAGTTAATTAGTGGTGAATTAAGGTTTTTTTATTAATTGTAAAAAATGAAGTGATCCTGTGTTAATGATTTTCATCTCCAGATCTGGAAAAAGGTGCAGTAGCTGATTACTGTTCCTGGTCCCAGTCTCTTGATCAGCAGGCTGGCAAGTGCTGGCAGTGCTATAAAATAAACCCATTAGAAACTTTGCATAAATAAGTGCCTTACATAACTGAACAATGATATTTCCTGCCAATAATGGAGAAATCTTGAGGAACTCAAAAAGAGGAAGTCCCTCCCAATTTCTCTGTATCAGAAGGGTGTGGCTGTGACATTATTGTAGGGTCCTGAAGTCGGGAATGTAAAATGAGAAAAATGGAACCTAAAAATGAAGCCCTGAGAAAATAATTCTGAATACAATAGTTTTAACTGAGTAGTCTGATTTCCCCATATAAAAGGCAGGAAACATTTTGTGAAAAATGTCAGGAAATGTTTTCATGGGAAAATGTCTTGTCAGAAAATGGTGCTATAAAATATGGTTTTACTGGTGCTGACTACCTTTGAGAGATTTGGATGATAAATCTAGCACTGGAGGGTGTTTTAACAATAATACTTAATATTGCTCTAGTTTTATTGGGTTGACATTTTATATTTTACTGGGGGGAGACAGAACTTTCTTCTTAGGGTACGTCTACACTACGGGATTAATCCGAATTTATATAATTCGAATTTGGGAAACAGATTGTATAAATTCGATTGTATGCGGCCACACTAAGCACATTAATTCTGCGGTGTGCGTCCATGTACCGGGGCTAGCGTCGATTTCTGGAGCGTTGCACTGTGGGTAGCTATCCCATAGCTATCCCATAGTTCCCGCAGTCTCCCCTGCCCATTGGAATTGTGGGTTGAGATCCCAGTGCCTGATGGGACCAAAATATTGTGGTTCTGGGTACAGCCTCACCCCTCCCTCCCTCCCTGCATGAAAGCAACGGACGGCAGACAACCATTTTGCGCCTTTTTACCACGGCAAGCATGGAGCCCGCTCAGCTCAAGACAGCAGTCATGAACATTGTAAATACCTCGCGCCTTATCGTGCAGTTTATGCTGAACAAGAACCTGGAAAACCAGGCGGAGAGGAGCAGGCAACAGCAGCGCGGCGACGACAGTGATGACGATATAGACATGGAATTCTATCGAACCGCGGGACCCGGTGCTTTGGCAGGTTATAGGCATGGAACGCCGATTCTGGGCCCGGGAAACAAGCACAGACTTGTGGGACCGCATAGTGTTGCAGGTGTGGGACGATTCCCAGTGGCTGCGGAACTTTCGCATGCGTAAGGGCACTTTCATGGAACTTTGTGACTTGCTTTCCCCTGCCCTGAAGCGCCAGAATACCAGGATGAGAGCAGCCCTCACAGTTGAGAAGCGAGTGGCAATAGCCCTGTGGAAGCTTGCAATGCCAGAAGCTACCGGTCAGTCGGGAATCAATTTGGAGTGGGCAAATCTACTGTGGGGGCTGCTGTGATGCAAGTAGCCAAAGCAATCACTGAGGTGCTGCTACACAAGCTAGTGACTCTGGGAGATGTGCAGGTCATAGTGGATGGCTTTGCTGCAATGGGATTCCCTAACTGTGGTGGGGCGACAGATGGAACCCACATCCCTATCTTGGCACCGGAGCACCAGGGTACCCAGTACGTAAACCGCAAGGGGTACTTTTCAATGGTGCTGCAAGCACTGATGGATCACAAGGGACATTTCACCGACATCAACGTGGGGTGGCCGGGAAGAGTTCATGATGCTCGCGTCTTCAGGAACACTACTCTGTTTAAACGGCTGCAGCAAGGGACTTACTTCCCGGACCAGAAAATAACCATTGGGGATGTTGAAATGCCAATAGTTATCCTTGGGGACCCAGCCTACCCCTTAATGCCATGGCTCATGAAGCCATACACAGGCAGCCTGGACAGGAGTCAGGAGCTGTTTAACTACAGGCTGAGCAGGTGCAGAATGGTGGTAGAATGTGCATTTGGCCGTTTAAAAGGTCGCTGGCGATCGCTACTAACTCGCTCTGACCTCAGCCAAAGAAATCTCCCCATTGTTATTTCTGCTTGCTGTGTGCTCCACAATCTCTGTGAAAGTAAGGGGGAGACCTTTATGGCAGGGTGGGAGGCTGAGGTAAATCGCCTGGCTGCTGATTACGCGCAGCCAGACACCAGGGCGATTAGAAGAACACACCAGGAAGCGCTGTGCATCAGAGAAGCTTTGAAAACCAGTTTCATGACTGGCCAGGCTACAGTGTGAAAATTCTGTTTGTTTCTCCCTTCATGAAAACCAGCCCCCTTTATTGACTCATTCATTCTCTGTAAGCAACCCACCCTCCCCCCAGCTTTCTTTCAAAGGAAATAAAGTCACTATCATTTAAAAATCATGTATTCTTTATTAAGTGATTATAAACATAGGGAGAGAACCAAGAAGGTAATCTGGGTGAGGTTTGGGAGGAGGATATGAGGGAAGTATAAGGCCACTGATCAAATTCAATATAATGACAGCCTTTTGGTTGGGCTGTCCACTGGGGTGGAGTGGGAGGGTGCACGGAGCTTCCCCCCCCCCCTCCTTATACGTCTGGGGGAGGGGGGGGATATGGAACATGGTGGGGGGAGGGAGGTTATACAGCGGCTGCAGCGGCACTCTGTCATCCTGCTGCCGTTCCTGAAGCTCCACCAGACGCCGGAGCATGTCCGTTTGCTCACGCAGCAGCCCCAGCGTTGCAGCCTGCCACCTCTCATCTCGAGCGTCCCTCAAGACCTCACGTTCACTGGCATCTTTCCTAAATTTAGATACAGTGTCCTTCCACTCATTCAAATGAGCTCTTTCATTGCGTGTGGATTCCATTATTTCTGTGAACATGTCGTCTCGCGTCCTCTTTCTACGACGCCTTATCTGAGATAGCCTTCGGGACGGAGGAGGGAGGCTTGAAAAATTTGCAGCTGCTGTAGGGAGGGTTGAAAGAAAGGAGTGAATTTTTTAAATTGATACATTTTACAGAACAATACTTATACTCTTTCATGGTGAAAAACACTATTCACATTACATAGCACATGTGATTTCAGTACAAGGTCGCATTTTCCATCCTAATATTGAGTGCCTGTGGCTTTGGTGTTAGAGATCACAGATGCAGATCCAGGCAACAGAATTCAGCTTGCAGGCAGCCATGGTAAGCCATTGTCTTTCGGCTTCTGCGCCCTCCTTTCCCACATACCAAGCAAAGCCTGTTGACTGCTGCGGTTTTCCTGTTTAACCTTCAGCAGCAGAAAACAAACTAACCCCCCCACCATCCAATTCTCTGGGATGATCACTGTATCCCTCTCCCCACCGCGTGGCAGGTATCAGGGAAGATCCCTGCAGAAACCAAACTAACCCCCCC
>NW_020664409.1:31310961-31386192 GCF_002925995.2 Terrapene triunguis
ATATCACTCTCCTGAGGATTACACAGCAAGATAAAGAACGGATGTTGCTTGAATGCCAGCAAACACCGGGACCATACGCTGCCAGGCTTTGTCAGGCAATGATACCAGATTACTTGCTGCAAGCATGGCGTGGTCAAGTGTCCTACCATGGAGGACGGAATAAAGCGGCACTGCCCAGAAACCTTGTGGCAAGGCTTTTGGAGTACCTCCAGGAGAGCTTCATGGAGATGTCCCTGGAGGATTTCCGCTCCATCCCCAGACACGTTAACAGACTTTTCCAGTAGCTGTACTGGCCACGAATGCATCCCAAGTCCTCAGGGCAAATTAATCATTAAAAAACGCTTGCTTTTAAACCATGTTTTATATTTTAAAAGGTAAACTCACCTGAGGTCCCTTCCATGGGGTCATGGTCTTGGCTACTGGCTTGGGAGGCTTGGGAGGGTACTTCAGTCAGGCTGAGAAAAAGCTCCTGGCTGTTGGGGAGAACGAAGTGCTGGGTGCTCTCTGCAAGCTCCTCCTCCTCCTCCTCCTCCTCTTCCCCATCTTCAGAATCCTCAGGTGTAGAGACTATCCCCGACCCGGATTCCACGATCACAGGTGGGGTAGTGGTGGCAGCCCCCCCCAGAATTGCATGCAGCTCGGCGTAGAAGTGGCATGTCCGCGGCTCTGACCCGGAGCGACCGTTTGCCTCCTTTGTTTTTTGATAGGCTTGTCTGAGCTCCTTGACTTTCACGCGGCACTGATCTGAGTCCCTATTGTGGCCTCTCTCCATCATGCCCTTGGAGATTTTTTCAAAAGTTTTGGCATTTCGTCTTTTCGAACGAAGTTCTGCTAGCACTGAATCCTCTCCCCATATAGCGATCAGATCCTGTACCTCCCGTGCGGTCCATGCTGGTGCTCTTTTTCGATTATCAGCCTGCATGGTTACCTGTGCTGATGAGCTGAGGTATCTGTGGTCACCTGTGCTCTCCACGCTGGGCAAACAGGAAATGAAATTCAAATTTTCCTGGGGCTTTTCCTGTCTACCTGGTCAGTGCATGCGAGTTCAGATTGCTGTCCAGAGCGGTCACAATGATGCACTCTGGGACAGCTCTCGGAGGCCAATACCATCGAATTGCGGCAACACTAACCCTAATTCGAATTGACAAAATCGATTTTGGCGCTACTCCGCTCGTCGGGATGGAGTACAGAAATCGATTTTAAGCGCCCTTTATTTCGAACTAAATGGCTCCGTTGTGTGGACGGGTGAAGGGTTAATTCGAATTAACGCTGCTAAATCTGAATTAAAGTCTTAGTGTAGACCAGGCCTCTGTAAGTAAGTTCTGAGCACTTTCCTTTAAAAATCCATTTATTTTCCTAGTGATTACACTCAAAATTCCCCGTGTTCTCACTTTTCTCTCTCCCCTCCCTTCCCCTGATTACTCGGTTTTGGTGACCTTTCCTCCAGGGAGGGTGGATGGCTCTGCGTCCCTTCAGAGCCTGCTGGTGAAATTCCTTCAGTCATCCATAAGTGACTGCTGGAGAGTGATGAAACACCCACACTCCCCTCAGAGAGTGAATGTGTTGCCTCTATAGTATTCTGAGTCGATGCCAGTCTGAGGATGAGAAACTGATGTAGGAAGCCATATTAGATCTCCCACTCTACAATGTGATATGGGAGATCTCTCCTAAGTACAAAACGCATATATTTATTTGTTGAAATATCTCCAGTTCTATTTTTTTTCCTGCCTTACGTTAGCAATATAAGGATATTTTATTCTTTTTAGTATTGAGATAAAACTTATTTTTTACAAAATGTATTGACTATATATTTATTAGCACATTATGAAACATCATCATAAATAATTAATGCTAAGCTACACAGTGGGCAGACTGGAAAAAATAGGTGATAGTATTCACCAGAGTAACTCTAAGTTCTGCCCACTTGTGGTGCCTCAGTAAGATGCTATTCATAAGATAGTGAAGATCTTCACAAAATAATATCTCACTTTTTGGTAAGCTTGGATCAGTATAAGAAACTTCCTCACTACCTTCTGCATCCTTGTGTAAGGGGCCAGACACACTCATGGTCCTCATGCTCAGGAAGTGTAGGGGAATTTGAGATAAGTGCTCAAGGTGACATTAGTGAGCAGACATTTCCCCCTGTTATAGCCTTCAGAGTCAAGAGCCCCTTGAAAGGAACAGGAGCAGCTTGCACCATTCTGAGAGTTATTGATTCAGGCTCTCTGCAAACTCGGGCAGATATGAAACTGATATAAACTGATACAGTAATATTTTGAAGGTTCTGTTCACAATCATATGAACTAGAGACTTAGTTTAGAGAGACTGAACTTATTTTATATTTTATAAAAGTTAAGATTCTGGAGCACAAGATAGAAAATTACCACTTTGCTGAACTGCTGAGAGTAAGTGCAATCCAACTGCTTTAAACTATCACTGAAAAACCCAAATAAAGAGAGTACATTTTGTGAGGCTTTATGCTTGCTTTTAATTGTCTATTCTCTAAGCACCCATTCCTGCAAAATATATGCCTCTGAGTGCTGAACGTACACAACTCTCATTAACTTCCTTGGGAATTGAGGATGCTCACACTTCTCGTGACTTAATCCCATATTCACTACATTTGCAATGAGTCTCCCAGCTGAGAGAGGTTCTCCAGACCTATAGATTTTGAGAGAACCTTTCCCTAATTGTGCTGTAAGAGCAAATAGATTATTTATTGCCAAAGGTCACAGAGTCACTTGCTTAAATTGATTGTGTATTGAGGACCCTCCTTTCTGCATAAGCTATTGCACTAGACGGGTTCCCTACTATTAAATAATCATATATATTCAGCCATGAAAACATAGTGAGTTGATTGTAGCAGCTTGTTTCTTTGGGAAGTGTTTTGGGGCCTAATCCTGCTCCCATTGAAGGATGTCATTGATATTCGAGGGAACAGTAGCACATGCTTCATATTAACATTGTTTAAATCATCCTGAAAGAAAAACCACGAGTGCATTGGGGGGGGGGGGGGGAGGGGGAAACGTAGGAATACAAAATCGACTTAACATAAATTTTTTTTTTAAAGATATAAACATCTATCACTGTTACTATTGCAATATTAACTGTGTACAAACTGAAACTGAAAAAGGTTTAATTTATATTTATTTTAGTCTGAAAAATATGGCAAATAATATTGCTATTAAAGCAATGCAAACGAATTCAAAATCTTCTGAATATGTATGCCTCATACGAATTACTCAGCCTTCTGTAAGTGAAAGAATTGTGTCATCAGTTTGGCCAGATGACAAGGCATATGGCAGACTCTTTTATGATGCCTTTGATCTGTAATGATAGCTGTATGTGTATCTGTACCATTTACTGAGTGAGGATAGAACAGTAGTGCAGCACACGCTGCTAAATGGAGCAAACTGCTTTTATCGAGGACAAAAAAACCCCCAAAGAGCAACATTTCAGAAAGAAGAAGGAAAAAGAAAAGCAATGCAATCACCCAAGGGAGTTGCTATAGAAGCAGTAATCTCAAGCATCCAGGCATGTTGCCAAGAGCTCCAGTACGTTGGGTTAATCAAAACTTCCAAGTTTCCTGCCAATCTGTGGTGCTGCTTTTTGGACAGCTCTGTGCATCAGAGGGGAAAAAGAACCTCAAATGGTAGTATATGCGCATGGGGTAAATGTATATTTTAATTGTCTGTTAATTTGCATTCTTACCCTGTAGATTTTTCTTTTTTGCTCCTCTAAAGAGATTTCCCCAGTATTAGATTTTTAACAGAAGTAAATGTATTTTTTTACAGATACAGGATCAATTCAAATACTCTCAGATAATATATGCTCTTTCTTTATTAATTAGTTAATGTCCTAATGGTAACATACTATACATTTGATGCTTCCTAGAAGTAGAAAAAGAAATAGTGCTAGGAAATTTTTTTAAGTAAACTATTTTTAAATAAATAAGATAAAATGTTATAAATTCCCTGTTTATTTAGGTAGTTGTTGGATTAAAGTGTTTTTGTTAAATATTATCAGACCTCAGGGATGTTACATTTTTTAATTGACTTTGATGAGCCTTGTGTCTAGAAAATGTACCATAGGAACAGTGTTACATTTGTAGAGGGACAAATTATAATTTTAAATCCTCTTCATCTTTAATTTCTGTGTGATGGATTTTCCCCTCTACTCCTATGAGCAGAAAGGAGCAGGAATCAGATGGCTGCAAAAGGAAAAAGTGTTGTGTAGTTTGATTTTCTCCCCACCTGTCCTATGGTAACCACCAGAACTACTGCAGGGGGAATGGGCTGCACAAGCTGGGGAGGCAGTGTAGGAGTTAGAAGGAATGGAGTGTGGCCTCCACCACTCCTCTCGAACCCCAATGCCGTCTCCACACAAAAAACAATCATGGGGTCAATGTTAGCTTACATGGTATGGTACACTTTAAAGTGAAATCCCCCCGCTTCCCCAAGGAGACTGGACAGGTGCATGTAGGAAAGCCTGGGAACCATACTGCCATAGAAACTGAGAGGCTACACAGGGGTATTGGTTCTTCATGTGCACAGCCCGGGCCCTGGCTCCACGTGAATCTTGGGAGAGGTATGCGTTTATGGGGCTGAAACTCTGGTCATTTCCATGGGATAGGTAATTCGTCCTCTCCCAGTACCCCCGTGACAGGCTGTATAAACCCTGCAACAGTGGCAAAGAGATTAAAGGCTGGCCCACTCCTCTGGCCCTGTTAATTATGTTGGGGTCGAATAAGGTTTTAAAAGCAGGAAGTTCCAGACAGTTGCTGGGTGGCTCTGGGAGAGAATAGACAGTAGCACTACAGCTCCCAAGAGGAACTCCTGTAGAACTTCAGGGAAACTACCCTCAAGAACAGGGATGGGTAAACTTTTTGGGCCGAAGGCCACATCTGGGTGGGGAAATAGTATGCAGGGCCGGGGCAGGGGGTTGGGGTGTGGGAGGGAGTGTGGCGTGTGGGAGGGGGTGCGGTGTGCAGGAAGGGGCTCAGGGCAAGGGATTAGGGCAGAGGAGAGGTGTGGGGTGTATGAGGGGGCTCAGGGAAGGGGTTTGGGGTGCAGGAGGGGTGTGGACTGCGGGAGGGGGCTCAGGGTTTGGGTGCAGGGTGCATCGAGGCTCAGGGCAGGGGGTTGGGGTGCAGGATGCAGCAGGGAGCTCAGGGCAGGGGGTTGGGGTGCAGGAGGGGTGTGGGGTGTACGAGGGGGCTCAGGGCAGGGACTTGGGGTGAAAGGTGCAGGCAGGGGACTTAGGGCAGGGAGTTGGGGGGTGTGGGGTACAGGAGGGGTTCGGGCTCCGGCCCCACTTACCTCAAGCGGCTCCGGGGTGGCAGCGGCACACACCGGGGCCAGGGCAGGCTTCCTGCACGCCTGCACTGTCCCCGGCCCTGCGCTGGTCAAGGAAGCGCTGCGGCCCGTGGGGGATTGGGGGCGGAGTGCTCTGCGTGCACTTCCCTTGCCGCACCTCCAGGTACCTCCCCCTAAGCTCCCATTGGCTGTAGTTCCCCGTTCCGGCCAATGGGAGCTGCAGGGGGTGGTGCCTGGAGGCAAGGGCAATGCACGGAGCCCTGTGCGCCCCGCCCAGGGGCTGCAGAGATGTGGTGCCGGCAGCGCCGCGGGCCGGATTCAAAGACCTGAGGGGCCGGATCCGTCCCGCGGGCCATAGTTTGCCCACCCCTGCTCAAGAAGGTCATTCACTGATTCCCTGCACCTACAAGGAGGCAGCTGGCCCCAGTGTAGCGGCTGGGCAAGATAGGCTCGGCAAAGCCCCAGGGTGAGCCGTTATGCATTCTGTGCTGCAACCCTCCACCCTTACCCAGGGATAGTGAATGGGGGACTCTACTGAAAGGACTTGAGTGGGAAGCCCCATCTCCATCAAATGCAGACAGTTTGGCTTAATTTAGTATAGAGAAGACATTTATGCGAGCAGGGAAGCCCTGTGGATTTAGCAATGCCCAGGCATCAGAAGGCTCCTGTCAGTGACCCAAGTAGAGTGACACTTCCCCTTCCACATCTACCCCTCCCCCCCAACAGGAGAATTTTGAAGGAAATTCTTGAGTCTAAACTAGTAGAGTTCCCACTGCTCATTGGTTTGACCAACATATTTTTAATGGTGGGAAAATATACCCAGAAAATTAGATATGGAATAGGACTTCATACTTTCCAGAATATACCTCTAATTTAACTTTATTTTAAATTTACCCCCTGAAGTTTCCCACTCACTATGATTTCAAATGTAGCAGTGAGCAATTGGCCTGGTGATATGACAACTTTAGGGCACTGTTGTAGCTCAGTTGCCATCTCTCTTACACTCATTCTTTTTTCTTGTAAAGAAGGGCAGAAAATAGTTGCACCTTGGATCAAATTTAGACAAAACTGGATTCTAATTTTTTTTTTTTTTTTTTTTATTCAGGATGGGCCATGTATTATAACCTTAATCTCAAAACTTACAATCAGCCACATGGCAAACTATATTATAATCATATTGATGGTACTGGCAGTCCATTTGCACAGAAGTAGATAATTTCTTTGCTTTTCTCAAATATTTTGGCCTTTCGAAATTGACATCTAGAATAAGATTCTTTGCACACCAATTATGTTTCAAATGTTTGTATTACGGAAGATGGTTTGTTTAAAATGTGTCAGACCGCCATTTATTAGTATCGAGAGAGAGAGAGTTTTCAAAAGAATATGAAAAAGCCGGAGACACTTTAAGTCAGTTAGATATTTTAGGTATTACAGGTCTGGATTGGTACATTATATGCTATTACTACATGAAAAAACCCTACATATGTACACATTTTATGGAGAGAGAACAGTCAACTGCAAAGCTGTACCATTTTAGTGATGACTTGCTAGACATTCAAATATTTAACTTTTATTAAAATAACAGAAAACTGTTCTAAAATGTCATTGCCATAACAGGGGTTTTGGCTTTACAGCGGAGGTGTTGATGTTTTGATAAATACTGTGAACTTTAAATGTAATTTCAGTTACTTATTGCTTCTTTTCATAGGACAGAGATTAGTAATTTGCTTATTAATTTTACACAATCAGTTCTTCTATATACAGCTACTTAACATAAATCTCACCATGGCAATCAAATTATGTCAGTTTTCTTATTGCAGGTGGCCATGCTGCAATCCATTACACTGCAGCTTATTTGATGTTAACAAGAAGGGCCTAAAATTGGGGCACTCGGGATAAGCTGGGATTCATAGGACTGAAGCTGTGCAGGAAGCACTTTCCTTTAAAATCACAAGTGATTAGTTTTTATAACCGTCCCTGCTGTAGCACCATGACTCATCAAATCCCAAAGGCAGCTTTACAATTACTATACGCATTTAGAGGGGGAGTGCCTAGTGAGTGCAAGGATCATCACTCTGGATCACTCATTCCCCTCCAATAATGTTCTTGGTTCTGCTATGGGAATGTTGAAAAATAAATACTGCCAGTCTGATCCTCAAGTCATAGAAGGGCCAAATTCGGCTCTGAGACACAAGCACAATTGCCACTGTCTCATGAAATACAGTTGGGATTTATAATACTGTACATGTCTTACCAGCCTTTCTACTGACAAGAAAAAGGGTCTCTTCCCTGAACTGCATTTAATATACCTCTGCTAATTTGCACATTCAGCCCACATGCTGCTACGTCGGCATAAGACCAGGCTTGTTTTCTTTTTCTAATCAGAAATGCCATTTAAACCTTACATGCATAAAAAATCTGCATCAAAATTAACACCCCCATAAGCATTTTTCCTCATGAATCAGGCTCCAAATCCCATTTAAAGGGAACTATTTATAGTGCAACTCCGTCACATATTATGTAAACTGACAAGCTTCCTTCCCACTGTACAGCTGGCAATAATAGATGAGATCGGTCCAAAGAAGCCACATTTCCCCCCCAATTCAAATAAAATGTCAGTCCCTGCTCCATAAGTATCGTGAGTATTTACTGGTTACTGGGGTAGTAAGGAACCATCAGAGATTTTTAATGTAATATAAAGGGATTACCTTTTTATTGGGTCTCAACCAGAGGAAGCTGAGAAAAATGTCAGCTGTTTAATTATTAACACTGAGTCTAAATCAATAGAAAAATAAGCTTTGATGGTGATCTTCAAAAGGGTTTTTTATCATTACTTTCCCAGTTACAGAGAGAAAATGACAGAATTCCGAGGGTCTAGTCTGTATTTCTGTTAACTGTATTAGAAGGTTACAGCTATGGGAGATTGCACAAACATTTATATCAATGATTAGTTTAGCACTGTGCTTTTTAAAAGTATTAGTGTGTTGGGCTTCATTATCCTCTCAAAGTACTTATGGGTAACTGCTGGAGAACAGACCATAGGCTGATGATTAACACTCCATTAAGTCCTATTGATGTTAATGAAATAATGTGATGTGGAAGTCAGTGTAGAATTTGGCCACATGTGGTTCTGGAGCAGCACACAAATGTGGACTGCAAACAATTAAACATTTTAACACCATTTTAAAAAGATAGATGCATGCCACTTACGACTGGCTGGACTGCTGCTGTTTCCGCCTAGGTTGCTATATGAAAATATACATCTGTGATTGTTTTTGGACAATGAGCCTACATAGATCTTTTCATATTCCTGTAGTTTAGGTTATGTACATATATTTTTCCAAAATAAAATTTATTTAGTACTACTGAAAGTTGCTGGATTGACACTTTTGGAGATTGCAGTCCTTAACGTATACATAGAAAAAATATAACATGAGAGGTAGAGATGGAAAAAAGAGTTTTGAGGAATGAAACAAAGATAGGGGAGAACCGAAAATGTGGGTGCACTGCTCTGAAAAGGAGAGCTGTTGAGCCAAGAGGTTGATAATGTTGAAAGAAGAGAATAAAGTTATAGTGGAGGAAGTTTGTCTGGTCCTGCATTTCATTCAAACATACCCAGTGGCGTGGGGGTGGGATCATTTTGATTAGCAAACAGGCTGACTGCTCCAATTTGCCATATTGGTCATTCGACAAAGTTTCCAGTCAGTGGGTGATGCTACACAAAGCAGAAATAAACAATATTTTTTAGATGTTAGCTTATACTGGATGCAGCTAACCAATAGAAATCTGTAGTGCACCATTTAGAAGTATGCCTGAAATTGTTGTTTTTTTAAACCCACTTATTTCAAGGGGTTTGGTCTAAAAAGATTTACCTTAGCTAATGCCATAAACTAGTCCTTGGCATTCAAGCTCAGAAGACTGGTATCTTGTGCCATTTGCACAGCAGGATTGCTTTGTTTGTGGCTGTTTTCTGGTGTGATGATACTAGTAGTACAAAAGCATTTTCCCTTTTTTCTCAATGTAGGGAGCTTTAACTGTTGCACTATAAAATGATAGAGTACATTCCTTTTTATTTTTCCCCAAGCACATTGCCATTGTGGTGCTGACTTCAATGTACTTTAATTTGGTTGGGCAAGTAAATGGGCCACTACTACTGTTCACATTGTGTTGGTTGGTCTGGGGTGAATGGTACAAACTACCGTATTTATTGATTCATTGTCAGGTCAATAGCTTAAGTACACCACAAGAGACTCAATCTCTTCAGTTTCTGAGTTTAGGATCTGTAGCCGGCTTTTAAATGTGGGTCTCCCACTTGAAAACAAAAAGCCCTCCTGCTAGGATGAAGAGTTTTCATAGATTGAGCTGTCTAGGTTATCCCACCCTAAATATATATAATAAATCTTATAAAGCAACAAACTTTCTCTCCTCTAGAAATCCCTTTAACATGTTTTAAAATGTTTAAAAAGGAATTTTTCAAGCTTTTTGTTCCTTAAGTTTTATTTGTTTAAAGTGATTAATTTCCCACCCCCAATGATATTTCTGTTCCTCCTTTCAGTCACTTTTATCACAATCTAGATCCTGTTTAAGGAGTGACTGTCCACATGGAGTTCATTCTTGGCATGCCCGCACCCCATTCATGCAAGATCTTCTTAAATAGCAGTGTCCAGTGGGTCTGCGTCTGCACCCTGCAGCACTTGGAATCACCGTTAGTTGAGGGTATAAGGGGCTGGGTGGCTTCAACCACCTCTTAGTTTCTTCTTACCGTCCCTGGCTGAGATAGAACCTTGTAGTGTCCATGTCTTTTCAACCTGCATGAGATTTATTAGTTATTGCTCTAATTCGTTATCTGTAGCTGTTAGTTTAGCATACTCCATTGGTGTAGAAGCATGTACACTTTCTTACTAATTAAGTATCCAGTTTCAGGAAATAGCCCATTGACTAATTTGGGTCCTCATGCAAGAGAAAGTCTCTGTTATCACCAGATTTTTGCTCAACCATCAGCTTTCAGCTCAGTAGCTATTCACAGCAAGCCTTGACACTGCAAACACAGGTGGAGCAGAGGACTGACACGACTTTATAGTCTTTTCCTGGTGTGCTAGCAGGCAACCCAAGTTGCAAAGAAAGAGACAGTTAACGGTGCCTATCTGAGATAGATACTTGATATTACCCAGAGGATTCTCACGTGGCTGGCCCAGGACTTTGGTCTTCTCCCTTCCAGGTGTCTTCGGCTTTCAGGAAGCAATGTGCTGAAGGAGACAGGCCATTTTATCCTATTTCTGCTGGGTAGTCAACTTGGTTCCCCTTCTTTGAGATGGTGACATGGACCAATCAGCTGGCGACCCATAGTTCTGATGAAGATTTGAAATGTCTAGTCAAAATGAGTTGTCCCCTCTCACCATCCAGTCAGAGAATGATGCATCACTTTTGAATTCTTGGGGCTGGAATAGTCTAGTTTTTGTGCAGAACGTCTTGTCATACCAGTTTTTGTAAGACAAGGCCATAGCTATTGATACAGCCACTTTGGGACAGCCATTTAAACAACTGCTGGTTAGCTCCAGCCAGTACCTTACCTCTGCAAGCCACTTTCCATGAGCCCCACTTGCAAAGCATCCCTTGGCCAACTTTGCATGCTCTGCCTGCTCCAGGTGCAGTTTCTCTATTAACACCCTGCTTTCACTGACATGTCTGATTTAAAGTTCACATAGTTTATACAACGTCCCTCCATGTTCTTTGATGCTCTTTAAACTTGCTTTAACAGTCTATTATGAAATCACAAAATCACTTCAAGAGCTGTTGTTCTCCAGCAGGCTGGAACAGCTGAATAAATCTTCCATTTTTGTTCTCCTTATTTTAACAACAATGGGGGGACCTCTGTATATGTGGCTGAGCTGTGCCTGTGCACTATTGATCGAACCGTTATATTTATGATTATTCAAAGTTATCAATACACCTTATGACACATTATTTGGTTTCAGTCCCTTTTATTTACTGCCTTTTCCAGCACAGGTGTATTTCACTAAATTGATAACATAAGCATGCTTGATTGCAAATATTAACCTTCTTCACTTTATCACTGAGCTAAAAGAAACCAATATGAATATGACCTGCTTCTTTCCATAACAGTACGCCCATAAGGCAAACCTTGTCATTAAAGTTTGATATTTTGCCCAAAGTGGTATCATTTATAGTCGACTCCTGTTTTACATGTAACTTCATTGAATCAAAATAGTTTTTTCAGTCTAGTTTCCTATTTTTTTCCTTTCTGCTGCATCTGACAACCTCTCATATCGTATCTTTATGTTTAGTATCTGTATTTTAATTCATTCATTCATTCACAGTAGATTAGAGAATGGCTACAACGGAAGTCTATTCAGTTGCAACAATGGTGTGGTTAACAGGCTTCCTGTCTTGCCTGTTCTGGGTTATATTTCTCTCTTGAGAGAGGCTGTAGAAACTCTTGAGTTTCCTCAGACTTACCGAGTAGTCTGAGGAAACTCAGAAGAAACCGTGCTGTTAGACTTCAAGATTTTACTCTATAGACCCCGTTCTTTCCTTTCTAAAAGACCTTGATACTGGGAATTCTTACATAACAATGGCAATGCCCTACATCAACAGGCAAGGAGGGGCCTGAACATCCCACTCTGCCAAGAAGCCATAAGTTTGTGGTTGTGGAGTATTTTGCACCAGTCACCCTGGAGCTCTGTCTCCTAGGTCTTCAGAAAACCCTGGTGGACTAGCTCAGCAGAGATTTCTCCAAGAGCCATGAGTGGTTGCTCAAGCCCTTGGTCCTTCAAGACAGTCTTTCACAGATGGGGATACCTGATGATAGACCTCTGTGTGACATTTACACCATTACAATTACAAATGCCAAAGGTGGTGCTCCAGAGGAGATGAGAATCCAGGATCCCTCATCAATGCTTTCCTCATGGCCTCCAGACCTCCTGTATGGGCTTCCATAGATATCCAGGGTCTCCAGTGTCCTGTGGAAACTCAGTTAGGACTCAGGAACTATAATCCTGATAACCTCAGCTTAGTGTGACCCAGGAATCTCTTGGTACCAAGTGGCAGAGGGTATAGGGGTGCATACGGTTACAGGGATCCTGAGTCTGGTCTCTACATAATAGTTTGTCAAAGGGGGGGGGATCTCTACTGAAAGCTTGTCTCACACATCACCTAATCGTTGCAAAATGGATGTGCATAAGGAGTTGAGTGTGTAAATTGAAAATTATGCTCTTAAAGTCTGTGAGTTGGGGCTGATCACCAGAGGGAGATTATACAAGTTTCTTTCAGACAGGAGATGCTTATCTGCCTGTCTGCCTATATGTAAATTGACTATTGTATATTTCACAATGAACACCTATTTTGCAGTCTGAGCAAAATGCTAATCAAGTGATTGCAAAGTCTCCAGAAGAGGTTCTACACAGGAAAAAAACAAGCAGCTGGGTTTATCCTGTTTACAAGTGAAGAGACTAGATAGTTGAAACTATATATCTGGGAGTGCAGAGGTACACTCAGGTATCCTTCACCTAGGGGACAAGCTACCAGCTGGCTTGTCTTATGAATGAAGGATCACAGCCAGTCTGGCTGTTTAAACCCGGAAGAAAAACTTTGGGTGAACTAACTTCTGAGACGGGAGAACGAGTTGTCTAGTTAAGTTTAGGCTCTAGAAAGTGTTATAATTTTATTTTATATGTAACCATTTGTTGCCACTAATTCTATTTGCTTCTTCTTGAATGTCTGCTCTTTGTTAAATAAACTTGTACTTGATTTCACTATACAAATCTAAGTGCTGTGTGTTAAGTGGAGTGGGAAGCCTGAGGTGTAACTGATAAGGTGGAGTGTACCATTCCTTTGGAAGTAGTGGATCTGTGAATTCTGTGAGTGTCCAATGGAGCAGAGGCTAGACAGTCCAGAGGGATGCTTGGAGGGCTTGGGGGTTGGAATGTGACTATTGCTTACTTGCAGAGGGACAGCAGAGCCTGCATGGGCTGAGAGGGCAGTGGTTGTACTGCCTGTGGCTGGGAGAGTCAAGGAGCTGACCCATGGGAGGCACAGACAAGGCTTCCTCACTCTAAGGCAGATGACAACAAGATGCCTTGCAACCCTGGGTACCCCAGGGAAGCATCATATTGGGCAAGACTGTTCTGGTACTCCGATATATGAGACTGTCAGTCTGGAGCAGTTACTGAGTCTGCCTGACTTGCTGTCTAAGAAGAGCAGCTAGGGCCTACATCTCCAGGAGTTGCTGCACCTGAGGGCCTAGATGCTGGTTGTCTGACACCCAGTGAGAGGAGTTACTGCGCATTTGTCCTGGACGTCGCCTTCCAGAGCAGGAAACTGTCCATGAAACAATCTAACCAATCTAAATGGAGGCGATTTTCCATTTGGTCTGAACAGTAGCATGTGACATCCCTACAGGGGTCGCTTCTGGCTGTTCAGGACTATTGCTCTCACTGAAACAATTGTGGCTATCACTCAACTTTATTAAGGGCCGTCTGGACACCATTTTGGCTCACCATCCCACTCCCATTGAGTGCCACTCAATATTTTCTTTCCCTACCATGACAAGATTCCTTAAGGGACCACCCATACCTTTTCACCAACCAGAGAACCTCCTCCTCATTGTCCTTTTACATGGATAGGACCTGTCTGAGACTGTTTATGGCATTCACAGAATGGACAAGGGGTCAGCCAGTATCCTCACAAATACTGTCCAAGTGGTTTCAGAATGATATTTACCTGCCAAGTTCTTGTGAAGAAAGATCCACCTGGATGTATTAGAGCTTGTTAGACTAGAAGTCAGATCACTTCTGTCACTCCTTTCAATTGATTTCCCTGAACTCCCTGAAGGAGATTTGTAGGGCAGCAACATGGAGTTCGATCTATACATTCACCACTCACTGTGTGTGTTGCTGCAGGCCTTTAAATCAGATACAAGCTTTGATAGAGCAGTCCAGTCAGTATTACAGTAGGACTCCTTACCCATCTCCAAGAAAGGATACTGCCTACAAGTCACCAAGAGTGGAATCTGTGTGGACAGTCACTCAAAGAAGAAAATACGGTTACTTACCCTACTATAACTGTAGTTATTTGAAATGTGTAATCCACACAGATTCCACAACCCGCCCTCAATCCCTGCTAATAGGAATCATGAGACATGGGATTCTTATGGGTGGAGGAACTGAGCAGCAGTTGATGGTTCTCCACCACTTCTACCCTCAGCTGTGGAAGTCACGAAGGCTCCCAGGGTGCAGTCACAGCCCCAGTTGTATCTCACATGCATGGAGTGCATGCGCACCAAGAGTGGAATCTGTGTGGACTACACATCTTTGAAGAGCTAGAGCAGCGGTTGTCAAACGGGGGGTCGGGACCCCTCAGGGGGTTGTGAGGTTATTACATGGGGGCTCGTGAGCTGTCAGCCTCCACCATTTATAATGCTGTTCAATATATAAAAAAGTGTTTTTAATTTATAAGGGGGGGAGGGGGTTGCACTCAGGCTTGCTATGTGAAAGGGGTCACCAGTACAAAAATTTGAGAACCACTGAACAAGAGTTACTGTAGGATAAGTATTTTAAAAGGTCTTTTTAAAAACCTATTTTTCCATCCTAAAATGGTAGTCTCTTCCTAGATATTTATGATGTATTCATAAAAGAACCCAAATTGACAAAACAGGTTCAAGAACCAGATCTGTCAACTTTGGAAAAAAATCAGGTAAAAATGACGCACTGGAATGGGTTACCTAGGGAGGTGGTGGAATCTCCATCCTTAGAGGTTTTTAAGGCCCGGCTTGACAAAGCCCTGGCTGGGATGATTTAGTTGGGAATTGGTCCTGCTTTGAGCAGGGGGTTGGACTAGATGACCTCCTGAGGTCCCTTCCAACCCTGATATTCTATGATTCTATGACTTTAAAACAACTATATAATGATATCCAGTAATCCAGAAAGAAAATTCCTTATGTTTTAGAGTATGAAGTCCGTGTACTGAGATGCATGGTAAGGTAAATGACAGTACACAACCACAACCTATATGCTCTGAATAACCTATATGCTCTGAATTACCAATATATGGGGAAAACCCAACCATTTTTGGCATGTTCAATAAATGATGTTTCCACCTTCTCTGTCTCCAAATAGCTCCTAAAGGATATATGATTCAAGAATGAACCAGACCAATTCATGCAACAATAGTGAATTATGCATAATTGCTATTGGAATTATATTTCATAACGCAAAACATTACATTTGAATTACCACAAATATTTAAGGAAAGAAATCATTTTCATATCATGAAATATTTACCAGTTTGAGACTCAACCAGTTAGCATTTGGATCTGCTCTGCATCCTAGAATTGATCAAATTAATGCAAATTATTCTATCTCACAGTTGCAAGTACAGTAAATCCTCACTTAAAGTCATCCCGGTTAACGTTGTTTCATTGTTACGTTGCTGATTAATTAGGGAACATGCTCGTTTCAAGTTGTGTAATGCTCCCTTCTAACATGGTTTGGCAGCCGCTTGCTTTATCTACTGCTTGCAGGAAGAGCAGCCCGTTGGAGCTAGCTGGTGGGTGCTTGGAACCAGGGTGGACCGGCAGCCCCCATCAGCGCCGCCTATCAGCTCCCCGCTCCCCTAAGTTCCCTGTGAAGCAGCTGCCTGCAGTTCAGCTGTGTCCCTCCCCCCACTGCCATGTGCTGCTCCTGCCCTCTGCCTTGGAGCTGCTCCCCTAGACTCCTGCTTGCTGTGCCGGAGGGGAGGGAAGGAAGAGTGGGGCTAATGTCAGGGTGTCCCCCTCCCATAGTCCTTTGTCTGGTGAAAAAAATTTCCTTGGAACCTAACTCCCTCATTTACATTAATTCTTATGGGGAAATTGGATTCACTTAACATCATTTTGCTCAAAGTCATGTTTTTCAGGAACATAACTACAACGTTAAGTGAGGAGTTACTGTACAAATCGTATGGGAACTTGTTATCTGTAGAAAGTATCACTAAATTTTTGCTGTTAAATAGACTTCTTGCCTGAAAGTTACGGTATGATTTTTGCAGCATGTGTGAAGAATGATTTTATACATTGATTTCTAAGATGCTTGCAAATATCAACAGCAGTGTGTGTCATACCTTTAGGTACACTTGCTCCCTTCCTCTGTGGGCTCTGAGAATGTCTAGAAATTTGTATATGTATGGGTCAGTTTGTTCCCAGGTAATCTTGTCTCTTGAATCTCGTAAGGACATAGCATCTTCTAATCAAACCCAGATATCTTTGAAATTGGAGAATCCAGTCATCTTATTTGTATTTTGTTAAATATTAGTCACTCTAATTTTTCATAGTCATGGAGTTCAGTCGTTTAAAGCATGCATAGTAGCACTTAATTTGCCAATGTAAATTTTCTTAGTGGATTTTATTTGCCTGCCTGGATTCTGAGTTCCTGCACTGCATCCATTTTTTTACAAGGTGTGGAACTAATTAGGCATGGACTTGCCCCGTGTATGAAGATTCTTGTGTGTCTAAGTATCAGAGGGGTAGCCATGTTAGTCTGAATCTGTAAAAAGCAACAGAGGGTCCTGTGGCACCTTTAAGACTAACAGAAGTGAGTCTTGCATCTGAAGAAGTGAGGTTCTTACCCACGAAAGCTTATGCTCCCAATACTTCTGTTAGTCTTAAAGGTGCCATAGGACCCTCTGTTGCTTGTGTGTCTAAGTACTTGTGCTGAGGCTTGAAAATAGAGCTACATGTTTCTTTCTGGTCTGCAATATTGTGAATAGTTAGCCCATCATGTACTCTGACCAAACTGTAGTACGTGTCATCTCTTCTGTAGAGCCCACAATAAGTAATTCAGTGTTTTTTATATATTCAAAATTATTGATTAGGGTATAAATAACCAACCGCCCGACCCACCAAGATGTGCGCATGTCTATACCCTGTTGCCACATGATCATGCTGCTGTAGACCATGTCCATCCGTACCCTTTCCCCCATCTACTGTTTGTCACCATTGTTCATTGTGTCAGGAGTGTAATTTAGACTGTAAGCTCTTTGAATACTCTTTTTTTTTTTTTTATTTTCTCTGAAGTGCCTAGTACCCTTTTGGGTGCTATAAAATAATGAATAATAGCAACTGTTTGTTGTGGGAGAATCAGAGTTGTTGGCATAGGCAGACTGTGTGGAGGATATATTTTGCATTCAGTGCTATGGAAACAACCTCTTCTTTTCCACTTCTTTCTAACAGACGGTGCTTCTTTGTTAATTAAAATGTAAAGTGATCCATTTGTGGCCCCAATCCTGCAAACAATTCACACACAGTATGTATATATTTAAACATGCAAGTAGTGCCATTGAAATCAGTAGAACTATTCCTGTGCTTAAAGTTAAATCATGCGCTGAAATGTTTTCAGGATTGGCACCTAACTTGAGATTGTTCTGTTAAAAATATACACAAATGTGGTTAGGCAAGTCCTCATGCAGAAGGTGATACACAGAAACGTATTTTGATGTTCTGTGTGGTGATATGCAAGCTGCATATCCTTTTGCCATACAGAGAAGTTGCTTGCACATCAAGATCCGTCTCCATAACTCATCTGGGAAAGACTTGGAATTTAATGTCCTTTAAAATATGTGCTCCTTAAACTTTAATATTCATATTGTATCTTTCCTGCCAAGCAATTAGTTAGAAAAGTATGACAGCCAAAGATGATGATGTTATAGTGGAGGTCAAGGCTCCTGAGCATGTTGATTATTCTTTCTAACTCATTGCCTATTACCTTTGCTGAAATTGTATAAATCCTGATTATTGCATGCAACTAGTCCTCAATTGATTACATTACTAGGAATTGTCAGTGTTGTCCTCATCAGGGTCAGTTCTTATCTTTGAAATATATGGAAAGCTCTTTACAAAATTATCTTTAACTCACTCATTTCAAAGCTCAGATCCTTTCAGCCAATTTGGTGGCTAAATCTACTATCTCACTGTGTGAAGGCTGGTTCTAAGTATCATAGTTTGAGTTCCCATTCTGCCCTGGTGGTATGAGGCAAACCTTTCCATTTCTTTTTCCCTCTGTGCTTGATATATGTAATATACTATTTAACATCAGTTACTTTAGTAAATATTTTTCCCATTTCTTGTAACCTATGTTAGCTTTTCATTCTGCTGGTTTTTAATTTTTATGCCCTATATTAAGAGAGACTGCAAATCATAGTAAAATATTTCCTTAAAATTCTTGGCCAAAATTTTCAAACATCTATATTTAGGTCTGATTTTTTTTTAAGAGGTGCTGCTTACACACAACTCCTTTTGATATCATTAGGAGCTGCAAAGGCAAGCATCTCAGAAACTCAGACAACTTTTATTTATGTACATAAATAAGGATATATATGCCTAACTTTATGTACCCTTGTTTGAAAATTTTGATCCTTAGGTATGTTTTTTTAACATGCTATAGAAGTGGTCCACAAACTCTGGGATGCACGCACCTAGAGGGGTGTAGAGGAACAATTGGGAGGGGGGGTATGTGGTGGTGGGTTCTCTTTGGGGGTGGGGAGGGAGAACCACCTAGCCCCACTCTGCCACTAGACCAGCTCTGCAGCTCCATTCCGCTCCTAGCCACAGCTCCACTCTGCCCCCTGCTCCAGCCCCAGCTGCAGCTCTGCTCTGCCCCCAGGGAAGCTCCACCCCCATCTCAGCTCCGCCTCTGGCCCCAGCTTTTCCCCCATTCCCAGTTCTGCCCCCAGCTCAGCCTTCAGACCAAGCTCCTTTGCTGAGGAAGCTTTAGCTGTGTAGAAATGGAGGGGGTGGGAGGACAGATTCCATTACTGGTGAGGGTGTGTGTGTGTGACCAGAAAAGTTTGGGTACCACTGTGCTGTAGTCATTACTCTGTCCAACAGAAAGCCATATATGTTTAAGTTAAGGTTACAAAGTCAAGCCATCAAAAGTTAGGAAATGCCCTAATTAAGTTTGCCAATGTAACCCTAATACTGCCCCCTTGTAGATATGCATTATGATACCAGTTGCCTCATTCAGTGCATCTCCTCACCCCTGCCCTACTTTCCCCTGCATTCGAGTCAATCTGGTTGCTCCTTCTCCTCCATGGGCACCTGTAGGGGGACCATTGAGAGCGCAGGAGAGACAGCCTCTGTGCTCTCTGTTTTGTGTGTCAACTCCACAGCAGCCCCTGGCAACTAGAAGGAGCAATTGCAGGGATTTTCTCTGCAGTCCTGCGCTGGATCATGCACAGTGCCAATAGACTCTTTGGAGGATTTAGCTGCCAAACACTAACAGACAGAGCACAGGAAAACTGATCATTTTTTGGAGGGCTAACTTTTGGTGGATTTTGTTTAGGGACAGCAAAAGGCACATCTCTGATGCCAGGACAATTTCCCCACCGAATTTCAAGACCCTGCTTTAAAGGATGCAGGCACTAGAGATTCTTAATGAAACATTTATAAGAATTGTTTAACATGGATAAAACAATGAATTTTTCTCTTACCTCATTCTTGGAAATAACTGGATCATTTTAGCCCCTGCTCTGAGTAGGATCAGATGTATTATTTGAGTTTTTCACAAACATTAGTTTTCACAGCACTCCCTGTGAAGTGAGTGGGGGTATTATCTGCATTTTACATATATATCTAGCAAATTGAGGCACAGATAGGTCAAAAGTATCCTGTAATTTTCTGTGCCCAACTTTAGATATCTAGGGCTTTAGTTTTGTATAGTGTGCTTAGTTTTGTATAGTACTTTCTATATTTGAAGCACAGCTACCATTGACTTCAGTTGCAGCTCTGAGTGCTTAGTGAATGCTACTGGCCATGTCTCGTTCTCCTCGATTTTGCTTAGAATTCTTTACACATTTTCAAGTGGCATGCTTGATTCTTTGTTCTCCGTGAGATGAACAAAGTAAATCCCATCATGGAATGGAATTTATTTTTTCCAAGTCTTGTAAAGTGCACTTGATGTAGACATAGGCTAGATCCTAATAGAACCACTAGAATGTATCAGATGCTTATCTCTCAGCAACTGAATGGAAAAGTTAAATGTTGTTTTTATGTGAAGTATCTCCATTTCCCCTCCATAAATTCCCACCTATTTTCATAGTAGTAAAGAGGTGTTTACTACATTCCAGGTTGCATAGCAGAGGGGAGCATATAGGTCACCCTTCAGACAGAGCTATCTGTAAGTTAATAGACTACACAGGCTTGAACTGGCACGGCCACAGGCATCATTTCTGTTTTCCACAAGTCTGTCTAATGGACTGAGAAGCATAACCAGTTTCTGGGTATCTCTTGGAACGTATACCTTCTTGAGAAGTATCTCTTTATGGGACCTCTGCCCCTGAGCTAACCAGCCTCTTCTCCCTGTGCATCTGGAGTGGTAGGGGTGATGTGGGCTTTTCCTGTCTGATGTCTCTGCCAACCATATTTCTTGACATCTCCCTACCAGGTCTAGAACCAGAATAAAGGAATTCCTGGCCCTTTGTGGCAAGTCTGCTTGTACTTATTATTCTGGGCTTTCTTTTAACTTCCTTTTCATTCATTTTCTCACGTATTAAGAATACGGTGACACATTTTGTTTCTGGGATCCAAAGGGCAAGATAAAGTATATTGTATGGTTGTACAGCATGTGTATTATGCCATTTTATTTGTCACTTCTTTCATGTAATTTTATATTATTTTTATAATATGTTTGTCTCTTGGCTGTTTGGTTCTTTCACTCTCTCTGTGTTTGTAAATACAGGGCTAAATTCACCCAGAGCCTATTGTGGGAATGATTGGCATAGGGCCTCTTGTTGTAAAACATCCACTGGAAGTTAAATAAAACATTTTCCCCTCCTTATTTAAAAAAAAAAAATGTAAAGTGTCCTAAGGTGAATGTTTCTCTTCTTTGGGAAGTCACCATAAGCATCTAGGGGGCAGGGAGGATTTCCTCTCAGGTGGCTTCTGTTCAGCCTTACAAGTGGGATAGAATTTGGTAGTGTCCGCCTAATGCAGGGGTAGGCAACCTATGGCACGCGAGCTGATTTTTCAGTGGCACTCACACTGCCCGGGTCCTGGCCACCGGTCTGGGGGCTCTGCATTTTAATTTAATTTTAAATGAAGTTTCTTAAATATTTTAAAAACCTTATTTACTTTACATACAACAATAGTTTAGTTATATATTATAGACTTATAGAAAGAGACCTTCTAAAAACATTAAAATGTATTACTGGCACGCGAAACCTTAAATTAGAGTGAATAAATGAAGACTCGGCACACCACTTCTGAAAGGTTGCCGACCCCTAGCCTAATGTATGGTTATTCACAATACTATAGACATTAGTGTCAGTTTCTGTACGGAGAGGGATTGGATTGGAAGACTTTGGATTTGGCTGTTCAGAATAGATGCATATATACATAAATGAATAATAGTATAAATCCAAAGGGATAACATACAACCATGCAGTGGAGGATTCTCAGAACATTTCTAAAACTGTGGTTTTATTATCAGAAACCTAAAATGGAATGCTTTTGTATTATGTTTCATACTTGTATTTCTTAGAGTTCTGTTAAAATGTTGGTATTTCATATATGTTGATGTTCTGTATTCAGAAAAGCATGTATCACATCTGTACTCTTAAAAAAAATTCCTTTTAATGTTGACAGTTGGCCTTTAGGAATCCCCTTCAGCGATCATACGTAGTATTTTGTATAGGTTTGCTTGTGACAGAACAGCTGCACTGAATAATATGAAACAATTCAGATGTCCCTAAATCCACACAACAGCAAGATCTTTTTTTTTTTTTTTCAAACTTGTAACAATTAATTGTTTCTTCCTGATTTTGTGGTCTCTTGAGGTTCTGTTGTATCTTTAGTTTTGCACATAATAGCTATTGTTTAGGATGTGGAATTCAAAAAATAGATTTATTTGAATTTCTAGGTCATTTATTATCTCTGTGTATTTGGTATATAGCTGAGCACACACTGTACCGTATCTAGAGGAGAGATTGTTTTGAGGTATTATTTTTACCACCAGTGTTGTACAAGCTGAGAGACTGATTAATATTCTCTCTTTTCGAACTTGAACTGTATAATCATAGCTGCTATGTCATAGCCATAGGGACAGATTTTAAAGTATCTCAGTTTTTCTACAGGATTGCAGCCCTATCTTGTCTAAAAGTTAAAAATGAACACAATTTCCTCTCAAATAACTAGCAATAGTAAAGATATTTGTAATTAAAGCCAGTGTTCCATGCCAGCTTTCCATTTTCCCTAAACTCAAAGAAAATCAAATTTTAATCAACTGGATTAAAAATTAGAACTATGAAAACAGTGGTTGCCTTGTGTTAGCTCTTATGTTATCTTTGGAGAAAGGTAAGTAAAGTATATTTTGTGGGAATGAAAAATTCTGAACACTAAAACAATTCTCATTGAAACATAAGGGCCTAATCCTGCTCCCACTGGATTCAATGATAAGACTGCTGGATCCTCAGCTGATGTAAATCAATATAGCTTCAGTAGAGCTCTATGCCTGTTTACATGAGCAGATGATCAGTCTTATTACCTATTTATTAATTTCTATTATTGTAGTGCCTAAATTGTTTAATATTCTAGCAGAAACACAGCATGCTGTAATATATGCCCCAAATTTCTGAGTTTTTAGTATATTTCCAGCTTCCTTTGTTTAAAAAAAACACACCCAACTCTTTTTAATATTTCACTACAAAGCTGCAGTATCATTGTGACAGCAGCAAAACTGCTTCTCAAAATTGTGCTACTGACATCCAAACTGTCAAACATTACACTTCAAAATGCTTTAAAAACATCAAGGACTTACAGTGAACATAAAATTAAGGCAGAGTAAGGAAGTGAGATATCTGTGGGTTGTATTTGATTTCTAATGTAAAATTACTCCTATTTGGGGGAAATAAATCTCTGGCAAAAATGTATTTCTCTCTCTCTCTCTCTCTCTCTCGGTACTATTGGGCATTTGTTCAGAAATGTTTATGAACATTCAGACACAAAAGAGTAACAATAGCTTCCCACAGTGAGGAACACACATGAAAATGCAGCAGAAAAAAAGATGCTCTCTCGGTTAATTGAGTGGTTAGGAGCTCAGTAGGGACACATTTTATGCGGGAACCTGTGGGCACTTAGGTACAGTACCTAACTTTACTAATGTGAGTTATCCTATTGGAAAAAAAACCTCAACTCGTATGAGAAAAGTCATTCATATGCATAAGTATTTGCAGGATTGAGCTTTTGACTGCATTACTTTTTTAGCTGTTGTATATTAAAACATTAAACTTTCCATTTATATCTCAGGGGCACTTTATTCCAATTAGTTTAATATGGTCTGTCTTGTGAGTTTTACTAAAATAGTTTCAGAAACCAAATTTAAAAGCTTGTATGACATTTTGAAATACAGAGTGTATTGGCTATTAAATGGTGAATGACAAGCTGCTATTTTGGCTGTTGTCAAATGGAAATTGAAATTAAATTTAGCACGGCTTCTTCGGTATTACCACACTAACGAGCTCTCCATCAGCAGTAAGTATACAGCAAGTGTCATGCCCAATTGAAACAAAAGCTGAGATCCGACAGTACAAATTGCTGTCTTTAGCGTGCTCTCGATGAACCATTCCAACTCCTTGTCTGGTTCTCTGACTGCTACTCACCTAGCACAGTCATATTAAGGCTCGTTTGGAGTTACTGTCATGGTTCCATGTTTTAGTATCATTTCTGTTCCTTACAGAACCTGGCTCCATGTTCATGGTGCTACAAAATGTTATTTGAAGTGGGTGACCTTTTTGTAACAAGCCCCAAAATCATATGAAACTTTGCTGGTTTCTAGTTTCATTCCAGACTTAAAACTTGGCCCAGTTTCACTAGGGTTAGTGACCTGGATCAAATTTTGAGCAATCCGTCTCTCTATCCTTGAGTTAAAGGAGTGATTTATGAAAATATATTAAACTCTGCAACTCAGCTGTGGCCATAGATGCCCTGCTTTAGTTGTGAAACCTGTCCTCCTGCTTCCTTAATGAAGTAGTCTCCTGCTTTAGGAACATCATGAAACAGAAACATTTTTTTTTACTGGGTATTTTAAAAATCTGGTAAAATTGATGCTTTAAATTGTTTCTGGAAATGTATCTTACTGCTGGCCCTGTAATAGCAAATCACAAGTGTGTCTTAATAAAGATTAAAAAATCCTTCTTACTTTCTCTAGCAAACTAGGAGCAATATCCCATTTGATTATTTGCCATATTATCTCTTCCTTGTCCGATGCTCCCAAATGAGGTAAACTTGCCATCTTTAATAATGCCCAAATAATGCCTTCTTTAATAATGCTTCCTTTGGGCATCTATTACTGTGGATCCGTGCAATGGAGAACCTATATATGTTTTTTATTACAGTGGTAAGCATTACATTGGCAACATTTTTCCTAATTACCATATAATACACCATATAGGTACATTTCCCAGACCTGACGGAGAGTTCTGTGTAAGCTCAAAATCTTCTCTAATAAAATATATTCATTCACCCACCTTGCCTCTCTAATATAGTGGTATCTGAAATACCTTTATAATGTCCAAAGTACAAAGGAAATTGCTATGTTTCCTGAATGACAGCTATGAGGTAATTGTACATAGGTGTTAGCTAAGATTTTCAAAAGTGATAAGGGACTTTGAATGACTCACATTGGCCATCCTGAAACCAAGGCATGGTCTACACTGTGGGGTGGGGTGGGGGATCGATCTAAGTGACGCAACTTCAGCTACGTGAATAACATACCTGAAGTACTTAGATCGACTTACCGTGGTGTCTTCACTGCAGTGAGTCGACTGCTGCTGCTCCCCCGTCGACTCCGCCTGCGCCTCTCGCGGAGGTGGAGTACAGGAGTCGACGGGACAGGGCTCGGGGGTTGATTTATTGTGTCTAGACTAGATGTGATAAATCAACCCCCGCTGGATCGATCGCTGCCTGCTGATCCGGCGAGTAGCGTAGCCATACCCCAAGTTACCTTTTAAAGGTGGGGGGTATTCAGAGGATGGCTGAAAGTCAGGCCTCCTTAAAGTACATCAGGTTGGGCATCCAAGACACTTCTGAAAATCTTGGCTGTTGACTGTCTATAATGGCTACTAGGAAGTGAAATTTTTACAATTTGGATGAAGGAGATCTTAGGTTTTTTTTAGAAGCTGTGTAGCACTTCTAGATACTTTCTTTGTTCACATTAAGCAACAGAATGTGCTAGTTGCTTAGTGGGTGTTAAAACTGATAAAGGTGGCTTGGCAAAGTACAGTTTCTCTAAAGCGGTTACTTTTGGTTTAAGAGCAAATCATCCTCTTTACTGTGACAACTTAGAGGCTGCTGAAAATGTGAGTGAAGGGAGTCCTCTTGGCACCAGTATTAAGAGTTATTTAAATGTTCTTTTCTTTTACTTAAGAGAATTAAGTAAACCGTTTTGGTCTCCCTTTCTCAGGTGAGCTCAGTTCCAGCACTAGAATAGTGCCAGTAAAGAAAATCAAACTAACAGATTCACTAAAGCAGAAAAGTCTCAGTGGAGTGAGCTATGATGCCCGCTCTGGAATGGCATTTGATCACTCAGCTGTAGTGATTCAATCATTCCACACAGCTAATTTAGTGTGTTTCTCAACTCACGTCACGGGAGATTACATGAGGGTTCTGGCCGTTGTTTGCCTGTGTAGGCCGACTGAGATAATCTGTGTTCTTATATGCAAGGAGGAAGATGCTGGATCATAATCAAAGTTATTAGGCACTAATATGTTTTATTTTTACAGTCTTAGATGTAATAATAGTAATAGTGAAGCAGTTATCAGCTACAGTTGTAAAGATGAGAGGCTTGTTAAGAGTAGAAAGAAATTGAGGTTGTACTCTTAGGGCTGGTCCACACTGGGGCGGGGGATCGATATAGGAAACACAACTTCAGCTACGAGAATAGCGTAGCTGAAGTCGACGTTTCCTATATCGAAGTAAAAGTACCTACTTCGGGTCTACGCAGCGCAGGCAGGCTCCCCCGTCGACAGCGCTTCCTCCTCTCGGCGAGCAGGAGTTCCGCAGTCGACGGGGGAGCGCTTCTGGGATCGATCTGTCGCGTCCAGATGAGACGCGATAAATCGATTCCAGAAGATCGATCTTTACCTGCCGAATTAGGCGGGTAGTGTGGACCAGCCCTTAGTTACATCAAGTCAATTCAGGTATGAGTGAAAATACTTGATAGCTCAGATTGGGTTCGGATTCTACTTTTTACTAGACTATCAATGTCACCAATATTTATATATTCCCACACATCAGAGAAACAAGAACAATTTCCTCTAATCCATGCTCAAGAGTTTATGAATTCTTTAGTCCAATTGTTGTCTGCTGTGTGATACCATTGATTGCAAATAGATCTCAGAGAGAAATCATCCAAGGCAATTTAGGATTCCTTAATCTGCTTTTGGAGAGCCAGTTCAACTGAATTTATTAATATGCTACTGTGGTGAATATATATAATTAATGGTAAATAGTTGAGGGATAAAATATCGTTCCTTTGGGGCAGAATTCAAAGCCATGTATACAATGCACAACAGAAACACTAGTACAAGAGATGAAGTGGTAGCAAACAATATGGCTTTCTTTGCAGCAAACAATATGGCTTTCTTTGCATACTGAAAAGTAGGAAAAGGAATGACCACTGTGCAGTGCTGCCTACTTCTTGACTCTGAGCGGATCTCCTCATGTTGTTTTTCCTCCACTCCCCTAGTCTCAATGTCTTTTACATCTGTCTCTCACAGGCATTTCATGCCTTTTCCCATATTGCCATTCACACTTCACTCTTCCCAAACCTGTTTGCCAAACAGTCTCCCTCCTCACCACATTCAAATCCCTCCTAAAAATACCCTTTTCTCTTCCACTTTCTCTCTTATCTGTGAGACGCTAGAGGGGGCATAGTTAAGTAACCAAAAATAAGTGCCTGATGCATCAAGATGCATACATGCTTTCCTGACTAATTTTATGACCTGACTACTGCTACCTTTGCCTACCCTCTTCTCTTTCTCACACTTTTTTTTTTCTGGTTACAACTCACTAATGCATCACGATGAAGGTAGAGTGCCTGTTCCTCAGTCCATGGGCCACGCCTCTTAACTATTTTTGAGGCATGTAGCACATCTTGCAGTGCTTGAGCTATAATTCCTATTACATTTTATTTTTTCATTTGGGTTGAAAAAGACTAGTCCACAGCTGAAGTCATTGTTAATATTCTTTCCTAGTCGTTTTAAAAAAAAAACGCCCTCCCCCCAAACTTTATTTAATAATTTTCAATAGATGCTGTATTAAGACAATAACATCACTGGGGTTTGAGGAAGGGCTATTGCTCTTAGTAAAAGAGCTTGGTATCCAGCTGGGAAATCTTGTTTGCCTATTGACTGAATGAAGATTATGGTAAGGCGTACCTTCTGCATATCCATGTGTCCTCTCAAAGGGGTAAATACTATATTGTGAAGTAAGAAAACACTTTTCTTGGTCCCATAGTATGCTGTGACTTCCATGGGAGTTGTTGGACGCTCAGCACTTTCGAAAATCAGTTGCCCAATATGGACATGGGAACCTAACTTTAGGCACCTGATTTTGAAAATGTTGGCTACTTGTGGGCGTGGAGAGTAGTGAGCATGAGTAACCGTACCAGAACGTTGCACAAAGCCACTGAACCTGAAATGCCTAAACCCAAAGAGAGAATCATCTCACACAGAAACAAAACTGAATGTAAAAACTCTGCGGTCTTCCTCTGACATTCCAGCTACATCTCCTGCAACGAAATCCCCAAAAGAACCATTTAAATGCATTATCGAATAAATTAACAGAAAATTTCAAAGCATACATGTTACAGTTTCAGCCATGGATGGAGAATTGGATTCTGTGAGGCAAAATGTAATAAAATTGGATATATGTGGTCAACAACACAACCTTTAAAGCTGAAAATGACTATTTAAAAAAAAAGGTATTAGAAAATGGATTTTTTAATCTCAAACTGTTAGTACACTTACAAAGGAGAATAAAATCCTTAGCAACAAACTAGAGCCCAACACAGACTAAAAGTATTAGATTACTTGGGCTTTTAGATAGTGAAGATGACTTGAAATTGTTTATGGAGCTGCTGGTTCCTAAATTATTAGATTTAAATCTAACAAGACCCTATTCAATTTGAAAAGCTTATCCTGTCACAATAATAGTACCAATTTTGAATTAATGGATAGAAAAACAATTATTTTTAAAGTTGCTGAGCTATAAGGGAAAGGTAGAATCTTACTGAGACCTAGACAAATGAAAGAAATGCTCTATAAAAATACACAGTGGATTTTGCTTTTTCCAGACTTGAATCCAAGCCCTCAGACAAAAAGAAGATTGCTCACACTTACTTAAAAGGTTTTTAATAAGGAGCAAGTTGAAGCTGCACTCTTCTTTTTTTTCTTTTCCCCATGCAAAACACTGGAAGACTCAAATTAACCGTTAGTGAGGAGGGCTAGGTCAGATGGTAGCATGTTTGAAGGGTGCCTATGAACCACTATTCACTTCTGAAAGGGTCTCTGTCAGCTCTACCTTGCCAGCATGGAAAGCTGCTATGAATCTGGGCTGTGGTGGAGCCAAAATCCACACTGATGTGGATCCAGTGTTCTCATTTCTTGACAAACACTGGTATAGTGTTCCATGCTGATCTGGAAGCTATATGTTATCTCTGGTCTTCCAGTACAAAGTGTCATAACGGTTCCACTGTTTGTCCTAAAATGAGATTTGTCAACATGACCAACCATAAAGCACTTTTGTACCCTGAAACAGAAATATGTAACAATGCAGTATCATAACAGACCTGCTCTTTTGAGAATTTGGGTTCATGCTTACTCTAAGGACAAAAATTAATTCTTGCTGCTTTTTACTCCTATTAGTACTTACTCTCTCCACATGGTGTAGGCTTTTAAGCTAGATTCTATTCCTTCGTGTGCACGTACAGACTTGTTTACTGAGGTCTGCTCAGCTACATTTAAGCAAACCCACTGAATGCAATTGAGTTGCACAGGTGTTGCTGAGTGACTAGTTTGGCCTGCAGGGCTGGTGACAGACCAGATGAAGAGTCCAACTTGATCTGAATTTCCATGTCCGGTTTGCAGGGCTGGTGGCTGGGGGGGAACCCACGCTTTTTACTTCTAACCTTAGCAAATTTGAAATGGAAATCCTTGTGTGACAATAAAAGTTGAATTTCACTATGCTGCTTTTAGTGTCACATTTCAGATTAGAGCTGTGCTTAATGGCAATACATAGTTGGCTCCCCAAGAGGTATCTGCAAAATGTGAAACCATTTTCTAGTCATAGCAACAAATTTATGGATAACAAAAGGGGGCATGTAAGTTTAATGAAATAAAGCATAAGAGGTGAATTTGGACAGAATGGACCGTTGACATTACTGTTATGAAATAATTTAAATACTCTTATGTCAAATAACTCCTACTGTAAGTAAAATACATGAGAACCATATAATAGACCAACGAGAAACACATTCATTGTACCATTAATGAAATGTTGCAGTTTTATAATAAGATAAAATTATGTACAATTCTTTGTTTCAGGCAAGCAGACACTAACATAATCACATCAGTTCATCCCTGTACTTTTATTGAGGTACAGATCTTCTGTTTGGTGGAAGTTTTTTTCCTTTTTTTTCCCTAACCAGTAATTATCTGCAAATAAAAGACAAACATCTAGCAAGCTAATTGGCTCACGTGGAGTTCATTGCATCAGTTTAAATTAAATAAGCTTTGGAGAGAGTTAGAATTGACACACATTTCTGAGGGGGGGAAAGGCTGATTTTTAGTTAGAAAATGGTCTCCCACGGAAGGCCTGCCCAAGATGGTAAACACAGAAGAATGCACTCCTCATAACACCACTAATGTCTGCCTTTTTCTCTCTTGTTGAATCTCAGCATACCCTGGAAGATGTGAATTTGCTCAAAACTGTGGTGGGTTTGCAGAAATTTTTTTCTCTACCAGTGCTAGCTTATAGTCATTGCTGAAAAATGACAATGCTGTAGATCAGTGTGCGCCTATGAAGTTGTTTCAAAATTAGTGAGGATTGAGGAAACGGGTTGATGTGCTTGCAGTGTGCTGCTGATAGATAGCTTTTCTCCGTATTATTCAGTGCAGAAGATACAGGTATCTCTTAATGTCTGAGCGAAACTGAGGCATAACTGATAGCAAGTTTGATCTGAGGCTCAGTCCAGCCAAGATTGAGGAGCTGATGGGAAATTGGGGAAAGCATGCTCTATCACGTAGAGCTGGAGGAATCTTTGTTCTTTCTGGAACCTTACCACTGCTCTGGTGTTTCAAAGTCTAAATTCTCTGGCAAAGGTAAGCAACTGTCTAAGTCAAAATTAATTAAAATTGTTAGCAGTGATATTAAACAACATAATCCTGTTTAGTTTTATATCGTCAGCATCCATTTTTGGCAATGGAATACAAGTAGGCTCAGCTTTGTATCCTAAAAACCATTAGAAACTTGGCAATGTACCTTTTACTCCAAAATGAGAAGTTATCAGGATAAGACCATATTTCATCTCATTTGTAAGACTGTCTAGTACCAAATTTCATAAAAAATTGCTATCCAGAAAATATGAGGTTAACTAATAGTCTGATAAAGGAATATGTAAACATTATCTTAAAAGTTGTTTAATGAATGGCTCTAATTCTTATATTTTCTTCTCATGTCTGTCTGTTGTTGCATAGCCAGGCACCTGAATGATGATGTAGACTAGAGAGAAGTGAATTGTTGGTATCTGCTTGGGATTTTTTTTTTTTGAGTAATTTTTTCTTTTGATACTTCTGTCATCCCTTGTTTTTCACATATCCTTAACTGCAGAATCATCTGTGAACCATAAACTTAAGATAATAATATCAATAACAATAAGAGCTTTTTAAAAAAAGTCTTTCATTCTACCTATCCCGATGTGTTTTATCGGTGATATACACACAGGAAACACTTTATTACTGAAATTTATCCAAGTCTGCAATGGAGGACAGCTGTCAAGGAGACCATCAGCATTTCACAATTGGAGGAAGAGGGGTAAACCTCCAATTTTATGCAGTCTTTGCAATCTGTTTGCCATGAAGTGAGACCAGAGGTCCATGTACATTTGTGCAGTTATGATGCATTTGTATACGTTTGCGATGACTGAATGTAGTTTTGCCACTTAGAAATGTAAATGGCTTGTGCAAATACCAGATTTGCAAGCACAATTGCAGGAGTTGTATTCAAAAATGCATTTGGAGCTTGAACTACATATCATGAAAATCAACATATAGGAGTTTGTTTTTAGGAGCTGCCCAAAAGACCAACTAGATATTATTCATCCTAGCTTGGAAGGAAAGATGATGAGCTGAGTTAAACCTGTTGGGATTTGAACTTGTAGTTCAAGAGAATCTAGGTGTTTCAGCTCTGTGTTAAGACTTCTAAACCATCTTTTGACATTATAAATTAGGAGTAATTGCTTTGGCAGACTGATTTTTTCTTTTTTTTTTTTTTTTTAGTCTTTAGAAAATGTGATACCTATAGAATGGAATGGAAACACAGTAAGCTTGGGATTTTCAAAGGCATTTAAGGGCACTAGACCCAATTTTGTCGTTGCTGTGATCAAGACCATAGAACAGAGATTATCTCTAATTGCTTCTTGTTTTTAGCTGACAATTTAAATGGTTAATCTTATTTTGATATGGCTGGGGGGGTTATATTTATTACATACAAAAGAGCTACGCTAAGTGTTAAAGTTACAAAGTCAAGCACTCAAGTTAGGAAATGCCAGAATTAAGGTTTCCCAGCAACCTTAATTTGGCCCTCTTGAGTGTATGCATTGTGATAGGATGTGTTCACGTAATTAAAAATGCTGTCTTTTTCCACAGGACCTCTGCCTCATTCATGCACAGGATGAACAGTTCTCAGGGAATGAACGTGAATTTATTTAGTGACTAAGACTACTGTCTTTAGGACCCAGGCTTCATTTGTTGCACAAATTGAAAGATGTGTAGTGACTAAGCCAGGGGAATGCAGGAAGAGAAAAATGATTGTGTGGTTAAGACAGTTGAATGTTGTCCTGGGGAAGTGGAATCCATCCCAGCCTCTGCCATGGAGTTTCCTGTGTAATACTGGAAAAGTCACTTCAACCAAACTTTTCAAGTTTTCTTCTGTGTGTTCCTCATTTTCTGGTTGCCCAGTTTTAGACATCTGGAGCCTGATTTGCAGAAAAGCTGTACATTCACAACTGCAGCTGCAGTCAGTGGGAGCTGTGCTTTGAACATATAAAGTGCTACAAACATACTAAGTAAAAGGCCCTAAGCATCTCAAGATGGTGACCCAAAATTAGTGGATAGTTTTGACAATTATGGACTTAACCTTTCTGTGCCTCAGTGTCCCATCTGTAAAATGGGGGTAGTAATCTAATTTTACTTCACAAGGATGGTGTGAAGATATATTAATATTTGTTGTGCATTCTCATACTACAGTGACAAGCACCCTAAAAGACTGAGATTAATAATTCTGTATTAAGTCCAGGGTTTGGATAGTGTGCAGTAAATAAGGCCTAGCCACACATTGAATGATGAGGATAAAAAAAGAAATATTGAATAACTACCTATTCAGAGAACACCATCCATCTTGTGCAATCAGTGAGGCAGGCGTCGTGTGGAAAAACAGTATTTGATCGTGCAATTAAAGTCTCAATCGAAATGTATCCAGAAGGGATCAGTGCAACCTTAATTCTGGCATTTCTTAATTTCTGAGTGCTTGATTTTGCAGCTTTAGTGTTCTCTTAACATATTTTTGGTATGTAATAAAATATATTTGATGTAGTCTGCATTGATCTGCACCTTTCTATGGAGGAAATGGCAAATGGATCCACATAGTCATGAAACAACTATCTCCAGCTTACTTTCCTCCCCCAGATCCACTCCCCAAGGCAGGATGCAGGAAGCCCTCATGGAAGTGCGCTCTATGATGCACCATGGTTGTGGGCTTATCCAGTCCTTTCCCTTCTGCAGTTGAACCAAACCACATCTATTGGTAGTCAGGACCCATTATCCCTATAGAAGGAAGTAGGATTCTTAGGGCTATACTGCCCGCTGGATCGGTGGCAGCGATCGATCCAGCGGGGGTCAATTTACTGTGATAAATCGACGGCTGAGCACTCTCTCGTCGACTCTGGTACTCCACCAGAACGAGAAGTGCAACGAGTTGACGAGAGAGTGTCAGCTGTCGATTTACCGCAGTCAGGGCCGGCTCCAGGCACCAGTGCAGCAAGCAGGTGCTTGGGGCGGCCAACGGAAAGGGGCGGCACGTCCGGCTCTTTGGCGGCAATTCGGCGGCGGGTCCCTCAGTCCCTCTCGGAGGGAAGGACCTGCTGCTGAATTGCCGCTGAAGCGGCTTTTCTTTTCTTTTCTTTTTTTTCGCCGCTTGGGGCGGCCAAAACGCTGAAGCCGGCCCTGATCGCAATGAAGTCACCGAAGTAAGTAGATCTAAGTACGTCGACTTCAGCTACGCTATTCTGGAACGGATGTGTATTACCATTAATACATGTTTTTTCCTATTTTGTAAATCTGCCTTTTTAATTCTTTCATAATGTGACTTTATTCTTAATTTCTGGATGAATTTTGGCTCATAAAATGAGGGAGATGAATTGTACTGGCTAGATTAAGACACAATGTGAGTAGCTGCTATGCCATATTGACCAAAGCATCTCAGTCCTGACCTGCAGCATCCCTTATGTTTCATTGCTGGGCTCTTTTGAGCAGCTATTGCTCCCTATGGGTAGAATTTTCAAAAGTGTTTAGATTACTTGAAATCTGCTCCCATTGAAGTTAGTGGTAAACCTCTCATTAATATCTATAGAAGTTAGGTCAGCCTTGAATACTTTTGAAAATCCCACCCTCTGCTAAAATATATGATTTTTCCAGTACTAGAGAACCACTGATCTTCAGAGCTAAAAATGCACTTGTTTTCATTCAAATTCCTAGTATCGCTTTCCATACTTACTCCTTTTATTCCATTCCCTTTTTCAGAGGCGCCACTTTGAGGCACTTATCACTCTGCTACTATTTTGTAAACCATTACTGCTGCTCTTTCAGGCACTCTGAGAAGGTAAACAGAGTCAAACGAGACACTTCTTTTAGGGACTCAGTAACATGCATCTTTTTCTGTGTTAATGTAACTATTTTGAAAACGACAATAATATGCCTGTCAAAAACTAGGGAACAGTCAATAAAAACTTCTTCCAATTTCTTTGTGGCAGGGAAGCACAATTGTATATTTATATACATATGTACGTGTGTGTGTGGGGGGGGGGAGGGGTGTATGTAATATCATGTATAAAAGGCATTGTGTATGTATGAGAGAGAGAGACTTGCATGAAAATTGCAGTGCTGAAGATGAATAGAATTTTCCTTGACTCCTATCCATGTAAGAGTGTCTGTTTTAAATGTACAGCTGGCTGCAGCACTTTGGGGAATTATTACTCGGTCTACTTGTATGTGTACTTGATGAGTGCTCTTAGCTATGCTTTCCCCTACAAATTGTTAACCACGTGTTCCTCTGATCTCTAAAGGGTAATGGAGTGGGAGAGTGGCTCTGTCAGTAATAGTTGTTTGTAACAGGGCAGAATAATGGTTACTTTTAAAACTTAAAAAGCGGTGACGTGTGGAGTAGTTGAAACAGTGGAATTGTATTATTATTTGTATTCAAGAAAGGTGACTGGCAGATAGTACTGGACACTAAAATATCTGGAAAGGACACTATTAGGCATGAGAAGGTAGTTCAGTCTTCATGCCTATTCAGAGCTTGGCCTTCTTGCTGAGAGTGTTGACAGTTTGTAGTGGTGTCATCACAAAAACACCCACCATCTCAACAGCTATCGAATGGTCAGAACCAGCCTAAGCTGAATTTGAGCCACTAAGCAAGAATTAAAAGGGAAGTGCTTCTCATCGTTTGACTGCACTGGAAAAGCTACAGACTTGCTTCAAAGTAATTTCCAGTATTCATTGTTTTTTTTTTTCCCTCAAGTAACTTTGGTTTAATAAAAGCAATGTGTTTGCTGCATACATTTTGTACACATTTAATAGGGTGGCAGATTGTAAGACCCCGCATAGCAATGTGTTGCTCTTCTGTTGGGTAACCCTAGGCTCAGATGGAAAAAAACCTGCATTAAGTTTCAGGGCAATTACTGCAGAGTTAGGCTGGCAGGAAAAACATACCATAAAAATGGGGAGGGGATCTGTTTGGGTCAAGGAGGAAATTCTAGAAACAGTCCAACTTGCTGCGGAAGCTTATGTTGAGGTTTATGCTGGGTTTTTTGGGGGGAAGAGGGTTATAATAAAGCCAAATCCCAAAAAGGGGGTGAGGTATTTAGGCAATTAAAGGTGCAGATAGGTGTCTATTGAAATTTTCAAAAGCACCTGGCATCTAACTCCCATTGATTTCAAATGGAGTTAAAGGGTCTGAATTACTGCCCCAAAGCCGCAGGTTTACCTGAAAACAGCTTACAGAAGTGTGCTTGTCTTTAGCACTGAGATGCCCAACTCCCAATGGGGTCTAAACCCAAATAAATCCATTTTTGCCCTGTATAAAGCTTATAGAGGGTAAACTCATAAATTGTTCGCCCTCTATAACACTGATAGAGAGAGATGCACAGTTGTTTGCTCCCCCAGGTATTAACACATACTCTGAGTTAATTAATAAGTAAAAAATGATTTTATTAAATACAGACAGTAGGATTTAAGTGGTTTCAAGTAGTAACAGACAGAACAAAGTAAGTCACCAAGCAAAATAAAATAAAACACGCAAATCTATGTCTAATCAAACTGAATACAGATTATCTCACCTTCAGAGATGCTTCAGTAAGTTTTTTTCTCAGACTGGACACCTTCCAGGCCTGGGCACAATTCTTTCCCCTGGTACAGCTCTTGTTCTAGCTTAGGTGGTAGCTAGGGGATTCTTCATGATGGCTCTCATCTCCTTCTTTGTTCTCTTCCACCCCTTTATAGATCTTTTGCATAAGGCAGGAACCCTTTGTCCCTCTGGGTTCTCCCCCCGCACTGGAAAAGCACCAGGTTAAAGATGGATTCCAGTTCAGGTGACGTGATCACATGTCACTGCAAGACTTCATTACCCACTTGCCAGCACACACACACACAGCAAGACTCACAGGTAAACACAGCCATGTGCAGACAATGGTCCTGGTTAATGGGAGTCATCAAGATTCCAAACCACCATTAATGGCCCACACTTTGCATAATTACAATAGGCCCTTAGAGTTATATTTTATATTTCTAGTTTTAGATACAAGAGTGGTACATTTATACAAATAGGATGATCACACTCAGTAGATTATTTATAAGCTTTGTAATGATACCTTACAAGAGACCTTTTGCATGAAGCATATTCCAGTTACATTATATTCACTTATTATCATGTTTTTATAAAACCATATAGACTGCACAATGTCACACCCTCTTATAGACTGCACAACATCACAAATGCAACCAACAGAAGGTTGATTTTCCTTTTTGGTGGTTTGGGTTCTGTAGTTTCCGCATCAGAGTGGCTCTCTCAGATTTTGGAAGGCACTTCAGATTCTTAAACCTTGGGTCGAGTGCTGTAGCTATTTTTAGAAATCTCACATCGGTACCTTCTTAGCGTTTTGTCAAACCTGCTGTGAAAGTGTTCTTAAAACGAACATGTGCTGGGTCATCATCCAAGACTGCTATAACATTAAATATATGCAGAATGCAGGTAAAACAGAGCAGGAGACATACAATTCTCCCCCCAAGGAGTACAGTCACAAATGTAATTGATGCATTATTTTTGTTAATGAGCTTCAGCATGGAAACATGTCCTCTGGAACGGTGGCTGAAGAATGAAGGGGCATTCTGATGTTTAGCATATCTGGCATGTAAGTACCTTGCAACGCCAGCTACAAAGGCACCATGCGAACGCCTGTTCTCACTTTCAGGTGACATAAATAAGAAGCAGGCAGCAGTATCTCCCATCAGTGTAAACAAACTTGTTTGTTTTAGCGATTGGCAGAATAAGAAGTAGGACTGAGTGGACTTGTAGGCTCTAAAGATTTACACTGTTTTGTTTTTGAGTGCAGTTATGTAACCAAAAAAAAAATCTACATTTGTATGTTACTCTTTCATGATAAAGAGATTGCATAAAGAGGTGAATTGAAAAATACTATTTCTTTTATCATTTTTACAGTGCATATATTTGTAATAAAAATAATAATATAAAGTGAGCACTGTGCATTTTGTATTCTGTGTTGTAATTTAAATCAATATTGAAAATGTAGAAAAACATCCAAAAATATTTAATAAATTTCAATTGGTATTCTATTGTCATAAGTGCGATTAATCGCAATTAATTTTTTGAGTTAATTGTGAGAGTTACCTACGATTAATTGACAGGCCTACTAAATACCTTTGAAAATCTGCCCGTACTGGCCTGTGTGCTGTGTTGGTAACTGAGTAGGGATTCAGCCTGTCCACTTGCCTTAAATTGTGGTTCTATTGTGGAGTTCCATGCCAACTTTCTTTCAGTAGGAATGATGAAACTGAGGTGCATCAGAACATTGGCTCTCAGTTGCAAAGATATTAAAATGTTGAGGAAATACAATATCTGCCTAAGTATTAAAAACTAATCAATGCTTACTTTAGACCAGAGCATAGAGTGCCTAAGAAGTACAGTGTCCAATGATCTTGAAAAATAGATTCCACAATATTGATCTGGATCTAATGGAATGCTGCAACTTTTAGTGACCTTGTTACATGAAATGTATTTTAATGAGAAACACTCCCTCTCTCCTTAACCAGCAGCAAACCTATCCAACTCAGTCCTCCTCATTAGTTCTTTGGCCATAAAACACCAAACTGGGACTCTCAACTAGCCCCCACAGCAGTCGAGACTGACATCTTCCAATCCATCTCTATTTCAAGCAAAAATATTGCACTCCAATGAGGGAGCACCTCACTCTAAAATTAAAGTCCATCCTTCCCCTCTGTTTCCAAAAACATACTTTGTATCCTGGCCTTGTTCCCTGTTACATCTGTATCCTGAATTAGGGACAAACTTTAGCCGTGTTCATGTGCCACTATCACAATAGACTCCTGCCACTCTAAAGCTGTTGTTATTGTTTACTTTTTATATTCTGGCAGTACCTAGGAACCCCAAATCAAGGCACTGTACAGACAAATAATAATAATTAAAAAAAGACAGCTGTTCCCATAGATTGCTCACAGTTAGCATGTCAGACAGGTGTAAGAAAAAACAAAAAGGCATATCTGACCAAAATAAGCGCTTATGAGCATGTCAGTATTATCTCCACAAACCAGCAAGTCCAGCAGCAGTCACAGAATACTTGAAGAAAGGGACTAAATAAATAAAATAGCTAGCTGCATTTGCCTGTCGGCAACAAGAAAAACTACCCATCCTGACCCTTAAATGTGTGGTTATCTGAAGCTCAGAGTAAGTCGCTGCACCATTAAACCATATGATAGGTTTGCAAATGCCATTTGGGAAAACAAAAACTAATCAGGAAAGAGAGAGCAGGAGAGCTCTCAATCACTCTCGGGAGCAGGAATGAATTTCCTACTGCGGTGACAGGATACAAACCCCACTCAACTTCAAAGGGTCTGTCAAATCCTGGGGGAGCCAGTTCTGTTTCTTATCCCAGTGAGCCCTTCCAAAGCACTACCCTCTATCAAGAAGGGGATAGGCATAGGCACAGTTGGAACCTTGTTTTTCGGATCTTGGAGGCATTATGAATGCAAGCACATGACTGACTTAAAAAATGAGAATATTTTTCTTTGGCATATAAACAAGGGCATGCTGTGTGGAGTACAAATGGTGGCAATTGAGAAAAATGTAGTGTGTGCAGACTCTTTGCAAAACATAAGAAAGACGTTGTTCCTGGATGTGATTCAGAGGAAGTGTGAATTCTTAAATAGGGAGAGCCAGTGTACCATCTGGTGGTGAAAAAAGTACAAGTTGGTCCTCTTCTGCCTTAAAAGATCAGGTGAAGGCTACTTTATGAACATCATAGTGTATGCCTTTTTAAAAATATATATATAAGTTGATTCTTTTACATGATTGGTATTCATAATCTCTGCTGTATTTGATAATCTATGTTCTAGTTTAGCTGTATATTGTTTTACTTTGTCAAAATGGCTGCATATTATAAATAAACGTAAAGTCCTCATGTTAGTATGGACAAGGGTGCAACAGAAGCTCCTTTTATGCCTTTCTTTGCACATCAAAAATAAATCCTTAAATGCGTTTAACTTCTATCAATGTACCACGATGTACCTGCTAAATGTGATGTTGCATGCCTTATGACATAGGACAATTCATGGTCAAATAGCTTATCAATATCATCCTCATTATATTGTTAATCATACCTCCAGCTTTTGAGTGCTATGTTCTCAGTAGCTTCCACTTCAATACTAAAGCTAAAATTGCCAGCTAATGCATTTCAGCTGCATCTCAGTATGAGTATTGTGTTAATGAGCAGGTTTGAAATTAAGTGTAATGCCAGTTTAATATCTTACATGGAAAGCCCTCTATTATGGGGTAGACTTGATCTTTTGTATTCTAACAAGTATGATCTCAAGATCCTGTTATTTCAATAGTTCTCTGACCATTTCAAATAAGAATGTGGAGTTGTTCCAAATATATTTCCTTTTTGCACTTTTAAAATGAAATTGTGCTAAGTAACCATATATTGAGATAAATGGAGCTATTGAAAAGGAGATATTTAATTTAGAGAGGAGGCAAATAAGAGGGGACATAAGAGGCATACAAAATAATGACTGCCATAGAGATGGTAAATTGGGTGATCCTTTACCAGAATAAGGTGCCATTCAAGGAAAAACTTTTTTACAAAACTAACCTGAGAATTCATTGAAGCCAAGTAGAATTAAAAAAATAAAAAATAAAAAAAGTAAAGCCTAGACATTTTTATAGAGTTGTAGAGAACTGCCACAGTTACATTAGATAGGACTTTTTGAAAGGGGATATAAATACCATCATGCTCCAGGGCATAAGCCAACAATTCTCTAACTAATTTTTTTAGGAGGAAAATCCATTATGGGCTTTCCTGTGCCGCCTTCTGAACTTTGATCACTGTAAGAGATGTGATGCTGGGGTGGATGGACCACTGATCCAGTCTGTTACAGCAATTCCTATTGAACATCTCGCCTTAGAATGATTCTTCTAGTCCTTGATCCAGGTCCCAGTGCACAAGGAAATTGCCAATATTATATATAAGATGCAAAGTTTATTATGGAGAGTTGAATTATTTGGAAAGAATGTAGACTATTGCAATCAGGGGTGGTAAATCACTGTAATTTGAGTTACTGTTATTAGCAGGCAGCACTTTTTGAGGGTGTGATACACGGAAGATACTATAGTACTAAAGTAGTTCTAGAGAATATTGTTGTAAGGTTTTGTAAGATGTCAATAAATAAGTTGTTACAAAAATATGTCCTCGTATGTTTATATTAAAGGTTTTCATAGCATATCTGCAGCCCGGCAGAAATGTTTTTCTGGTGGAACACTTGTTTATGCTAATGAACTCCAATTATTGAGGTGTGATTAGATACTCCATTCCTATTTGGATACTTAATGTTTTCATAGTTACTGAAATAGGGATGTAATCGAAGGACTAGTTTAGAAAGTTAGTTAATGCTACTGCTAATGTGGTACAAAAAAAATTAAAGTTCAGGAGAGACTATACAATAAAAAAACTTATATTTAATTGTGCTTTGAGTAGTATATATGCTTAGCACTATTTCTAAAATAACATCTTCACTGTAATAATGTTGGATATCGTGAGGACCCTTTCTGAATGAGGGTCACCTGTGTTACAAGAGGAGAAAAATCTGTTGCGGAAGTTTCTGAGAGCTCAAGAAAAGACTGAAGTCTGCACTATTTATTTTTAAATACAAAATAAGCTAGTCTTGTCACACAAATGAACCCGAAATTAGAGAAGTTTTTCGCCTGGTGCAAGAGGCACTTATTATAGCATCTTTTAAATTAAGTGTAGGACTCTTAAATTCAAATTTTGTTCACTGTGACAAGATTTACCAAATTATAGTTTGAAATTATACGTGCATACGTAAGCTTACACAGTAGTCCCCCTTTCTAAATAAAATAACTTGATAATTGTTAGGGATTTTTTTTTTTTGGTAGAATACCCAGAGGAGCTAATTTCTATGCACAGATGGTCTGCAGAACTTCAGCTGAAAAAATCCAAGCTGCTTTTTTAATTATAGAAAGGCACAACATGGCATTTGATTCAAGTAACAGCTTTTTTTGAGGCACAAATCCTCATCTGAATCATTTTATAACTCATTTCTGGTGAGATTTCATTTTAGTCTAAAGCAAATGGCTGCAGTATAGGTGGTTCTATGTAATAGGTGTCTATAATGTCAATTATAATGTCATAACAACACTACTTTGTCTTATATAAGGATTGTAATAAGCAGGAGATGTCACTATGAATTTGGTTCCAAATGTGGCAGGCAGGTTGATTCCTTGCTTCAATACCTTAAGCCAATCAGAGAAATGTATTTGATAGGAAAACATTTTAAAAAAATTATTTGAATTCATACATATTCCTTGGCCAAAACAGTGTACATCTTTTGTGGTTATCCTGCAAAATCAAATTTTATGTACGTTCAAACAAACTCCTGCCTAATCATATCTCTCTTCTCACACTAGCATTTATTTTAGAAGAACAAATTTCTTGTTTTGTTTTTTTTTGTTTTTTTTTTCAGAATACACCTTTACCCCGATATAACGCTGTCCTCGGGAGCCAAAAAAATCTTACTACGGTATAGGTGAAACCGCGTTATATCGAACTTGCTTTGATCCGCCGGAGTGTGCAGCCTCGCCCCCCCGGAGCACTGCTTTTCCGCGTTATATCCGAATTCGTGTTCTATCAGGTCACATTATATCGAGGTAGAGGTGTACTTTAATTATTCACAAGACTGCTATAGAATGTTTGTTTTTAATTACTGAACTAATTAATTCAAACCGCATTGGGCCAGAAATATGATGCCAAATTACTGTGGTGCAATATTCAAACTAGAAATTGTGGAAAAGGAGTCTCTTACTCTTCACTCACCATTCTGGTGAGTCTTTTTGAAATAGGCAGGCAGGAGAAACTCGCCCATCATGTATTGGATCAAAGTAACCTACAATAGGCTTTCTTTGCAAATATAAAATTGCAGGCTACCTTTTATGGCTGCACGGTTTCATCACTACCGCATGACTGCAATGGTGTGGAGAAACTCCCTGTGCAGCATAGTTAGGAGGAAAATATAGAATTCTACATTCATATTTCTGTCAGACATGAGAGCCAACTCTTTTTAATACCTGAGCAATCATGCTGTGTAAGCAGAGTCTTATATGGTCATAAATAAAATGTATTTAATTCAGGCAGTGTATTGCATATGTAATGTTAACGTATGTAGTTTGCTAATATAACAGGAAGTTACTTGGGCCTTGGCTACACTTGCGAGTTACAGCGCTGTAAAGCCTTCCCCGGCGCTGTAACTCACTCCCCGTCCACACTGGCAGGGCACTTACAGTGCTGTATCTCCCTGGGTACACCGCTGCAGGTATGCCACTCGTCAATAAACAGTAGAGTGACCAGATAGCAAATGTGAAAAATTGGGACAAGGGGTGGGGGTTAATAGGAGCCCATATAAGAAAAAGCCCAAAATGTCAGGAGTGTTCCTATAAAATCAGGACATCTGGTCACCCTAATACACAGTCATTACATGGTTATGGAGTAAAATGATTGCCTTCCATAGCATATCATGGAGTTTTTACTGTGGTGGATATTTTCTGAATTCTGTGAGGCTCCTACTAAACATGCTAGACCTGATATTCCACTTTCCTGCACCTTGTGTAATCATCTACCCTTGGGTAAAGTAGATGGAAAATGCTACCATTATGATTGGTAGCACTTGACAGAGATTTGGCTGTTACTTTGCACAGGTGTAAATCACCACACAAGGTGTGGAGCAGTGGAGAATCAAGCCTATTGTATTTACCTTAGTTCCCTTCCTTCATAAACCTTTAATACATGCTCTGACTAGTCATATTTTTCTTTAGGTGGCTGCGTTTAGGTGAAGAAAACATGGTTTTGGGACTTTGTCCAAATGGCAGCAGAAATTCTGTGTTTTAAAAATGCATTGATTTTCTTTTTCCACTAAAACAGCCCTCTTTATACGCAATGGGAAGCTATTTACAAAGTTGGCAGGGACTACAAGGATTTGCCAATATACATATAACACATTTTTAAGTGGAGTAGAAGATATAGGCATATTTTTGCCATTAAGTTTTATCTAACTTTAGTAGAGATTAGTTTGACTAATTAAATAAATGAGAAACAAAAAAGAAGATTCCCATTATTCATATCCAAATACATAAGAGAGAAATTAGCAGAGAGAAGGACCAGATCATCACCTCCTGTAAATTGATGTAACTGCATTGACTTAACTGAAGTTTACATCAGTTTACACCACTTGAGGATCTGGCCCAAAATTTCAGCTAACACGTAGCTAAATGCTTTTAGTTTCTTAATCTCCTGATATTGAGTGGCATTTTCCCTACAAACATTTTTGTTTTTAAATTTCTTTTATCAGGAGTAATCAGACACCTAGGCGCTGACTCTGTGGGTGCTCTGGGGCTGGAGCACCCATGGAAAAAATATAGTGAGTGCTCAGCACCCCCTGGCAGCCCCACCAATCAGGTCCTCCCCCACACATGCTGCTGTTTGCGTTGTTTGAACACTGGACCTTCAGATCCTAGCACAACCACAGGAGTAACTGATATCCTCTATGTTGGATCAGCCACGAGAGGGGAAAGTTTTGTAACCCAAAATGTGTTTCAGCTACTTTGCTAGACAGCAGTAGAATATTAGAGACCAGGTCCCCTGGGTTCCATCTCTGGCTCTGGCATGTTCAGTCTGAAAGGGAGTGTGGCTGAGCAGATAAGGCTTGGGTCTGCTACATTAGAAAGCTTGGATCTATTGGCAATTCTGCCTGAAGCAGGGCTAAAAAGTGGTGATGGGGCAGGGACAGTAGTGGTGGTGTCCTCACAGTCTCTGTCCACAAGCCAAGCTCCATACACTTGAAATGTAAAAATGAGCTGCCACTCATAGCAGATTTTGTTTATGTTCAAAATATCATCCAGGGTCTGCTGGGCTCCACAGGCTGGGTTCCTCTTCAGTGCCATTCAGATACATTGTAGGCCCCAGATCCCAGTGTCCCGTAATGATGTCAGAATCTCAGCTTTCATTTAAAAAAATAGTCTAGTGAAGAAAACTTAAAAATATGTATAAAAAAACAGATACTGCCCTGAGTATTACGGATGGAGTGAAATAAGATTGAGTCTGCAGACAGCCTCCAACAGATGGAAGAACATCAGCCACTAGAACCAACCTGGTCTTTCAACCACTAGCCTGTCACTAGAGCACACCCGGCCTACACTGCTCTAATGGTGCCAAGAGGAGACTATCTAGTTGTGGGGTTGGATGCCATACTGAACTCTGGGACTGGCTAATTCTTGACTGTCGTCTAGGGTTGAGAGGGTGAGGTCTTGGTCGGTAGCAAGAGTTGTGACTAGCATAAAATATTAACAGCTGTCAATAGAGATTTGAGCTCATGGTCCCCTGGCTCCCAGCACAGTGCATTTTCCCTTAGGCTACGGGATATTGGATGAAGGAGTTCTCTGTGTCCTCCCCCCATCCCCGCCCAATGCAGAATGGAATGGGCGTAGAACAGTGGTCTTTCTCCCTGGGACATACGTGTGTGCGCATCTCCCATTAATGTTAATCGGGGTAGGGTTTATGTATATTGAAGGGAAAATAATCTATCAAGATTTTCCTAAAATCCACAAATATTGCATCATAGAGCAAGGCTGTGACACTCATTAAAGTTCTGTTGAGGAGGGCAAAAGGATAGCTACTTCTTCCAAAACATTAAAACGGTCTGACCATCCTGATGTCCTCTGGAAAATAACCTATTACAGCAAGGGGCCCCTAAAGAGACTTATCCATGTTTGCTTTGATGGCTCCAGATTTAGAAGTGCATGCCATTAACATTAAGTATAGTAATTCCCATCAGATAACCATAAAAAAAGGTCAGTAACAAATGTTCACAGAAAGTAAAGCAAAAGGAGCACACATATGGCCAAAGCAAACTCATTTAACAATTCAAATGAATATTAAAAGACTCTTTTTGCTCTATTCACTAAGCTCTGATGATGATGATGATACTTTAACTCTGCACAAATCTGCCTTTCAGGATGGGCCTCCAGTGGAGTATCTAGCCTGCTCTGTGTATACAGCAGCATAAAGTACACCTCTACCCCGATATAACGCTGTCCTCAGGAGCAAAAAAATCTTACTGCGTTATAGGTGAAACTGCGTTATATCTAACTTGCTTTGATCCGCCGGAGCGCTCAGCCGCCCTCCCCCTCTCCCCCCCCGGAGCACTGCTTTACCACATTATATCCGAATTCGTGTTATATCAGGTCGCGTTATATCGGGGTAGAGGTGTAATTTCTAATAGAGTGTGCTGTACAGTTGGCTGCCTTTACTTGGTTTTTCTAAAGCCTTCTGCAGATGATTTTCATATTTCAGTGGGCTAGAGAAAAAGAAACATTAAAAAAACCTACCCCATGAATATGTTTATAATTTACCTGATATATATTTCAAAACTTGTTTTATGAAGTACGTTCAGTATTAACTATCGTGGAAATAATTTTGATGTAAGAATATAAATGTTCTGTCTTAAGATTATAGAGAAATTGATTTGACTTGTCATGTACTCCTCCATAAACTTTTGCACTTTTATGTTCTTAGGTGGTTTTTACTTTTTACCTATGAAATTAAACTACAATATTTCAGAAGGGTTTAGTTCTACTTGCAAAACATTTCTATCTTTTTGTATCTTACCATAATGAATTTGTGACATTTGGTGTAAATTATTTAGGATATTTTCTTTCTCATCCATACTCTTCAATTGTTTCCATAGTCCTCAAAGAAACTTTTACTTTTAAAGCAATGCATCTTTATCTGTTTTCTGCATTCTCCGTGCTTCATATACCTTGTCCATTTCTCCCACTTTTTTTTTTTTTTTTTTTTTTTTTTACCATCGATGAACAATCTGTTCAGTTGGCTTCATCCATTTATGCATGATCTTAGACTTGGTAAAAGTGATAAATACCCTGTCTTCCCTTTGCTACTCAGCTCCTAAGTCATTGTGACAGCAGTAACCAATGTTCCACTTAGAATGGGTTCATCAGGTCATCAGAAAGTGCCTACAAAAGCACCTTCACATCTCCAAGCTCACTGCCTTAAATATTGTTATATCATATCACCTAATTCATGAGTCCAAAACTGTGTCCAGCAAAGCTCATAATAAAATATAGAACTATCTTGTCTCCCTGGATGGTGGAATTATTACTCCTAGTTTGCAATCCAGTGGCACTGTCACTTTCTCTGCTATTTCGCTTCATTTCCTCCATATGTTCTCCTAAATGTGAACACTTGGGCAACTGTTTTACATATCATTCATTCACATCATCTTCTGTCTCTTACAGTGAAATCTACTTCATGCAGTGTCTTCCTCTCATTTGCTAACTACACCTCTACCCCGATATAACGCGACCCAATATAACACGAATTCAGTTATCACGCGGTAAAGCAGTTCTCCGGGGGGGCGGGGCTGCGTACTCTGGCAGATCAAAGGAAGTTCGATATAACGCGGTTTCACCTATAACGCGGTAAGATTTTTTGGCTCCCGAGGACAGCGTTATATCTGGGTAGAGGTGTATGACTGTTTCCTAGTCCTTTTTTCCCCCCTGAAGCTAGTTCCTCAACTAATATAAGCCAGTTTCTTCACCAATATTTATATTTATAGTTTATGATTCACACACCAATTGCGACTGCACTTGAACGTTACATAAATAATACTATTAATTGGCACTTATACTGCTTTACATTTTCTAAGCACTGCGCAAACTAACTAATCAAGCTGTTAATAAACTAATTAATCAAGCAACAACAGCAAGCAATTATACTGCATCTTAATACATTGGTACAATCAGGAACCTCTTGCATACTGGTGTACTATAAAGTCTAATCAAGGATAGCATGTATAGATGAGATACCTAATTCGGAGATTTCTTCAGTTTTCTTAAATGAGACTTCTTAATATGATTGCATATATAATTAAAATAACCTGATTACATAATGAGAAGGGATTTTCAGACGCTGTCGCGATTGGCCTGACTCTGCTTCCATTGAAATCAGTGGCAAAATTCCCATGGTCTTCAATGGGATCAGAGATAGGCAAACCCTAAAATCCTATGCTTAAGATTCAAAAACCAGTGCCATCTTGATCTCAGAATGCCTCTTGCTTATTAGTAAGGGGTAAAAAGAGAGAACAGTGTGGACTGACCTCCCAGCATGATGAGGGTAGAGCCTGCTCTTTTGTGGAATAAAGGGGTGCCAAAATGCCTGCTTATGCCATGTTTCACAGATAGCAAAATTTAGTTATTAAAAAATAAATTCATTTGCTGTTTCACTTTTTGAAAAGTTTGAATCAAGTTTTTCAGTTTATAACTAATAAAGCACAAACTAATTCTTTTGAGTAATAGTGATATAACTTAATCTTTTGACAGTTGGAGATGTACAGTGAGATTCTGTTTCCTCCGATATATACAAATAGGATGATGATATAACTATCAGTATATTATTTGCAAACAGCTGTCTTGAGAAGACTGTCATAAACCTGAGAAATCTAGGTAACGTTTGTCTGCGTCTTTCATCCTCAGCCTCATTAAGATGACTCAATCTTGTTATAGCGTCTCCAGATGAAAAACATAATTTATTTTACTAATAAAGGTATATTGTAATCCTGCAGGATATAACAACATCTAATCCTTACTGCCCATTGTCTCACTGGGACAGTTGAGGTTGGTGGGGTTAAGGTGATGCCCCATTCCAGGATGTGAACCTGAGTAACTGAGGAGCCATGCCCTTTTCCATCAGAAGCCTGCTTTTTGGAATTTCTCATTTTTGATCTTTTGCTACTGTAGATCCCAGTCATCTTTCAGACAAGGCTTTAAGACATTTATTTATTTATTTATTTATTATATTTTTGTTCTTCATTTTAATGTGCTTGTTTGCATGTCACCCAGTCCCATTCTGAATAGCAATTAAGATTTGTTGCTGGAGAGATGTAACTTTGTTTTTAATTAAGATAGCTAGAAAACTTTGGGTATTTTGGTGCAAAATACCCTCATCCAAAAATCTTCAGCTTCATCTTAATGTCTGGGGATTTTTGTGGGAACTTTTTTGTCCTCCACAAAAAGGCACTTATTTTCTAACTATGAAACTGTTAGTCTTTAAAGTAGTATTATGCTTTTTTTTTCTTGCTCTAGAGGTTCCGTGCCACAAGCTATCAGAATTGTCCTTGCAATGGATTTTAATGGGTAACAGTACAGGAGCATCAAAAAGAAGAGATTATGATAAGCTTCAAATACCTCATTGAAATATTGTATTTGCACAAAACAAACTAACAAAAAACCCCAAGGCTTGAAATCTTTCTAGCAATTTTGCTTTCCCACTAATCTAATTCTCTTTTTGATTTAAATTATCTTGACAGTCATTGCTGTGTTTTTCTTTAAATGCATTTGCTGTGAGGTCAAATCATCACAAAAAAATTCTTTTTTGTGCCTAAAAACTTCAAATACATTTATCAATTGCTATAAGTTATAATGTTAAAGAATCCAAAATGCTATAAACATTTTCATTTGGGCAGTACATTTTCTCCAATGTTTTCTTTGAAGAACCAGCCAGTGTTCCATGCATGAAGGGTTCTTCAAAGACTTAACGAAGCTCCTGTTAGCAACGTGTTTTTTCTCTTGACATAATGCTGTGTCCAGAATGTTTCAGAGTGGTAGCCATGTTAGTCTGTATCAGCAAAAACAACGAGGAGTCCTTGTGGCACCTTAGAGACTAACAAATTTATTTGGGCATCAGCTTTCGTGGGCTAGAACCCACTTCATCAGATGCACGGAGAGGAAAATACAGGAGCAGGTATAAATACATGAAAAGATGGGAGTTGCCTTACCCAATGTGAGGTCAATCTATTAATTGAATTGTCTCGTTAGTAGGATACCAAGGGAGGAAAAATAACTTTTGTAGTGGTAATGAGAGTGGCCCATTTCAAACGGTTGACAAGAACGTGTGATTAACAGTAGGGGGAAATTAGTATGGGGGAAATTAGGTTTAGGTTTTGTATGACCCAACCACTCCCAGCCTTTATTCAGGCCTAATTTGATGGTGTCCAGTTTGCAAATTAATTCCAGTCCTGCAATTTCACGTTGGAGTCTGTTTTTGAAGGGTTTTTTTGTGTGTGTGTGTGTCCATTTATTCTTTTGCGTAGACTCTGTCTGGTTTGGCCAATGTACATGGCAGAGGGGCATTGCTGGCATACGATGGCATATATCACATTGGTAGATGTGCAGGTGAACAAGCCCCGGATGGTGTGGCTGATGTGGTTAGGTCCTATGATGGTGTCCCTTGAATAGATATGTGGACAGAGTTGGCACTGGGGTTTGTTGCAGGGTTTGGTTCCTGGGTTGTGTGTTTTTGTTGTTGTTCAAGTGAGCGGGACTGCTATGGGTACCAGCATGGCCCCACAGTATGCCAACATTTTTATGGCTGATTTAGAACAACGCTTCCTCAGCTCTCCTCCCCGAACGCCCCTACTCTACTTGCGCTACATTGATGACATCTTCATCATCTGGCCCCATGGGAAGGAGGCCCTTGAGGAATTCCACCAGGATTTCAACAATTTCCACCCCACCACCAACCTCAGCCTGGACCAGTCCACACAAGAGGTCCACTTCCTAGACACTACAGTGCTAATAAGCGATGGTCACATAAACACCACCCTATACCAGAAACCTATGGACCACTATACTTACCTACATGCCTTCAGCTTTCATCCAGAACACATCACGCGATCCATTGTCTACTGCCAAGCTCTAAGAAACAACGCATTTACTGCGATCCCTCAGGCAGAGACAAACACTTACAGAATCTCTATCAAGCGTTCTTAAAACAACAATACCCACCTGGTGAAGTGAAGAAACAGATTGACAGAGACAGAAGGGTACCCAGAAGTCACCTACTACAAGACAGGCCCAACAAAGAAAGTAACAGAATGCCACTAGCCGTCACGTATAGCTCCCAACTAAAACTTCTCCAGCGCATCATCAAGGACGATCCCTCACTCTCACAGACCTTGGGAGACAGGCCAGTCCTCGCTTACAGACAGCCCCCCAACCTGAAGCAAATACTCACCAGCAGCTACACACCACACAACAAAAACACACAACCCAGGAACCAAACCCTGCAACAAACCCCAGTTTCCTCCCTTGGTATCCTCCTGTTAATTGAATTGTCTCGTTAGACTGACCTCACACTTGGTAAGGCAACTCCCATCTTTTCATGTATTTATACCTGCTCCTGTATTTTCCACTCCATGCATCTGATGAAGTGGGTTCTAGCCCACGAAAGCTTATGCCCAAATAAATTTGTTAGTCTCTAAGGTTCCACAAGGACTCCTTGTTGTTTTTATCAAGAATGTTGTGCAGCATTTCTCAGGTTTGATTTGGGGTACCTTAAATGAATGAAGAGTGAGTGTATTTTATATGTCTGGTCTATGGAGAATATCCATCCATTTTCCACAGAGGAGAATGCCAGCTCTGTCCATATGCAGTTCCAACTGCAATCATACTTATAGAGCAACATTTGAGTTTTGATCCACAGAAGAGGTTATAATATGGAAATACAAGAACCTGACAAGGGAAGTGCGAGAAGACTTTCAACAAGGAATAGTAAAGTAAACTAAACAAGAAACAACTTTGCCTAGTTACAGTCAATTATATAGATATGCTCCTATGTGCTGTGGAATATAGTCTGATATAATATTGCATGAATTACTTATTACAGATTGTCTTGATAGGATAAGTAGAATATCCCCTACCTGACTTATGTATACTTCTGTTGCACAGGTAGAGTGTTACTGCATTTGCTCTTCTTCACCTCTCTAATGTGTTTTTCAACCAACTGTGAAATTAAAAATTCTTCCCTGCCAACATCTGGATGCAGTTTGTTAGTTTGTATGTTATCAAAAACTGTTTAAATGCATCTCAAGTGCTATTTCAGCTATAATTGAAAACAGGCTTTCAAAGTTTTAGAGTGAAGTACATTTCAGTGATTACACAACTCCACTACCATAACTAACGGCAAGGATTCTAGTCCATTGCAAGAAATAATATGGACTCTATTTTCTATTGTCTGTTGACCTCATCTCCCTACTTACTTAAACACAGTCATGATACTGATGTGATAAGTGGTCATTGTTGGCCTACACGAGTAAGAAAATCTCTCTCCTATAAATAAATTTAGCAAGTAAAGTTAAAGTATCTGAAAAGAAATGTATCCCACTTCCATATAACGTAATCTTATATCTAAGTTTCTATTTTACTTTAATAAGATAGAAAGTTAATTATACCTTATTTCCTAAAGGAACACTAGCAACCCTCTTAACTATTTTTTTTTTAAATGACCAGATTTTGAATCTTTTTCAAAGTGTACAACTGAGATTCACAAATCCAAAGAGAGTAATTAAAAGTTAAAATGTGCACAGAGTAATTCAAAATAAATGTTAAAATATATCCAGCCACAGTGTTCTTTGTCTGCATATACATTCTGCTACAATGTTTAAAGGATCATGTAAATGTATTTACAAATGATAAGAGAACAGTAAAGTAATTTCATAGATTTTTAACACCAGATAGGGCACTATGATCATCTAGTCCAGGGGTAGGCAACCTATGGCACGCGTGCCGAAGGCGGCACGTGAGCTGATTTTCAGTGGCACTCACACTGCCCAGGTCCTGGCCACCGGTCCGGGGGGCTCTGCATTTTAATTTAATTTTAAATGAAGCTTCTTAAACATTTTTAAAACCTTATTTACTTTACATACAACAATAGTTTCGTTATATATTATAGACTTTTATAGAAAGAGACCTTCTAAAAACGTTAAAATGTATTACTGGCACGCGAAACCTTAAATTAGAGTGAATAAATGAAGACTTGGCACACCACTTCTGAAAGGTTGCCGACCCCTGATCTAGTCTCACATCCTGCTTAACTCAGGCTATAGAATTTCAACCAGTAATTCCTGCAGTGGAGGGAATTGTTCTTCCCTGCCACATAGATAAATACTATCAAGCCCAGTTCCTTGTGATTGAACTGGAGCACATCTAATCTCAATTTAAAGACTCCAAGTGATGATGAATTTACCACTTTCCTTGGTAAGCTATTTGAATGGCTACTTACCCTCACTGTTAAAAAAGTTAAAACTTATTGTAGGGTTTAATTTTTCTAACTTAGCTTCCAGAAGTTGGTTCTTGTTATGCTTTTGGGTGTTAAATTAAAGAACTCAGTAGCATCAGATATCTTCTCCCTGTATAGTATCAGGGGGTAGCCGTGTTAGTCTGTATCCACAAAAACAACAACGAGTCCGGTGGCACCTTAAAGACTAACAGATTTATTTGGGCATAAGCTTTCGTGGGTAAAAAATCTCACTTCTTCAGATGCAACAGTTTTCTCCCTGTATAAGCACTTGCAAACCATGATCAAATTACCTCTAAACTTTCTCTCTGATAAACTGGCGATGAAATAGACCTTACAGTTGTAGCTGCATTTAACTTTATATGATATTCATGCAACTTATTTGGAGTACATTTTCAGGGTATTTGATACTTACTTAATGACCTGTAAGAGTATGGGTGGGCAAACTATGGCCCAGGGGCCGCATCCAGTCCTTTAGACATTTTAATTTGGTTCTCGAGCTCCCGCCAGGGAGCGGGGTCCGGGCTTGCCCCGCTCTGTTGCTCCAGCCCGGAGTGGGGTTGGGGGTTTACCCTGCCCCATGTGTGCCATGGCTCCACGCAGCTCGTGGAAGCAGCAGCATGTCCCCCCTGTGGCTCCCATGCGTAGGGGCAGCCAGAGGGCTCTGCACGCTGCTCCTGCTCCAAGTGCCACCCCCACAGCTCCCACTGACCGGGAACCACAGCCAATGGGAGCTGCAGGGGCGACACCTGCAGATGGGACAGCGCGCAGAACTGCCTGGCCACATCGCTGCGTAGGAGTCAGAGGGGTACATGCCGCAGCTTCTGGGAGCTTCTTGAGGTAAACGCCGCCAGGAGCCTGCACCCCTGATCCCTTCCCATGCCCCAACTGCCTGCCCCAGCCCAGATCCCCCTCCTGCCCTCGGTTCCAGCCCGGAGTACCCTCCTGCACCCCCAACCCCTCATCCTCATCCCATCCCCAGAGCCAACACCCCCAGGTGGAGCCCTCACCCCCCCCTGCACCCCTGCCCCAGCCCAGAGCCCCCTCCCGTACCCAGAACTCCTCATTTCTGGCCCCACTCCACAGCCCACACCCCCAGCCGGAGCCCGCACCCCAACTCCCAATTTCATGAGCATTCGTGGCCCACCATACAATTTCCATACCCAGATGTGGCCCTCGGGCCAAAATGTTTTCCCGCCCCATGTAAGAGGATGCCTTTCCCCAGCTCTGATTTCTAACCCAGCTCTGATTTCAGGATGAGCCACATGTGGGTTAAATGAAGTGATCCCAGGATAAAAAGAGCAGGAAGTTGCAGTAAAGGGAGGAAGTTGGGGAAACTGCAGATCTCTATAGACACTCCAAGGAGCAAGAAGGCTTCTGTAGAGTATGTCACTCTGTCTGGAGTGGTTCATGAGCATGAGTGACGACCTCAAAGCAGAATGTCAAAAAGCAGGGCAGACACCCCAAACTGGTGGTATGTTCTATAATTAGATTTCACCAACCCAGTAACCAATGTGAACTCCTGAAGCACTAAAACAGTCTTACCCTGGAGTCACAGACTGTCCCCTTGGGCATTCCAGTCTATCTTGCCACCCAGGCAAGCTGGACTTAGTGATAGTAGTTGCTATACACCAAAGATCACAAAATATTCAGGTTGTTTCCAGTACCAAGAGACCAGTCGCTTACTCCAGGTCAATTTGTACCTGAGATCTCACACCAAAGACAACCCCGGTATCCAATTCTATAGCAAACTAGCTAAGGATTTATTAACTAGAAAAAAGAAATGAGTTTTTTACAGGTTACAGCAGGCAGCATATATACACAAATGAGTTAGTCTGTGATTCCAAAAGGTGACAGAGTGGTAATAATCGGTCAGCACTGAATGTCTTTTAGGGCTAATGCAGGTTGACCCTGGGGATCTCTGCTTCTTTTCCTAGCTCCAGCCCTGTGAGAGCTCAGACAGCAGAGAGAAAAAATATTCATGTCAGCTGTCTTTATTTCCTTCTTCCAGAATTCAAGATAATGGGGCAAGATTTCTTGCATGTAGAACCTTCAGGGGTCTGAGAGGCCATTAACCCAGTCTTTGTATTGTTATGTTCCACAATGGCCCATTTAGTTTTGATAGCCCTTCTTCATGGGCAGGGGAACCATTCCTCCTGCCCGGGTTCACAAGTTCAGAGTAGGCATTTTTACAGTTATAAAGCAAAACTTACATATTACCTTATAGCATGGGATACAGACATTACAAGTAAGATTAATGCATGCAGCAATTCTGGTTTCCAGCTACGAATTTTTCAGTGCTCTGCTGATGCCTACAGCATTGGCAGGAGCTGGCACCTGGTCTACCAGTGTCGCAGGGAAAAAAGCTGAAAGAGCAGGAGAGAGATCTTCAGGAAGGGAGGCCTGGGAGACACTGTAAAGGGCAGCTGGGATGAAGGCTATGTGAGTTTGTGTTTTGATTTTATTTTAATTTGGGGTAAGCAGGAAAGATATTGAACTGCTTGGGGCCTATAGGGCCAGTATGTATCAGAGGCCCAAATAAATGGGATCTCTTGTGGGGATTTTTTTGAACCACCTTCAAACTGTGAGTTCTTAAAGGGCCCTGAAGAGGCAGAAACAGAGGCTGAGTGGTGAAGACTGACTGCCAGCCATGAGGGGGTCCTTGGGAGCTGGCTGCATGGTATTACAGATCCTTAATGAAAACTGAAGGCAATGTATTACTCAGGATAAGGTTTTTATTTTGTTATGATGATAGATGTGTTAGCAGTTTTTATTTTACTTTCAGCTTTTTGAGGTATGGGGTCTGTATTTGATTCATTAAACTACATGTCTGTCACTATCGTTTTTTAAAAATGAGGACAGAGCCATGAGTTGACATTAGCGCTCATGAGAACTAACTGCAACTAAGTACAGTTTCTAGACACTGACAACAAAAATCAAAAATAAATAACAGAAATAATTTAGGACCAGTTACACAATTGATGTAAATTAGATTATTGTTGCTCTGTTGGAATTAAATTGGCCTATAGCGTCTAGAGATAACTATTTGATCCCAGACTTCTTCTCATTGAAAATAAAGGTTAAAGCAAAAGTTCACATTTTATTGTAGCTTAATATGAAATAATCAGATATTAGTGACTAGGGCCAGGTCTTTCTGTGGTAGACAGACTGGCTTAGCCTTTAAAAATAGTAAAAAAATTGAGACTTCAGTTAAAACCCCTTTGAGATAAACGGTGTGTTATTTGACTGAGGGGGAAACAGGACTGAACTGATTGATTACAGATGAGATAGAAACATTAAAAATGAAGGCTTGGATTCTAGAGAATATACTAACATTTGTGAAAAGCAGAAAACGCTTGAATCCAGTTTTTTCTGCTACCTCTGCTTTTTATTACCCCCTTACATTAATGTGTAGGAAAAGAGAGAGGGGGATGAAAACTGAGTGTATATATAAATGTACAATAACTCATGAGATGATGTAATCCAGGGCTGAAGGGTACAGAAGAGAAAGTAAAATTGTGGTTTAAAGTCTGCATGGGCATAAGATTAGATGGCCACAACATTAAATATTGAGGCTGAGCTACTACATTATATGGTATTCCAGACGAATGCTAGTAGACCATACCATTATGTATCCTGTGCATCTTACATAAATCACAGGAAATTATTGAAACTTTCTAAAACATTTCTAAACATATTTTCAAGTGGGAACACTTTTGTATCTACGCCAAGATGTCATTGTACATGTCTCCCTGTATAGACTTCTGAGGGTGAGGGGGAAACAATTAACTACTAAGCACTAAAAAGAACTTACTCTTCATAAAAATGTGACAACTTTAAGGTCTGATAGTTTGGAACATTTCCTTTTCATAGAATCATAGAATATTATGGTTGGAAGAGACCTCAGGAGGTCATCTAGTCCAATCCCCTGCTCAAAGCAGGACCAACACCAACTAAATCATCCCAGCCAAAGCTTTGTCCAGTCAGGCCTTAAAAACCTCTAAGGATGGAGATTCCACCACCTCCTTAGATAACCCATTCCAGTGCTTCACCACCCTCCTAGTGAAATAGTTTTTCCTAATATCCAACCTAGACCTTCCCCACTGCAACTTGAGACCATTGCTTCTTGTTCTGTCATCTAGGAGCTGCCCTTGTCTGTGAAAACTGAGGCAAAAAAAGCATTGAGTACTTCAGCTTTTTCCACATCATCTGTCACTATGTTGCCTCCCCCACTATGTGCCTGACCACCTTGTTGTTGCTAACATACCTGTAGAAACCCTTCTTGTTACCCTTCACATCCTTTGCTAGCTGCAACTCCAATTGTGCCTTGGCCTTCCTGATTACACCCCTGCATGCTCTAGCAATATTTTTATACTCCTCCCTAGTCATCTGTCCAAATTTCTACTTCTTGTAAGCTTCCTTTTTGAGTTTAAGCTCACTGAAGATTTCACTGTTAAGCCAAGCTGGTCACCTGCCATATTTGCTATTCTTTCTTCACTTCGGGATGGTTTGTTCCTGCGCCCTCAATAAGGCTTCTTTAAAATACAGTCAGCTCTCCTGGACTCCTTGCCCCCTCATGTTAGCTTCCCAGGGGATCCTACCCATCAGTTCCCTAAGGGAGTCTAAGTCTGCTTTTCTGAAGTCCAGCGTCCATATTTTGCTACTCTCCTTTCTTCCTTTTTTTAGGATCCTGAACTCAACCATCTCATGGTCACTGCTGCCTAGGTTGCTACCCACTTCTACTTCCCCTACCAATTCTTCCCTGTTTGTAAGGTCAAGAGGAGCATGGCCCCTAGTCGGTATCTCCAGCACTTGTACCAGAAGTTGTTCCCAACACTCTCCAAAAACTTCCTGCATTGTCTGTGCACTGCTGTATTGGTCTCCCAGCAGATGTCAGGGTGATTTGAAGTCCCCAATTAGAACCAGGGCCTGTGATCTGGAGACTTCAGTTTGTTGTCCGAAGAAATTTCCTAATGATATAAGGATGGGTCATGAGATATTAGACCATAAACCTGTCACTAGTCCAGGGCTGAAAATTGCTGACCTGGGCCTCAGGCCAGAGTAATTTGGAGGACAAATTCTACATTGTGAGAGGTATTTTTCCTCCTCAGGCAGGTTAACATTTTTTTAAAATGACAGAGGTTTGAAATGTTAGAAGTAGTTCCAGCATGAATGAGTTTGTAGGCAGAGACTAGGCCAGATGAACAAAGGTATATGATAGATAAAATTTGTAACATGAGGTCTGCAATATTTCACTTGACTCTGCAATTATCAGATTGATATCACCACCGCACCTTCAGTGTTAATATTTTATAGCTTGCCTAATAAATATTTTTAAAGTAATAATTATAGTTAAAATATTTGATTATTTTCTCCTATTCTTTTGCTTTATGTGCAAGAAAACTCTCATATATGATTTACATGGAATATACATTTCTTGAGACTAATTGTATAATTATTCTTTTGTACAGTAATGACTATTGCTGTTAGCACTGTTGCCATTGGAGATAATTTTGAATATATACCAGAACGCTATATCCTAAGTCAACAAAGCGCTTAAACTTTTGGATGACTTTGGTAGTCAGAAAATGTAGTTTCATTTGATTAAACGCAACAGAGGGTCCTGTGGCACCTTTAAGACTAACAGAAGTATTGGAGCATAAGCTTTCGTGGGTGAATGCCCACTTCATCAGACCCACGAAAGCTTATGCTCCAATATTTCTGTTAGTCTTAAAGGTGCCACAGGACCCTCTGTTGCTTTTTACAGATTCAGACTAACACGGCTACCCCTCTGATACTTTCATTTGGTTGTTCAATTCAGAGAGTTTCACATCACTAGGAATACTTATGTTCACTAGGTGACGTTAAGCATAATGAGAGAATGACATCGCAACTGTTAAGACTGTTCTATTTAAGATATAAATGTTGCATAGGACCTCTCCTTTTTTAGTTTCTCACAAGTTCCTCTTGGGTAACAAGCTCTCTCTTCTCCTCCATAATCTCCATTAGGCTTCTTGTGGCCTTCCTCCAGATTAATGGTGATTTCCCCCCCCACGCCCCCAATCTTTTATGTGAGCCCGTCTGAGGTTTCTGACTTATGGCTTCCTATCTCACATCCTTCTGTCTTTAATGAGCCATAGTGAGAAAAAATGGCTGTGCCCTTATGTATAGTGTGGTAGTGTCTACTGTGAGCTGCATTCAGCTGAAGTACTTCTCTGTTATGGTCCTAGTGTGGAGATAATTGATTGAGCAAGTGGAGCTTTGCGGAGTCTGTAATTATTTGTTACTGCATACTTACAGATATGACCATTGTAAGCTAACCTGCTCGTGTGGTGCATCAGGCCTAACATTCGTAACCTTTAGAGTCTCCAATAATAATATTTTTAGCATAATTATATAAATGATAATGTGTTTCAGAGGACAGTTACTTCACAATGGACAAAAAAGTCACAAACATTTGTGCCATGACAGTAGAATGATATCCTCCAGTAGCATTTACTCCCCATAGTTAAGGCAATGATAACCCCACTGCAGAGTATCTGGAGTTCAATAAAAGTCAGTTCCAATGGATAGCTACAGAAAAGGACATCAGCTACATTTCGGTTATGTAGAATGGGGAATATCATTCAGGACATTCTGCAATTAAAAATTGATATTTATTGCACTATATTCTACACTTTGAGCGCAAATACTGCAGTGTTTTCAAGTATAGCAGATAATAAATGTCTACTTTTAATGGCTTTTCCTCCTGGATGTACTTTCTTATATATGAGCTATGGAAAAAACTCACCCTTTTATCCCAATTGTTACATGAAGTTGCAGAAATAATTTTCAAATAAATAGGAAGAGGAGACCTTGGTGAGTAACCAAGTAAACTTTTTCAAGGAGACATCTTTAAAATGTTGCTGTTAGGGTTTTAAGTTTTGAGTTTTGAATTTTTTTGAGGGAGGATATATTTTTTCTGAAAACGTTTCTCCAACACCCCCCCCCTTTTTTTTTTTAAGACCAGTTTTTGTTGTTAGTGTGATTTGGTTATTTTCCAAACTAGAGCTGGGACACTCCTTCAGACAGGCTTAATAACGAACAATAAGAATCTTATGGTGCAACATTCTCATATGAATTGGACACCTGAGGATGGAGCAATCTCATTTGAAAACATTTTAGAAATATATAGACTTCAACTTGATTCTTTCAGTTGCATAAAAGAGTGAACTAGATGGGGCCATGTTCTGCAGCTAACCAGCAGAGATAATCAGTTATGCAGAACTTCCCATTGGTTTTATTTGAATATTTCATAGGGAATTTCCATTTGCAGGCTGATAGCTGGATAAAGGCCTATGTTTGTCTTTTTTCCTTATGTTATATGTAGACTAACCACTCAGTTTCATATGCAATTAATACTTAAGGTCAGATTGAGAATAATACAGTTGCAGTGGAACAGGGAGAATAAAGTGTCTGCCATTCACATGCTGCTATAATTTAATAAATACATAATTTAGTCGTGAATGAGTGAAATCAGATTTAGTCTATCTGTGTAAACAGATACCAGTTTCTATCATCACTAGAATATATTGTTGGCAAGTGACATGAGCTGTCAGCATGATTTTAGACTCTTCTCACTTCTTGCAGAGTGCACAGCTGAAGTCTTCAGTGATTCAGAGATTTAAAATGCCTCTTCATTTTTGTGCTAGACACTGATATCAGTACGTTTTCTTAAGATATGAATAATTTCTGCTTCAGGTACAGGAAGAAGTGATTGTCGATAATGATTGTCTGTTGACTTTTAAAATAGCATAATTAAAAACAACTCTTTGTAGAGCACTTTAATCTGCATTCATTTTTGATCCTTTATTGTTAAATAGCTTTAGGGTGTCTCCTTTTCAATTTAGACTAAAATATAGTCTTGCATGTGTGTATAATTGGTGGCAAATACAATGAGGCTAAATGTTGCAGTGTGACAGAAGATACTTACGGCTCAGTATTGGTAATGCAGTTCTCCAGTTGTCATGGGAAAAATAATCAGTATGTTTTGACTTAGAGCAAAATCTGTGTGCATTATTATTACCATACATCAGTGATTGAGCTGTAGAAAATAAAGTATTGCATTAATATTTGCTGTGTGTGGATTAGTTGAATTGGTTGACTTGGTAGAAGGCTTAAGTAGAGATGTGGGCTTTCATATTATTTAATTATATTTGTAATTTATTGTGGTTCAGCATGCAGCATGATTTCTAATTGTCAGAGGGAAACAGTTAATTTTACAGATGAAGTTGGAGTGGGAGGAAACAGTAACAGTGACTGTATTACGGCTGTAGGAGGAAGGTTGTTTCTTTTTGTGGTTTTATGTTTAGGGTATTTCTGATACTGCCAAAGTAGGGTGGTGGTTAATAATAAAAAAAAATCCTCATTTGCCAATAGATGCCATACAGTAGTTCTGATATCTAAGATTACTGCAGTTTTCTCTATATTTTAGATAGCAAATAGCTGACTTACCTATCTCGTATCTAAGGGTTAGCAAATGTTGACTTTAATGGTTGGCCTTTTCTGAACATATGTGGATATCTGCTGTGTGCAATGCAATGTATCAATGACTCTAATGGCTTATAAAAATTGTGTGAGGCCCCTCTGATTACATATTTGGTTTTGCTGTGGTTGATGTCATGCTTTTCCATACACAAAGAACAACCATGCAGGGCGGCAGGTTTGGTGGTGCCCAGTACGGGTCCAAATCTCCCCTCCCACACACACACATACTTGCCTTGTAAGCCAGTATATATATTTTTTAAATAATGTAAAAACGGACTGGAAACGGTAAGTGTTTAACAGTTTCCCTATATTGCACAATGTGAGGGTATGTGGGGGGATGAGGGCTCTGGCTGGGGGTGAGGGCTCTGGGGTGGGGCTGGGGATGAGAGGTTTGGAATGTGGGAGGGGGCTCAAGGCTAGGGCAGAGGGCTGAGGTATGGGGGGTGAGGGCTGGGGGTGCAGGCTGTGAGGTGGGGTGGCGCTGGGGATGAGGAGTTTGGGGTGCAGGCAGGTTGCCGCGGGGCTGGGGCCAGAGAGGAGGACTTCACATTCCCCCGCAGCCCTCTCCCCACAAGCAGCAGTGAGCTCCGGGGGAGGGGCCCCCTGGTAGCACACTCACCAGGCACAGTCACTGCATATGCTCCTAGGGGCTGGGCCCCTCTCAGGTCCAGGAAGCCCCCTCGCCTCCCTGTGGTGGGTGCTGGGGGGAGGGCTGCCATCACGTGTGCGCCTCCTCCCTCCACAGGCGGCAGCTGTGCCACCACCTCAGCCTGCCATCGCCACTCCCTTTTGTAGCCTGCAGCGGCTGGTGAGGGAGTACAGCGCAGAGTGGCAGGGCATCCGCCCGCTGCCCAGGGTGCAGGCAGAGACGCTCTGGGGGAGGCGCGTAAGGCAGCAGGTGGAGCCGGGGGAGAGACCCAGCCCCAAACATTGGTGGAGCCAGGGCCCTGAATTTGCTGGAGAACAGGCACCACGGGCCCATATAACTTGCCGCCCCTGAAACCATGTACATTCACACTGAATTATTTTTATTTTACATTAAGAAAAACAACAAAATAACCAAGGACAAAGGTACTTATCTCTAACAGAAATGTTAGTGTCTCTTCTATACAACGCCCTGTTAACTCAAAATGGCAGAAGACAGACTGAGAAAATAAGCTATGCAGTCAATTGTCTAACAACACAGTTCAGGGCCCTGAACTCTGAACTGGATTTTTCTACTGACACTTATATTAATGCTCATGGGAGCACTGTGAACTGAAGACTGTTATTAATCCACAGAATAGGTACAGCAGAGGTGAGGGTATCTATCTTCCTTGTGCTTCCCGTTCAGACCAAAACTACAGGAGCCACAGATAGAGGCGATAGGTAGTGGCCACTTGTCGCCTAAGAACTGGTTTTTAATCATCTACTTTCTGTAAATAGGCTACCAACCTATTGTCAACTGGTGTGAAAGATTTTGGTCCCCAGCATGTGCTGAAATTGAACTAATGACTCATTGTTGTAAGATGCCTGCCTTTTATATAGGGGTTAGATAAAGTTCTGACTTTTACATTAGCTGAATTTTGAGCGAGTCTGTAATGAAAAATGGTATATATAGTCTGTGAAGCTTCAGCTTTAGGTTTTTGCAGTGAAGGGCAATTCATAAATATAGAGTGAAGTATTAATCCTGTTATTTCTCTAAAACACTGTGATCTGACATTGATCAAAACATAAATCTCTAGTGTTCCAGTTAAGGATGCAAGTCAATCATTATTCAAAGGAGCATAAATAACTTTTAAAGGCTTTAGTTTTAGGAGCATTTGTGATATAACCATTATATCACAAATATACCTTCCCTTCTGACCAATCAGAATTCCAATTAATCTGGCTAACAGAATGAAGAGTTGGTGTGGCAGCAGTTTAACTACCCCAATGAGAGCTAGTCTGGCCATACAATAATGGTAGACCTCTGACAAAGTTATAGTCTTCAGGTAAAAGTTGTGCAAGTGTGTGTGTGAGAGAAGGGCAGAGAGTGAATGTATGTTGTGAGCAGAAAAATAACTGGACGAAGAATTGAAAGTAATATTTTTAAATGACCAAGCCAATGTAGGCAGTTGACTTCAATAGTATCCGCAAGTCCTGTGCACGTTGTGGGAGAAAATCCAGCCCGCAGCTGAGCACGCAAAAAAATTAGGCACAGAAAATTAGAGATCACCTCTAAAAAGTGGGTTGCATGTATTTACAATACATTTATTTTTTTCAGAAAATTCTTCTGATAGCTAATGAAAAACACTAAGCAAAATTTAATTTGTGTATTGGTCTTTTCAGTGGTTTAGCACTCAGTGCTTTACACAGCCATGTGGGCAACTTCTCTTCAGTTCCTGACTCCAGCTTCTTGTACCCTGGCGAGGTGGTGGTAGTTGCACAGGTAACTCATTCGGCCTGTAGGGTTCTGTGGGCCAACAGCAATTCCTTTTTAAGCCTCAATTCAGGAAGATACTTAAGCACTTGAGTTTTAATGGGACAATTCACATACTTAAAATTAGGCACTTGCTTAAATGCCTTGCTGGTTTGGGGTCTTAAAGAGCAACTTTGACAGCTTCCAAAGGGAATCCTGTGTATCTGGGGAAATGCAGAGCCTTAAGGTTGTGGTTATGGAAAAACACAGGAAAAACATGGAACCAAAACAAAGTCTCCTTGAGGCTTATTTTCAGAAGCATTGTTGAAGTCAACAGAAAGTGCAGATACTCAGCACGTCGGAAAATTAAAGCCTCTGGTGTATATCTTTGGATGAATTTCATCTTGGATTTAATTTTAAAATGAATATAGTACATGTAGATATTTTAAAAAATTATGATTTTTAAAAAAACTTGCAGCAATATTGCATTCCAGTAAGGAAATCTGAAAATGTATAGTAAAGTTAGTATTGTCATTAAATTAATGTCTTTTCCTTAAAGAGACTTTCTCAACTTGAAATCTACTAAATTTCAAAATATGAGTTAAAAGTGGTATCTAGCACTACACCTCCATATAAGTCTTCCTGCCAATTGTTGTGGTTTTACAATCACTATTTATTTATTTGTTTTTTAAATTCCTCTCCCATGAAAGACCCACACAAACACAGTAAAACTGGCTAACAAATTGACCACACAAGGTTGTACATAAAGTGCTGTCAATTGCGCTGCTAATGAGATGAGGTTCTATCCTTGCTTCTGTAGGGTACACAGACCCTGAATCAATGCTGAAACTCACCCCTTGCTGGAAGTTGGATTTATTACTAATGCAAAAGACAATAACATAACTAACATAAACTGCAGCCTCCTTGAGTATGGTCATTCCTACACTTCCCCTCCAAGGCCTTCTCTGTCCTACCTTCCCAGTTTTCTCCTCAGATATTCCTTCTTCCATATCTTGTGTGAAATGTTAAGAAGCTGTACTTGCTATAATGTGCTATTCAAGGGAATTTAATAGTGAATGTTTTCCTAGATGATATACTCTAGTACAAACAGGAATTAATTCAGGGAAGTTCTGTGGCCTGTGTAATGCTGGGGGTCAGACTAGATGATCACAATGGTCCCTTCTGGCCTTGGAATCTCTGAACCTGTGACACCATCGAGTTTTAAAAAAATGCTTTGTCACAGTTAATGTAAAGATGCTTACTCTGTAATATGGTAACAAACTGTTAAACAGAGAGGTCTGATGACTATATTACTGAGTAATGTTTCTGTAAACAAAAGCTCACTGTTGTAATGATTACTATTTTGTTTCTGATATTTACCGGGGAAGGATTTGTAAACCTATTGAAACTTCCAAAACAAATAAATAGTTTAAAAACACCCCACAGGCTTTGCTCTGAAAATTTTTACCTGCTATTGTTACCATTAATGCCTGAGGTTAGTAAAACTAAAAGAAATTTAAAATATACTATTTTGTTCTCACTCTTTCAGTTTGCTTACTCTGTGCATAAATAGGTTGTCAGGGCTCTTTTCTTGATCAGCCCTGTTAACAGAGGCTGGAACCTGGGAAAAAAGCTTTTGAAGTTGGTCTAACTCACCATTGTGTATTGTCCACCTGAAAAACTACAATAGAATGTGAATGAACAAACCTGTGCTTGATGAGATGTATAATAAATTTGGAGTGATGAGATGATTCATCTCAGATGCTTAATAATGAGAAGATGTTTATTTACTTTATTCTCAACACATAGTCTTGATGCCACTAGAGGGGAAAGATAATCGATATCACTTTAAAATGTTGAAAATAATGGAACTTTTCATACAGAGAGAGAGGCTGGCTTGAAAAGAAATATTTTTTCAGTTACCTGAAACAATTTTTAAATGCACATCTTATATATAATTAATATGGCTGATCTGTAGAGTTGTTTTGACATTATTTCTCCACTTTCTCAGTCATCCTTTGACAATTGCTTTGTGAGTAGGGGGTTGGCAGCTGGGAGGAAGAAGAGGTGAGAGGAAAGAAAATTCAATATGTCACGTGTGGCAGAACTATCAAAGACAAACATACCAAACCAATCTATGTATGTATAAGGGAACAAACAGTGTGCTTGTATGTTGTTTGGGAAGAAGTCAGTTATACAGTACCAGGAATATGGCTTTATAAATACTTCAGTTTTCTATTTTTTTCCCCTTGTACACAGAAAAATGTAGACTATGGCACCAAGTAGCTTTGGTATCAAAATCTCTCATCACTGCAGTTACTTTTAATGGCTGAATGAGTAGTTGCTTTTGAGACTGTTATTAATTTTTATCTTGTTTCAGGCTAGTCGTTTACCTATTGCATTTTTATTACATTTCAGAACAGTCAAGCATCACATATCGCAACTGACATCTGTATTAAAGACTGTGCAAAATTCTCCTCCCTCTTTAAGCCTTGAAACAAACCAAAATGGAAAACTGATTAAAAGAGGTGAGCCCTTTTTTCTTAATCTGATTTTTTTTCCCCCAGTCTGCCTCTGCATTTGTTCTTTCGGATGTTTCTCTATAGCGCTGAACATTTTGGGTAACCAACCATAAAAATAAATTGACCCCAAATTGGTTGCCTTCTTAATGAAAATGAATATCAATCTGGTGACTTGGTATCTTTCAGTTGGCAAAGTATCTGTACTTGGTGCCTATATCTGTAGACATCTACGCTTGCAGGTTTTAAAGAGCATTAACATTGTTAGTCTTCTGTGAACATTATTCCATCTCAGTAAACTATTTTCATTGGACTTGCATGAACAGAAAAATGTAATATATAAATGTAACTGTTGGGTAAAGCCCCAAAGGACTGCATGTACTGTAACTGTAGAGTCAGATTAGAGAGAGGATTGGTTTGGCCTGGAGGAGTGGGGCAGGGAGGGTAAGAGGGAGATCAGAACAGAAAAGGAGCACTGAAAAAGCATGGGGGAAGGGCTGCAGCATCTTGGAAGGAACATTGGAATAGCCTAGAGGAGCTTTGAGAGTGAAAGAACTGCTCTCTCCACAGCTTCCTTACGGTGAAAGCTGCAGAAAAACAGGACCTTATGGATCTCATACACATGTTGAAGATAAATAAGCCTCTAGCAACTCTACCCTATTGAGGGCAATTGGTATGATGGTGAAATGTGGCCCAGTTTGATTTACATCAACATATTTTTTCTCTTACTTGTAAAACTTATCCCAACCTTAAAAACACTGGCAATTGCACTCCTGCAAAAAAAAAAAAAAAAAAAAATTAGTATGTAATTTAGCGGAAATGAAAGAATGACTTTAGAATGCATACTACTCATTATGCAAACCCAGATACGTCCTATCTAGACACAAAAAAAGAGAGAGAAATTGTATTTCTGAGTGTTAATTTAATGGAGGCAATAGAAGATTAAATGGTATAGAATCTGGCCTTTAGCATTAGCACACAACTGGCCTGACAAGCTATAATAGGAGATGGAAACTTTCTGGGGGGTTTTAGAGAGGTTTCCTTTCAGAACATTAGTCATGCTGCTATAAAACTGTAGTTATTTTGTAAAATAACTCTCAGCACTTGCTTTTAGTGCACCTCTGAAAAATCAAGGACATTTAATTTTGTAGCATATTGTAGCTGTAACCAATAGAACATCAAAATTAGATATATACCATGCTTATATTGCACCTTCTAGGTTTTCCCTGAATCAGCTGAGCTTGATTTATCAAACCCAGTGTTTTGCAGTCTCTGGAACATTTTTATACCAGTGATTTTCTTCCCCCATTGGGTTATCAGGTTTAATATACTCTCTGTTGATTACAAAAGTAACTGCTTATCAATAGGTATGTTAATATGTATTTTTAAGAGTTAATTTGTTCCTTTTAAATATAGTGCCTGCAATGGCAAGTACATTGCATTTTAGTGCATTTGGTAGAAATAAAGTATCAGTGCCTTTGGCAATAGTTCTGTCCTTGATTAATTGTCCTGTGTGCGTATATTAAAGGAAGGACTTGGAACCAGGATGCCACTGTCCTTTTCCTGGCTGTGCCAATGACTTTTGTCAGTTCAACTCTCTCTTCCTCTGTTTTACCCTTCTGTAAAACAGCTATAATACTTACTTGAAGGGATGATGAGAGTTAATGCTTTGACCCTCCCAAGTAAAAGCTGCTATATAAAAGAGCAATATGTTGTTCAATAATACATTTATTAATTGCTTATATTTTTGGCATCAGCTGCAGTGCAAACTGAAATCTAAAAGTCTCTTCCCGTTATAAGACCTATTTTCAGTTGCTTATAACTTTATCAAACTTCAACCATTTGTGCTGAAATTTTCCATTCCGGGTGTCTGCCTGAGGTGTGGGTTTTGTTTGTTTTGCAAAACTGCAGCCATTTCTCACAATGAGGCTAAAGAAAATATATTTTGCCCGAGTTTTAAAAAAAGATATTCTTACAACCGTTCTACTGAGAAGCTGTAGCAGTCCATTCTTTGGAGCAATGACTTGAAATGTGGTATTTGGGGAGCGTGAGTTGGTGTTACATATGTGCCTTTTGCTCTTCCTGTGAAAATCCACCATATTTGGCCAACTTGAGTCTCTGAAAATCTCATTTCACACATGCTCAGTAGACACTTATTAGAATTTGGTGGCTAGATTCTGTCTGCACTGGGCATGCTCCAGTTCCCTCAAAACTGGACTGAGCATGTGCATGGAGCGACAGAGCATGCATGCTTCAGCCCCAGGCATAGGTGCTGGAACTATGGGTGCTGAGGGTGCTGCCACACTCCCTGGCTTGAAGTGGTTTCCATCATGATACAGGGTTTACAGTTTGGTTCAGTGGCTCTCAAAACTCCCACTATACAAATTGTTCCAGCACCCTGGCCCCAGGCATCAGGGGCTGCACAGGATTTTCCCTGCAGTTGCACCTTCTGACAGCTAAGAGCTGTCATGGCACTAAGGGATAACAGGAAGACTGTCTCCCATGTTCTCAGTTTTCCCACTTCTGGCACTGAGTAGGAAAAGGAGGAAGCCTGGCTGGAACACAGAGGGGTGAGGAGCCAGTCCTGGGGGACTGGTGAGGGAGAGACTATGACAAGAGGTCAGGAATGGAGTCGGGGGGAGGGGAGGGTGGAATCTGACTAGGTTGAGTAGCCAAAGGGGAGGGAGTGGCGTGAAGGGATGCAGGGGACTAGGATGCGGTGGGGGGGTTGGGGGGGCAGAACTGTGATGAGAAAACAGGGGAGAAGGGAATGTGAGATAGAGCTGAGGGTAGGGACTGAGATGAGGAGCTAGGGATGGTCACAATGGAGACTGGAATAAAGACAGTCTGGAAGACCCAGGGGCATACTTTTCCACTGGGCATCTCAGAAGTATTGTTGGTGTTAAATTGAGTGGAATAAGTTTCCTCTTTAATGATTGATTAAGAGGTTAGCATTTGGAATTAATTATTGTTTGCTTTAGAAGCACAATCAAGGGCTAGGTGTAAAGGGATCTATATGTATAGATGAACATTGCCCTCTTTAATATCATAGCCCTCTGCCTATGCACTAGAAGCACAAGCAAGGCCTCTTGGAGTGTGGACAAGAGACTACTTCATTAGAAACTGACAGTATAGACTGCCACAGGGGAGGCCTTTCAATATGGCAGAATATTTGGGGAATTGGGTGCGGAGCTGAAAGAGAGGACAAGCAACCATAGGCGCTGACTCCATGGGTGCTCTGGGGCTGGAGCACGCTCAGGGAAGAAATGGTGGGTGCTGAGCACCCACCGGCAGCCCCCTTATCTGAACTCCCCCTCCCAGCACCTCCTGCCTGCCAGGGGGCCCCACCTATCAGCCCCCCTCCTCCCCCCCCCACGCTCCCTGCCCTCCACAATCCGCTGTTTTGTGGCATGCGGGAGGCTCTGTGGGAGAGGAGCGAGGATGTGGTGCACTTGGGGGAGGGGGTGGAACGTGGCTGAAAGAGGCGGGATGGGAAGAGGAAGGGTGGGGTGGGACCTTCGGGGAAGGGGTGGAGTTGGGGGCAGGGCCTGGGGCAAAGCTGGGGGTCAAGCACCCCCTGGCACTTTGGAAAGTTGGTGCCTGTGCGAGCAACAGATACATTCACAATAAAAATAGTGTATCAAATCGTTAGAGAAGGAATTGAAAGATAATGTAAGGAAGTAACAAATGGAACTCTAACAGAGGATAATAATTCTCGTGAAAATAGCATTAATGTAACCAAAATGTTATGGGGACGCCATTGATTAATTGCACAACACACAATGGGGTCTTGGTCTATGACTGGGGCCCCTAGGTGCTATGGTAATGCAAACAATAAGTAATAATCTAATGCACAGGGCTTAAATCGACTTGTGAAATGAGAGAGGGTCATGACTGAACTGATATGATCCCATCATGAATTAGTCATTTGTAAAAAGGCTCACATTTTTCAAAGGCTCATAAAAGTCTACTAGTGTATGGCTGCTTTGGATAGGAGTTTGTTTTCTGAGCCAAAACAAAATGGAGGGAGGTGTGATGGGTTGAATCACAGAAACCCCCTTGGGAACTGCCAACTGATGTGCCAAGACGACTACTGCCCCTGCTTTCCTTCCCTGCCAGCTTGGGACTCCAGCACCCTGTCTTGTTGAGCCAGACATGCCAGTCTACTCCAACACCGACCCGGCGTCTGAACCACATGCCCCAAAGCTGCAGACTTAACTGAAAGCAGGTTACAGAAGTGTTCGTGTCTTTAACACTCAGATGCCCAACTCCCAATGGGGTCCAAACCCCAAGTAAATCCGTTTTACCCTGTATAAAGCTTATTCAACTCAAATTGTTCGCCCTCTATAACACTGATAGAGGTATGCACAGCTGTTTGGCAGAAGAGAAGAAAAGTGTTTAGGAAGGTTAGTGGGGGAGAGTCTACAGGAAATTGATTATTAGATATGTGGAGAGAGCTGAGTCATTCTTACCCCCAATTTCTCTGTGTGAGGATGGGTATTACTGTAATTTCTCCCTCTCTTAATTTCTTCCTCTCACTGTTAGCGCCAATATTGGACATCTGATATGTCTTACTCTTTCTAACTTATTGGGCCTGTGGAAAAAGGGCAAAAGACCTAGAGAACAAATAATCACCAATTAAAAGATGTGAGGTCTTAGATGGCATAGAAGAGTATACCTAGGTTATTTTACTAATGATGCTAATGTGGAGGTTGTAGTTTATACTATAAATGAGGGAGAAACTCATAAGTAGAGCCTCAGGTTTAATTCATAGAAGAAGAAAAGTGTAGATGTCTAGATGAAATAAAGATAGTGGAACAACAATGGAAAGAAACATGTTTTAAAGAAATCTTGAAAAAGCTCAGAGCTCTCGGGGCTAACTGAACACGATACTTTTTGGAAAAAATAGTGAGCAGATTTTATTATGGCTTGAGCAACATTTCTATGAACAGAGAAACAAATCCCAGGTGTTCCTAGCATATAAACTTGGATTGGGGGCAGGGGAAAGACAAATATTTTGACCATTAGAAGAAAAGCATTTGAATTGTTTCAAAAATTCTATTCTCACCTCTACACATGAAAATACAGCCTCAAAACAAAAAATCAGGGAATAAATCTTTAAAGCAAAAATGCCCAGACACACAAACAATATAAAGGAAGAGACCTAATAAGAATGAGGATATTCAAAAGGTGATTAAGGGTCTTTCTGCAGCCGTGAATCTCTGTCCCCAAATCTGCATGCCAAGACGTGCTGCAGTCTTCTAGCTAGTCATAGTTGGAAGAGGAGACCACTTTTTACAGCTGTCACTGCACAGTTAAATGTATGTATCAATCTGTTTTCCCCTTACTTTATTTGAAAAGTTTGTAAATAAATTCTAGGTAGATGTGTGTGTACGTGAATGTTTTGTGAAAGTAGTGCCAAGAGACCCCCAACTTAGTCTTGCGAATCTACTGTGCTAGGCATTTACAAGCACAATCCCTGACCTGAAGAGCTTACAATCTAAATAGACAAGACTGAGTGTGAAGAATGTGGGAGTATTCTATATTATTTTTGTTACAAATATGTGTACCTCTGTCTTTTTGCTTAACATCAGATGTGTTCTACATGGGTACAAAGATTAAACAGTCCTGGGCAGTTGGTTCTCTGCAGGTAGGCAAATAAGCATCAGCGATTAAGTTAGTAATGGGCAATATAGTGAACCCACAGCCAGAAATCTACCTCTGACCCCTCCAGTGAGATGCATAAACCAAATCAGCTAGGTTCAAGGGTCCTAGTAAAACGGAACTTTGAAATGACTTAAAAAGTCAGCTGGTGAACTCAGAGGGATAGACGCTGACTGATGGTCAGACAGATAGAGGCAGCTGCTGCAGGAGTACAGGCTGCCTTGCTCAACTCCAATGCTGTAGCAGGGGGAGACAAATGGGACTTACCTAAACGTTACCTTTCCTGGCAAGGGGTGCCCACAGAGAGACTGAGTGAGGAGTCTAAGGTACTGCTCACTCTGGCACGTAACATTGGGAAAGGAAATGGATACAGAGGTAAAATGAGACTACTTAGATGAGTAATCTCACACTGTTGGGAATACAGGCTATGCTGAATTCTGTTGGAATAAGATTATTAATAATGATGATGATGAAAGCATTAACTCCAGCATATATCTGATTCAAGTAGATCTCTTTAATTTAGTCATAACAAGTATCCAAACTGCTGTATAAATAATGAAAAGAGAAATCTGTGCCATTGCTGAAGAGCAGATGTCAGGCCTAGAGTAAACTGAAACGTACTTAGTGTTAGGTAGTATAAAGTTATGTTGACATGGAGGTGCTAATTTGGTTATTTGTGATTTAAAAAAAAAAAAAAAAAAAAGAGTCACCACACCTTTCTCTCTCCCATCTCTTTATTCCCTTAATCTATATCTGCAAGGTTGTTCTATCTCTGGGGTACCATTATATGAACTCTAGTTATCTTTTCATTTCATTCCTATCTCCTTCAATCTGTTGTTACTTTCTTCTACATATTCTGGGAAAGGTTTTCAAAAATGGATTCTGGTGGGGGCTTGTCTACACTTACTGGGGGATCGGCGAGCGGTGATCGATGTGTCGGCTTTTGATTTAGCGGGTCTAGTGAAGACCCACTAAATCGACCGCAGCTCACTCTCCCATCGACTCCTGTACTCCACCGGATCAAGAAGAGTAGGGGGAGTCGAAGGGACCCCGCGGTAAGTAGATCTAAGCAACGTTGATTTGAGTTACGCTATTCACGTAACTCAAATTGCCTAGCTTAGATCGAATTTCCCCTGTAGTGGATTCCCCTGTATTCAATTTCCCCTGTAGTGTAGACATTTTGGATGTCCAAATGGAGACGCCTTAAAGGAGCCTATTATTTAATTAAAAACAAGGCCCTTACGATGGTGTAGCAGATCAACACTCTCCGGCGCGGCGCCTCCTGCTGGTCGTCTGGGAATTAGCTCTTTTCCAGCTTCGGAGCACCCTCTGCTGCCTCAGGCCCCCCGTGTCCCTCCCGGATCCCGGTGCCCCTTTACCTCAGGGTTCTGTCCCAGAAGTACCCCCACAAGTCAGTGAGAATTTAGAGTAAGACCCACACTCTGGGTCTTACACTCTGGATCTCCCCTCCCAGGGGAACTCTCAACCCTCTACACCCACCTTGCCTCAGCGGCTACTGCCAGTCATCATCTTGCCCCTGCTCACTGGGGCAGACTCTGCAGCCCCAGTACCTCTTTAGGCCTTGCACAAGGCCTCAGCCTGGGGAGTTGCCAGGCTGGAGCTCCCCAGCTCCTTTTGCCCTTCCCCAGCACTGCTCTGCTTCAGGTACCCTATTCCTAGGCAGCTAGGTCCTTCTCTCTCCCAGGCTGGAGAGAGACTACCTCAGCTCCTAGCTCACAGCCCTTTTATAGGGCCTCCTGAGGCCTAATTGGGCATGGCCCCAGCTGTGGCGGCTGCTTCCCCAATCAGCCTAGCTTTTTCCACCGGAGCAGGGTAACTGCCCCACTACAGATGGGTATTCAGAATCACCCTGGGTGTGTTTCTAAGATCCAAAGGGGAAAAAAGTCAAAGAAAAGGACTTGACTTATATTTTGCTGCACACCACTTTACTTTGTCTTCTGTAATGATAAAACTTGCAGCAATCACATTTTCCCCTCAGATCAGATATTAAGCAAGAATTTGTCTGGGGCCTTTATTGAAGCTTCAGTGGGGTGGAAATTTCTTGTTAATATCTTCTTCCTTATATTTTTTTTAAAGAGGGAGAAAACATTTAAATATTTTAAATTTAACAGTTAGAATAATTTGCACACAAAAGTTTTCAAAAGAATGAGCCAAGAAGCTTTCAGGAACATAGATGTTAGATTTTAATAAATCTTGGGAAACTGTGGAAATTCCAGTGAACTGGAAGAAACTATAAAGTAACTGGTGATAAAATTTTGGAAATGGCAAAGATTGTTAGTGGTAAATACTGATGAGGTTGGGTCGCTTAAACAGAACGATTTGGATGACTTGGTAAAGTGGATGCTGTCAGAGTGATGCAGCCAGATACAGGATTATACATTTAGGAATTTTTAAAAAATGAAGGCCATTTTACAAAATGGGGAAATTCTGTCCTGTAAAAGTAACTCTCAAAATAATGTAGGGGTCAGGCTGAATCAACAGCTGAATACGGTCTCCTAGACCAGGGGTCGGCAACCTACGGCATGCGTGCCGATTTTGAGTGGCATGCAGCTCCCTGCCGCGGTCCCGGCCCCCAGCCCCACGCAGCCCCCCCGCCCACCGCTCTCCCCTGCAGGGGTAGGAGGCAGAAGCTTTGTTCTGCGCAGCCAAGCTTCCCCCCTCCTCCGCTTCTTCTCCCAGCGGTGCTTTCTGGCCCCTCCTCCTCTCCATCCCTGGCCAATCAGCTGATGGCCCTAGCGAGGGGGAGGGGGAAGAGCGGCAGCATGCACACAGCTCTGTAGAGGATGCAGAGAGATGTAGGGACGGAGCCTGGGGGAACGGAGTGGAACAGGGCATATCCCTTCCAGCCCCCTGCCATGAGCCGCTCAGGGCAGGGGGCTGGGAGCACCCCCACGAGCTGAACACCCCAGCCTTCTGCCCTGCACCCCCACCCCTCTGCCCTGAACCCCCCACACCGAACACACACCCAGCCTTCTGCCCTGCACCCTCATGCCCCCCAGCCCTCTGCCCTGAACCCCCCCACCCCAACGCACACCCAGCCTTCTGCCCTGAACCCTCATACCCCCAGCCTTCTGCCCTGAACCCCCCACACCCCAACACACACCCAGCCTTCTGCCCTGCACCCCTCTGCCCTGAACACACCCAGCCTTCTGCCTTGCACCCCCACAGCCCCATCCCTCTGCCCTGAACCCCCTCCACACTCAGCCTTCTGCCTGAACCTCCCCCCCACACCCCCAGCCCTCTGCCCTGAAACCCCCACACCCAACACACACCCAGCCTTCTGCCCTGCACCCCCCACAGCCCCA